>NC_133970.1:27527049-27883019 GCF_031877795.1 Strix aluco
CTCCTATCTGCAGGGTCTTGAAGAAGGTCCAGTTCATCTCTTCCTTATCATCTTTCATGTTGTGCAGTTTATTGACTTCTTCCCACAGCACCTTTAATTGACAATACAGTCCCTCCACCAGCACACATCTTCTGCAGTCAGGGACACCATCTTCCATTGCCCCAGCCCCAGCAAGAGGGTCCAGTCTCTCCCTGAAACCCAAGACCTAGAGAGCTGTATTCTTCCTCTGGAGCTTGATATGAGTTAAGGCCTCTAATGCTCCAGAAATAGTTGCTGTAGTAGGTGCTGGGGATCTAGCCCTGTGGCACATCATCACCTGTGGTGGGTTGACCTTGACGGGCCACCAGGTGCCCACCAAGCCACTCTGTCATTCCCCCTCCTCAGCAGGACAGGGTGGGGGGGAGAAAATGAGATGGAAAAAACCCCTTATGGGTCAAGATAAAGGCAGTTTAATAAAGAAAAGCAAAGGCCACGTGCGGAAGCAAAGGAAAACAAAAGATTTATTCTCTACTTTCCATCAGCAGGCAATGTCCAGCCACTTCCTGGGAAGTAGGGCCTCAGTATGCATAGCAGTTGCTTTGGAAGACAAACACCTTAATAACGAATGCTTCCCCCCGCCTTTCTCTTCGCTTTTATTGCTGAGCATGACATCATATTGAAGGGAAGTTGCTACAAGTATACTTGCAATTGCTAATGTACAGGGACCTGTAATATAAGACATTTATTTTTAACGTTAGACATCACTTGTATTTTACTAGCTTTTATTTTTTCCTGTATTTCTCCTGTATTTTACTGTAATGTATATAATTTCATTTATACTTTTTCCTAACTGCCCTCCGTAGTCGTTACCCACTTGTAAGATGTTTTGAAACCTTTAACTCCTTGCCTAGTAAAGATAAGACAGACCTTGGACAGTCTGAAAAGCTCCCTGAGTACATCCCTAATAGCAGGAACCTAAAGAAAACAAGGGCCTAAGAAGACGCCAGTGTCAAGATAAGTGCTGAAAGCTGGAACAAACAGGAGCTGAAGGACGGATGAAGTAACTCTGTAACCATATATGGACACCAGAAACCTAAAGTTCACTAGCGGACAGTGTGAGAAAGGCTGTGTGGACCCCGAAGGAGGGGAGAAGACCCTCACTCTATTTTTACTACGCATGCTCAGACTGTGTAAATGAATTCTGAGAACCCATTAGCATAAGACTGCCTTTTCTAAGAAATCTAATGCATATGTATGCTTTTTGTGTATATTACTCAGAGAGTTTTGTTAGTAAGTGCAGCACTTGTGGTGGAGCGATCCCCGGTGCTGCCCAGCACTGCGAATAAAGAATACCTGCTTAACAGTTATACTGAATACTGACTGTTGAGTGAAGCTCTTTGTTTCAATATGGTATGGAATAGCTCTTTGGTCAGCTTGGGTCAGTTGTTCTGGCTATGTCCCCTCCCAACCTCTTGCCCACCCCCAGCCTATTGGCATTTGGGTGAGGGGGGGATGTTGGCGAGACAGCCTTGATGCTGCGCAAGCACTGCTCAGAGGTAACTAAAACACTGGTGCGATATCAACACCTTTCTAGATACAAAGCACAGCACTATGAGGGCTGCTATGGGGAAAGTTTACTCCATCCCACACAGACCCAATACATTAATGAGCATACGTACACTGCTTTAAGCACAGTTTCTGGAACCCTTCTGTGTTAAGTTCTGCACAAACTACTGTCTTCATTGCATTCTAGGCCCAGCACTTAATCCTCCCTAGCACCATACCAAAAGTGTGTTTGACCCTCCCTAATCAGGAGTCATCTAGAAACAAAAAGCACAAAGTACCCTTTGATCAAGAACAGCTGACAAAGCTTGTTAGCAGCTGTTAGAGCTTGCTGGAATTCAGTCTCCTGTTACACAGGACCCAGGCCAAATAACTGCCAACAAAATTTAAATTGTGGCTCAATATTTCCTTCCTTTCTTGAATTTTGCTAACAGCTCAAATTCCATCTTTCTCTCAGTTCCCTTTCTCAGTCTACTTTCCCTTCTCCACAGACATCTCTTAAGGCACTGATGTGACTTGATTCCGTGAAATGCATGTGAGAAGACTTCTCACGTTGCGCTTCTGAAATGAATATCATAGAAACCACAGAATGAGGAAAAGGGTTAAGGTACCTTTGTACTTGGTCTATCTGGGATGGTGTTAACTTTCTTCATAGCAGCCTATATGGTGCTGTGTTTTGCATTTGTAGCTAACCAATGTTTTGGCTGTTGCTGAATAGTGCTTGCACAGTGTCAGTGCTTTTTCTCTTCCCCCCTGCCTCCCTGCATTGAGTAGGCTGGGGGTGGGCAAGAGGTTGGGAAGGGACATAGTAAAGACAGCTGACCCAAAATGACCAAAAGGATATTCCGTACCATACCATGCTCAGCAATAAAAGCTTGGGGAAAGCAGGAGGAAGGGTGGATGTTCATGGTAATGGCATTTGTCTTCCTAAGCAACCGTTATGCGTGCTGAGGCCCTGCTTTCCAGGAAGTGGCTAGGCATCTGCCTGCCAATGAGTAGTGAATGAACTTGTCTTTTTGCTTTGCTTGCATATGCAGCTTTTGCTTTCCATATTAAACTGTCATTATCTCAATCCACGAGTCTTCTTGCCTTCCTTCTGTTTTCTCCCCATGCAGCGAGAGAGGGGAGTCCCTGGACCTGGTAAAAATCAAAATGGTGCTGAAGACCCCTCTGCACCAGTTCCATTTTACTTAACGTAGAGGAAAAAAGGAAGGGTGCTATCTTATCCCAACTGAATAGGAATTAATAAAAATCAACCGCCAGCATTCTCAGCTGATCAAGTTATCCAATCATTCATTTAATGCAAATACAGTCTACTTCCAAGACTGACACTGAGATTAAAAAATATATGCCTTGCGGCAATTTCCCAAGATCCCAGGTATAACTCTGTTATCAGGATAATGAAAAGTTTAATAGGTATCTTTAAGTCCACAGTCATCAACTTCCAGATAACATAAATGAAATGGCATGGAGGGAAGACTACTACAAATTCCTTGTGATGAAAGGGTTATCCAGATGTTAAATCATGGCCTGAAGCCTCCTGCTGAGTCTTGAACCCTCAAATGTTTTCCCCCATTGTTACAACATCATAAAAACCCTTTCACTATCATTACTTTTTTCAAAATGAGATACGTAGGTCTAAACCAAGATGATAATGCCCCTTTAGGATTAATTAATTTTGCATTATTGGGTCAGTGCTAATTGTATAAAAGGAAGAGATTATGTTGACTACATCTAAGAAGAAAATAGCTTTAAAGAAAGAACTCAAGTACAACAGAGGAAGTCAGACAATATCACTAACTGAATGATCTTATACCTTTTTACATTTGCTGTATTGTGTGAATGGAACTCTTTTATCATTGATGAAAGACAGACAGGAAAAATCACACTGGTTTTAACCACTTGCTGTATATTTATGCTTTATTTTTATCTTTGTAGTGCTCTTCACAACTGAAAAAGTGGTCTGTTCTTGTAAAGTAGGCTGTATATAATCACATTTTCAGGAATTAATATTGGTAAAGATAAGTTAATGCACATCTCTGAAACACTATGATAAGCCAACCTAGAAACCTGGAGAGAATCAACAATTTCATAGTTGTTATTATTATTGTACAGATCCAAGACAATAATCTAGAGTGTATGAGAAATGTTTTCCTCTTCTACTGTGCAGTAAACAATCTTGGCTAGCTGCTGCATCTATTGACAAAACATATGTCAAAATTCCTGGATGGGCTTTTGTAGCCTTTTCAGAGTCCTGCTGTCTTTATCACAGGCAAGTTAAAATAACAATTAGAGATATTTCTTTCATCTTTTCTTTTAAATAATATTAGACAAAGCAGTAGTTCAAAAAATATTTAATATTTTCCTCTTAAGACACTTAAGGGCCCTACCTTTTCTAGAAACAGTAAGGTATATAGAAAAGAGTTCTCTTACACACAAAAGAAAACTTATTTTCTGAGTAACAAACCTGAACAATAAATGCAAAGGGCTTTCTGAGGCCTGGAATTCACTGTTTAGAAAGGTGTTGGCTGTCACCTACTTGTACAAGATGGTACATTTTTAATGGTGGATCAGGAATGACTACAGAGCTCTGGGTGTGAAGGTGAAGTTATAGTTATATTGAACATTGTTATACTGAAATTATATTATTATAGTTTAAAGATGTTGTGAAATATCACAGTAATTTAGTGGGTGTTTTACTTTTCTGCACATTATAGTTCAGTATTTTGCTCCCCATCAAGTTATTTCTCTTGAGATCATAGTTCGGTGCAGTCTCTTATAGACTCCCATGTCATAAGGATCTTCATCCTGATCAGCCAGAGAGAGGAAACAGGATGAAACCACTGGTCTTGTTTGTCTTTGCATGACTGATGAGTGGTTTTGTCTGTGTTGATCTGTGTGGCTGGCCATATATATATATGTATATATATGTTGTATATGTGTGTTTGTGTGTGTGCCTAATGGGACTACATGTTCAGCCTCACTACTGGTTGGACCTAGGGGCATGGTGCTGCAGCAGCCTTGCCTCCATTGAGCTACCAGATTTGGCAACCCCTAACACAAGTGACATCCTTCCCACTTGCTATGAACCTGAAACTAATTTGGTGTCATGCTGGGAACACTAGGTAAAAGTCTCTTTTCTGTGATTCTGAAGCTGGTAATAAGATCCATGACTGAGATACTGGAGAGCAGGCCATGCCACTCTAGCCCTGAACCCTTTTCACTGATGAAATATGGGCCTCCAGTTTAGGGCTCAAACCAATTCATTCTCTCTTAGCAGGTTGTTCAATGCACCTCTTAGTTTTGGCTGTTTGATTCTCTTGGCTGGAACCTGGGGAGGAAGGGAAGTCAATACCGTAGAAAGAAAAAAACAAACTTACTCTGAACTCCAGAAACTCTGCTGAAAGTCAGATGAATTAGCTGGGCAAAGTGGTTTCTAACAATCTGAACAGATGTGGTGAAATTATATATTTTGTCATTCACGTGGGCCACAAATTCACTGCCTGTGTTGAAGCCAATAAAAAACCCCACAATGTATCCCCTTCTTTGTGTCTGTCATTTGAATCAATGGGGTGTTATAGCAGCTGCTTGTGCAGACTTTCAACATCCATGAAAGGCAATACAACCTCAAATTGCAATTTCTGCAAAGAATCAGTTTATGAACCTCTCTTCTAAAGTGCATACGATATTCAGCTGTTCCCATTCACAACTGTTCTACTGGTAGCCCTCTCTTCTCTAACGACTCAAGGGTTATAAAAATGCTTCTGCCACCAGTACTTCATGAAAGAAGGTAAGGAGTACATCACTCCTCTGCTTTCACTAAAGATAATTTATTTTTAATAAATAGGTGCTTGGAAATGTTAGGTACAACCTATTAGCAGATCTAGATTCTGCCTAGAGAACACATTCTAATAGAGGGGGCCCAAATGCTTATACAGTATTTGTGCAATCTATTTGTAAACAGATGAGGCAGATATGAGCAGACCAAGCAGGGATGGGATTCTCAGGAGAAACATAGAGACATTGCTCAAGTGTGCAAGGATGAAGTTAGGAAAACCAAAGCTCAACTGGAGTTGGAACTAGCAAGGGATATGAAGGCCAAAAAGAAGAGCTTCTATAGGTATCATGGCAGCAAAAGGAAGGCTACAGAAAATGTGGGCCTGTTATTCCGTAGGGCAGAAGACCTAGTGACCAATGGCGTGGAAAAGGCTGAGATATTCAGTGCCTTTTTTTTTACTTCAATTTTCACCAGTAAGTACTTCCCTAAGACCTCTCAGTCCCCTGAGCCTCCTAGCAGTCTGTGGGAGTGAAGCATTACTCACAGTAGAGAACAATATAGTTAGAGAACACTTAAGCCAGTTGGACATATACAAGTCTATGGGACCAGACAGGATGCAAAAGGGGCTGAAGGAGCTGGCCGATGCCATTGTAAGGCCGTGCTCTATCAATGTTAAAAGGTCATGGTGGTCAAAAAAGTTTCCTGATGACTGGAAAATGCAAATGTTACACTCATCTTCAAGAAGTGCAAGGGGAAGGATCCAGGGACCTACAGGCTGGTCAGCCTCATCTCAGTCCCTGGGAAAGTTATGAAACAAACCCTCCTGGAAGCCATGACCAAGCACAGAAAGGACAAGAAGGTGGCTGGGAACAGCCATCATGGGTTTACCAAGGGCAAATTGTGCCTGACCAACCTTATTGCCTTCTATGATAGAATGACAGACTTTGAGCACTAGGGGAGAGCATTGGATGTTGTTTACCTCGACTTCAGCAAGGCCTTTGACATGGTCTTTCATAGTATCCTTATAGCCAAATCTGTGAAATATGGACTGGATAAGTGGACAATGAGGTGGGTGGAAATTTGGCTGGACCATCATGCTCAGTGTTGTGATCAGTGGTACAATTGACTGATTACCAGTGGCCTCTCAAGGACTGATAGTGGGGCTGATACTGTTTAACATCTTTATTAATTCCTTGCATGATGGGATGGAGTGCACACTCTGAAAGTTTCTGGACGATACCAAATTGGGGGTGCAGTTGATACACTGGAGGGCAGGGTTGCTACTCAGAGGGACCTCGACAGGCTGGAGAAATGGGCTGACAGGAACCTCATTGAGTTCAACAAAGGGAAATTTCCCAGATCTGGGATGGAACAACTCCATACACCAGTACAGGCTGGGGGCTGACTGGCTAGAGACCAGCTTTGCAGAAAAGGACCTGGGGTCCTTGTGGACAACTAGTATATGAGCCAGCAGTGTGCCTTTGTGGTCAAGGCCAACTGCATCCTGGGCTGTATTAGCAGAAGGTTGAGAAGTGATTTTTTCCCCCCCTCTATTCAATACTGATGAGACTACAACTGGAGTCCTGTGTCCACTTTTAGGCTCCCCCGTACAAGAAAGACATTGACATACTGGAGTGAGCCCAGCAGAGGGCCACCAAGATGGTCAGGGGGCTGGAGCATATGACATAAAAGGAGAGGCTGAGAGCTGGGATTGTTTAGCCTTCAGAAGAGAAGGAAGGACAAGAGTCAGTGGGCACAAGCTGAATCATGGGAAATTCCACTTAGATATTAGGAAGTTTTTTCCCCATGAGGATGTCAAACACAAATAGGGGCCATGCTTGGGGAGTGGGGTAGGTTGGACTAGAGACCTACAGATGTCCCTTCCAACCTCTATCTCTATAATTCTATATCTCTATTCTATTATAATATTCTATAATTCAATAAATGCCCATCATCATCCACTTGTTTTCTTGTTCCTCTAACTAAGCTACTACAACAGCTTAGGAAGCTTTAAGGACTTCCTAAGCTACGGAACAAAGATATTAGTACAAACTACTTTCAGCTAGTTTGAGCAAAGGTGGTTGGTTTTGTCTCAGAAATATGCTAGTTGTACTCATATCATCTGTACTCACATCCCACCCACTGTGGGGAACAGCAACTTCCATCTGGAAAGAGAGAAGAGCTTGGGACAGACAACATCTTTTTAAACACCACTCCAGCTAGATCTGTGAAAGTATGTCTGACTATGCCCAAAACTTTAGTAGTGAAGACAGCTACAGATTTTGGGTGCATAGTATTTCCTTGGGAAAACAGTTCTGTTCATAAAAATGTTCAGAATAAACTGTCAACAGCACTACATTGTAGTCAAGATTTTTTTTTGTTTTCTCTTTTAATACTGTTAGGCTAATCTAGTTACTGGGGAATAATACATACAGTGGTATTTAGTGAAATCTGGAATAAGATCAGGAATAACAGCATCAACACAGCAACTCTATTTGGCATACCAACAGTGCTAGAAATGGATAAAGGTTTGACTGCCTTGGTTCCTTTGTGGAATAAAAATTGGCTTTATATTTGTGATGGCTTTTGGCACAGTTTAGATTGTTGTGGGCTATATGCCTTTTTACACATTAGAAGTCATTGCCTGAGGTGAGGCAAATTAAGTACATTTAAAATAACTTGATATAGAATGTCACTTACTTGATAATATCAACACTGTGCAGAAAAATCACCTTGCTGAAGTAATAAAAATGGTAGTTGGATATGTAACCCATCTTATTCTGCTGTCTTCTTACAATACCTTGCATTTCCCTGAATCTCCACCATTTCTGCCGTATTGTATGCTATGGGATCTATATTACAGCACTGTGGGGAGGTTGAACTAAACTTCCATTTATTATTTAAATGATTAAGCTACTTTAATTCATATTAACAATAACAGAGGCTGAATCCTGAACATTCTTTCTGGTAACACTGTTGCTGAAAAAGAATCTATTACTATGACCAAATTCTGTCAGTCAGGATGAGAGAAGATGTCTTTTACAGCTCCTTCTCTACCAGATGTGTGCTGGAACTAAACCCACTCAGTCTCAACCAAAGAACCAGCTAGGACAGGAAGTCTCAGCCTTCAAACCAATTAGGAGGATTTTGTAAACATAAATCTGGCTTGTCATCAGGGTATAAAGATTTATAGTCTTGTCTGGTAGGATTCATTGCAGGAGCCACCACTGTATTTGTAATAAGCTTTTGAACCTTAGTTGAAATAAACTGTATGAGATAGGCGATTGTGGATTATAATGCTCATAAACTGAACTTCCCAAGCAAAATAAATTCAAGCTCTAGAAGGCATCGTTCCTATCTGTTTTTCTAAGCTTTATATGAAATACCTGTTTTTATCCTGGTTTTCCAAGCTCACTTTAATGTTCTAGCATTCTGTTACTTGGTGGGTCGTCCCCAATTAAAACATCATTCTACATTCTGCTTCCTCATACAAAGAGTGTACCAGAGATGGAAAAGCAGATGAATGCCCATTGAGAACTACAAGGGCATTGCCAGGGCGTGCAGAGATGCAGTTAGAAAAGCAAAAGCTCAGCTCAAATTGAAATTGGCCAGAGATGTCAAAAGCTACAAGGGTTCTTCAGGTACATAAACAGTAAGCAGAAACAGAAGGAAAATATTGGCCCGCTGTTAAACAGGAGAGGTGAATTAGTCACCAACAACGCTGAAAAGACAGAGGTTCTCAACACTTTCTACATCTCTGTCTTTACAAGCACTGTTGAGCCCCAGGCCTTGGGAACAAAAATCCAGGTCGATGCAAACACAGACCCACTGTCAGTGAAGGAAGAGTTGGTATGTGAACTATTACAGGAGCTTGACCCCCTACAAATCAATGGGCCCTCATGTTATCCACTCGAGGGTGTTAAGAGAGCTGACTGATGTTGTTGCGAGGCTGCTCTCCATAATCTTTGAGAAGTCGTGGAGACTGGGGGATGTCCCATAAGACTGGAAGAAGGCTAATGTCACCCTCATCTACAAGAAGGGCTTAAAGGAGGATCCAGGAAATTATAGGCCCATCAGTCTTACTTCAGTCCCTGGGAAAGTTATGGAACAAATCCTCCTGGGAGCTATAACAAGTCAAATGAAGCACGTGATTGGGAAAAGCCAGCACGGATTCACCAAGGGCAAATCATGCTTGACAAACCTGATCACCTTCTATGACAAAGTAACCTGTTCCACTGACGTGAGGTAAGCGGTGGACATTGTGTACCTGGATTTCTCCAAGGCTTTTGATACGGTTCCCCACAGCCTCCTCCTAGAGAAACTGATGCGTTACGGTCTAGACAAGTGGTCTGTGCAGTGGGTGGGGATCTGACTGACAGGCCGCAGCCAGAGGGTGGTAGTAAATAGCTCTTTTTCAAACTGGCAACCTGTCACAAGTGGGGTCCCCCAGGGATTGATATTGGGCCCAATGCTGTTTAATATCTTCATAAGCAATCTCGATGATGGGATCAAGTGTACCCTGATGAAGGTTGCTGATGATACCAAACTGAGTGGGGAAGTGGACACTCCAGAAGGGAGAGGCACCCTGCAGGAACACCTGGATAGGCTGGAAGAGTAGGCTAAAAAGAACCTTATGAAGTTCAACAAGGACAAGTGTAAGGTCTTGCACCTGGGAAAACATAATCCACGAGTGCAGCACAGACTGGGATCTACCTGGCTGGGGAGCTGCTTTGTGGAAAGGGACCTGGGGGTCCTGGTGGACAACAAACTCAGTATGAGTGAACAGTGTGCTGCAGCAGCAAAGAAAGCCAACAGGATGCTGGGTTGCATCAACAAGGGCATCACCAACAGAGATAAAGAAGTCATTACCCCACTCTACCCAGCACTTGTCAGGCTACACCTGGAATACTGTGTTCAGTTTTGGTCCCCGCTATACAAAAAAGATGTGGACAGGCTGGAGAGGGTCCAG
Source organism: Strix aluco (assembly GCF_031877795.1). Classification (NCBI taxonomy): domain Eukaryota; kingdom Metazoa; phylum Chordata; class Aves; order Strigiformes; family Strigidae; genus Strix; species Strix aluco. The sequence continues at coordinate 27,537,339 of NC_133970.1, forward strand.
AGAAGGGCCACAAAGATGATCAAAGGACTGGGGAGCCTGCCATATGAGGAAAGACTCAGAGAATTGGGTTTGTTCAGCCTTGAGAAGAGAAGGCTTAGGGGATACCTTACCACCATGTTCTGGTATTTAAACGATAGCTACAAAGAAGATGGAGACTCCCTTTTTACAAGGAGTCACATGGAAAAGATGAGGGGTAATGGGTACAAGTTACTCCTGGGGAGATTCCAATTGGACACAAGAGGAAAATTTTTCACAATGAGAACAATCAGCCATTGGAATAATCTCCCCAGGGAAGTGGTGGATTCCCCAACATTGGACACTGGTAAGATTTGGCTGGACAGGGTGCTGCGCCATCTTGTCTAGACTGTGCTTTTGCCAAGAAAGGTTGGACCAGATGATCCTTGAGGTCCCTTCCAACCTGGTATTCTATGATTCTCTCTCCCAGCTGCTGTTGTGCAGCAATTTTTTACCCTTTCTTAAATGTTATTACAGAGGTGATATGAATGTCACTGATTGTCTCAGCTTTGGCCAGTGGTGGGTCCATCTTGGAGCCAGCTGGAACTGGCTCTGTCTGACTTGGGGGCAGCTTATGGTGTCTCCTCTCAGAAGCCACCCCTACAGCCCCCCCGCTACCAAAACCTTGTGGCGTAAACCCAATACAGCCATTCAGCCAGTTCTCAATCCATCTCACTGTCTGCTCATCCAGCCCATATTTCATGAGCTTCTCCCCTCATCTGCCAAGCCAGTCATTTCACTGTAGAAGTTTATCAAGTTGGTCAAGCAGGACTTCCCTTTGGTGAATTCATGCTGACTACTCCTAATCACTTTCTTGTCCTTCATGTGTTTGGAAATGGTTCCCAGGATTAGCTGCTCCATCACCTTTTCAGGACTGAGGTGAGGCTGACTGACCTGTAGTTCCCTGAAATTATCTATCAGTTCTGGGTCAAACACACGTGTGATGTTTAATAGTAAATGTATCTCACAAAAATAAATGATTAAGAATAAAATAAGGTAATATCAAAACCAAATATTATGGTGAATAAAAGTGAAAGAAAAAAACCCTAATACATTATTAGAGCTTAGTTTGTTTTCTGTTTCTAAAGCCCTTACAGTTTGTTTTCAGCAAGCCAGAACAGTATAAGCCCTTATTTTTAATGAAAACAGAGACTACCAATAAATTATATAAGTGCATTAATTGGATTTTTGAGGTAATACTAAATATTTAGACTCTCGGTAATGATTTGAATATTGTCAGCACGGTAACTACAAGGAAGCAACAAAATTTGCAGAAAAACTTAGGTTTTTTTCTTTGCCTTGTGTCTTAGTCAATCCATTTTGACTTCTTTCTTTTTTTAATAGTTTCTACTTTTTTCTTACTGCTTTGCTTATTTTTTTGTCCATATAATACCAAACAGGAAGTTTGGCATGTACTCTCCTATTCCTCCTATTTCTGCTTTATCTTATTGATGACTATTGAATGTTAGCTGTTTTCAAATTTTAGTCAAAATTTCTTAAACTTTTCTGAGGAGTGAGTGGGAAGTTTCAGTTTAATTACAGTGTGTAGGATTAGAAGGATCAATGGAGTTCTACTGTAAATTATCTTAATAATGAGAAAAGCACATCATTTTTAATTGGTTTTTGAATTAACTAATTTCACGTTCATATTTCAGTGATCTAGTTCTGTTCGATTTCCATAACTTTTCAAAACTTCAGAATGTTTGTTGTTAGCTAACGACTCTCCAAACTTTTATTGTGCTTACATTTAGCTATATAAAATTAAAGTTCTATTCTTCTTGAGTAAAGCTAAGCATCTTTTGAAAGCTGTTATATTTATAAAAGGTTAGGGGGTTTTTTCAGTGCCTCTTCTCTTAGTAGTTAAAAAATTTAAAAAAAATAATTGGAAAAACATTTATAAAAAATAATTGGAAAAATCAGAGTTGAAATAGGAAAAAGGGTCAGATAATTTTTGAAAAGCTAAATTCTTCCATTAAGTAGCTGTGTAAATCAGTTGTAGTAACATTTTACCCTGTCTGTAATTAAAAAAACCCAAAGAGTAACCTGGGTATAAACAGAGGATTTTGCCAAGAATTCTGGAAGCCTCTCATTGCCTGAACTGCAGAAATGTCACCCTCTACAGGACAGGAAATCTAAAACTGTTAACAGCTCTGCTCAAGTTTCATTTGAAACACCTGAAAAATAATATTTTCTTTTTTTCATTCCTCAGTTGCATTTTGCAAGTTATTTTCTAATGCTGTTGAAACTGATTTGACTTCTATAATGTCACATGTAATAATGCCAGAATTAAGACTTTTCCCCAACATTTTTTAGATAAAGGACATTGGAGCAAGTGGTAGGATAATCCTGACTCCTAGCAGCAGTGGATTAACTTGGCTTTTTTGTTTTGTTAAAGTTCTTCCTAAACTCTAAAAACTCAAAGGACTGTTACTTTTATGCATTCAAGGCACTTTGGATTCTACTCCAAGAGCAGAAAAGTTTGTGAAATAATACATTTTGTAGAAACTAGTGGAACTATGTGAACATACTGATTTTGATTTGCAAATATTTATAGAAGCTGATCTTCTGCCAGGTATTTTCAATGATAAAGTATAATGAGAAGAAAGTTAAAAACTCTTACAAAATGAGGTTTTTGGATTGCAAATAGATCTATCAAGTGATGAGAAGTTTATCCATAAGAGTTCATTGCTACCGTGATACTAGAGATTAAACTTTAGTCTTTAAGTTGCTTACAGTTGTGCTGTTGATTTCAGCAGGCCTGGGATTTTATCCTGGGCCTTTACAATAACCAAACTTCATATAAAAGTCCTAGAGATTAAGACGATGACAGAAGTTTTTGTTTCCAAGTATTAACATTCCTAAAGTTATCATACTTTATGTTAATTGGGCCAAGAGGCCTTCTCTGGAAAAGCATTCTTCTTGTATATCCCATGTCCTATGTTATTGTATAGTTAAATATATGTCTGGAATGATCTTGGATGCTTGCTTCTTATGGGACCTTTCTCATAAACTAAAACCTGAGTAGTTACACAGGGCATTCCTATTATCTGTTTAATAAGATCAAAATGAGAACATGCTCACAGCTGACTCAACTGCTTCCCAAGAGGAATGTTTTCAGAGTGGAATTTGTCGACGTTTCTAAAGTTAATATAAAGCTTTACAATCTGCACAGTGCAATTTCAGACTTGAGTGACAGTTCATATGCATTGCATACTGTACCAAGGTTTCTCTAGTTTTCTTCTGGCTACAAGGCTATTTCTGGACAAAGCCTCCAAGTTCTTATCACTAAGAGCTGGGGCAGAATTAATTTTCAGTTGTGTTTGAGATGGCAGGCCGAATCTTCATCCTGTTATTGTGATGGTCTTAACATCTGACCATCCAAACAAGGATTTGTATCTTTGACCTTTTTATCCTTTATAAAAGCTTTTGTGACTTGACTGATGAAGAGTTTAGAACAGAACAGAACAGAACAGAATAGAATAGAATAGAATAGAATAGAATAGAATAGAATAGAATAGAATAGAATAGAATAGAATAGTTTACTTCAGTTGGAAAGGACCTGCAATGATCATCTAGTCCAACTGCCTGACCACTTCAGGCCTGACCAAAAGATAAAGCATATTATTAAGGGCATTGCCCAAATGCCTCTTGAACACTGACAGGTTTGGGGCATCAACCACCTCTCTAGGAAGCCTGTTCCAGTGTTTGACCACTCTCTTGGTAAAGAAATGCTTCCTAATATCAAGTCTAAACCTCGCCTGGTTCAGATACTTAGTTTAAGTCCAAGTAGACTTCTCAGACCTTCTGAGCTCATGAGAAGTTTGTTACATTTTAAAATTATTTAAATTCCTTTGTCTCCAAACAGATGCATGGCCCTTCTTAAGGTGATTAAACCTTATTTTTGAGCTACTTGATTCCTGGGAAGGCAAGTCCTTTGGAAAAGGAAAGACTGTGTTTCTGTTTAGTGTAAATGAGCTTTAGGTCTTAGTGGTATAGTTTTTAAACTAAATTCCACAAGAAATTGGTAGTTGTGCTGTGATATCAGCTTTATGAATTTTATAATGCATTGTCAATGTTCTACCTTTCCTTACTACAATTATTCTGATGTTACTTCTTTCTTGTGTATGAACTAGCAAAACTGTATATTGAGACTGAGAAATCAGTAGTGATATTGCACTTACAAAAAAGTGAACATAAAGAATAATTTTGTACTTGATAATTTTGTAGGTACAAGCCTGTGCAGAAAGTGGATGGAGTTGCAGATGGTTTCACAGGAAGTGGTCAACAGACAGGCACATCTGCTGAACAAACTATGATTGCCCAAAGTCAACATCATCAACAGTTTTTAGGTATGAAAAGATGTGTTATACCATTGTATAAATAAAATAAACCCCATTATCGCCATGAACATCGTCATACAAATATAATAATTATTTTAGTTATGTTGCCCTGTTTAAAACTCTGATAACAGAACAAAAAGATACTCATAGAAGCTATATGTTCTATATTATAAGACTTCTGCAATATTTAATATGCATCATGCAAATATAAAAGAAAAAAATGTGCAAAATCTATTTGCATGGTAGATTTAAAATATATTGCAATGCAATTGCAATGAAGCATTTTATACAAAAATGCATACTGAAATTCTTTCCGTAAAAGCTCATTAATTTCTACCAGCTTCCCAATTTTTTGAATATGCACATGAATTGGGATTATATTTTTGCACTGCAGTTGTGTTGACCATTGACAAGAAGGTGTATTGAGTTTGTGCTGCAACATTATAAATGGAAAGAGCCAAATAGTTAAAACCAGAAACCTGAGGTTCGTGTTTAAAAATGTGCATTTTGTGAATTCATTGATGTAGCTAAGCATATCAATTTCTCAGTTGTGGAAGCAAATGGTAATTTAGTAATTTGCTAATGTAAACAAGCTTATTAAATGTGTTATTGCAATAATTGTACACTTAGCTTTGAGTTCATATATCGGGAATTTGAAGCACCACATCCTTTGGCCTAACCTTGCTGTTACTGAAATCATTGGGCACCTTAGGCTATAGTTTGCATTTTTTTGAATTTTCCCTTCCACTGTCCCCCTGGTTGAGGCTGCATTTTTCCCCCCCATACCAGTGTATCTCTTGGAAACATTAATGAAAATAGTAAAAGCTCATGTTGGCTACAGTTGAAAGTCTTGTAAATTTCAAATAAGTATATTCACTGCTGAGTCTACTAAACCCTAACACGCATGACAATGCAAAAACTATTCAGTTGATCAAAACAAAAACTATTAAATTATATTAATCTCTTATGTACTGACATGAATATTCTGCTTCATTCTGTCATATTCTGAAAACGTGTCTTAGCTTTTTTTATATACAGGTACAATACGTATGCAAAATTATTTTTATCTGCTATGTGTCAAGAATAATTTAACATCTCCTTTTGCTTAAAAATTAGCTAGCTGGTTTGTTCACAATTTTATTGCAACTTCAGAATATATTAAATATGAAAGACATTCCTCTTTGGGCATTATGACCTTCTAGACTTTATTTCTTTACATCATACTTAAATGTTTTCTAATAGAACTGTAGTTGGCACCATTCACTGTGCTTTTGCCAAGAAATGTTGGACCAGATGATCCTTGAGGTCCCTTCCAACCTGATATTCTATGATTCTTTGATGATTCTATGATTTTTAGATGCAAAACACACTGTTTAGAAGACACATTAGAGATCCATGAAAAACATGGCTTGATACCATAGAGACTTTATTCTTTTTTTTCAGATGAAGTATGCTGAAATCAGTTAATGCTACAAATACTTTCACAATTTTACTAAAGCAAAACTTGCAGTAGTAGGCATTGGTGGTCATACATTAACAGCAATGAAGTCCAGATGCCAAAGTCTTCTTGCTCCTAACAACCCTATTTTAGCTAGCTAAATTTAGAATGGAAAATTATTCTCGATATTTAAATTAACATATATTCTGCAGTTCTTGGAAGCATGAACAGTTATTTAATCAAGTTGACACCTCAAATAATAATTTCTTTTGCAGTCTGAGAAACACTCAGTGTTAGATTTTGCTCCTAATACTTCTACATAAATATTAACTGTCTTGTTTAAAAGGCAGAAGTTGCAATAATTTTTCATTCAAAATCAATAGTATTACAATCTAAAATATTTAATTATATAAACTCCAAAACAATGCAAATGTCAAATGTTTGTAACAGGAAAACAAATTTATTTATTTCAGAAGACAATACACAATTTTGTTTTGAAAAACACAAGAAAACTAGCCTGAGATCATGTCTGAAATATTCAGAAACATCCTACTGTCTTTAGTATGTTCCAGTCATTATTTTTAAACAACACACTAAAAGTTAATATATATTTTTATAATTATAAAATTTTCCTAGTTATTGTACAGTACACAATACAAATTGCCCACAAACTATTATTTAGCTCCTTCCAATTTTTAGAGGACAAGATATACTAAAAGATTTAGCATTTCTCACCAAAAAAAATCACAGCAGGAAATACATATTTACAAAATCAAATACATTATACAAAAAAAACTATCAAATTATTCTGTAAAGATGTTTTCCTTAAATAATTAAAAAGTGTGTTCAACTAATTCAAAAACTGCAAAACGACATTACATTATGTCACATGTACAGTCTACAAAAAAGTTGCTTTCTTAATTTACATAATGTATGCAGTAAATAGGAAAACAAAAGTTCAATTTCTCCTAGTGTTATTATATTTCTGTGCCTGTGGGACTGAATAATGTAATCTGCCACTTACTAAGTGAAATTTAAATGATGGCACTTTAAAAAAATACAGTAGAAAATAAATGAAACCAAGTAAGTTTCCTAGAAGGTAAGAAAGCCCTGAGTGATGATAGAATTATTGATTGGCAAGCTCTAGAATTAACCTAATTACAGTTTACCACCTGAGGCAAAATTTCCCAAGTGTTTGAAAGGCACTCAAAGTTTATTCAATAGCCTCATTGGTTATTACTGTAAATCCAAATTTCCACTGAAGATGAGAAACTTGCTTTGGTACAAAATTATATTTTTCTGACATTTTCAATTGCTTTATTGGGTTAATTTAATATGATATTTAATGTTTAAATACAAAGCAATCACTTTAGCAATGTATTTGGGAAGTGTTTGTGTAAAAAAAAAAAACCAAAAACAAACCAAAAGAAAAAAACCCCTCTTGTTGACACCAGCAAGTCAAAAGATACTGGATTAGGTCCCCGGTAAACACCAACCAAGGTGAGGTTGTCTCTCCACAGTCTTAATTCTTTTAAAATATTTATTATTTTAGAGTAAAGTTCACCCAGTGCTGAAAATTCTTTCAAGACAATTGTGCCACAATCAAGGAAGCACTTAAGAACATAAGAGCATTTCTCTGATTTGGATTTAAGTGAGGGTCATTTTGATGTTCATAGTCTTGTTATGGACTTTCTTCTCTACAATGAATTTCAGCCTTAATGATCAATTTACAAGAACAATTTTTACCAAACGTTTAATTACTCAGGGCTTCCAATCCCAACATTTTAATTGCTGGGTTTCTTTTTTTATAAGAAAAAAAATCAGAATAAACCAAGAGAGTTTAAATGATCAAACTAAGGCATATTTTCCTCAAACAAAAACTAGGCAGTCACTTTGTAAGTGGCTTTTACTATTTCTTAAGTAAAATGGGTAAATTAAACTCAGGTCTGCTGGCATATAAAATCACTAGCAGCAATGTTCAAGGCATGCAAACTGAGAAGCATTTACAATAAATTATGAATAAAATATTGTTAAATTAAAACCCTTTGAGTATTGCATTTTAATTATGCATGAATTTGTATTAACCAACTAAAAATCTTTACAGCTTACTTGCAATATACTATTGATGTAATTCCATTAAACAATGTAATAAGACTTTTTTTTTCACTCAGCTAGATTTGAATAAATACATCTGCACCTAGTGTTGCTGATTGCTACTGCCAAGGAACCAGTAGAAAAGCTCAGTAAGGTGGTATTCTATCTATAATTTTCAACAACTCTTTACTCACTTCTGAACTTGTTCCCTTGTTCTGGTGAGTACTACTTGGAAGAACAAAGGACTTTTTCAACACAGCAGAAAGCAGATACAATTTCTAGGTGTTTTCTTTTTCTTTCTAAAATCTGACATTCAATAAGAGTCATCCAAACTGCATCCCTGTAGAGGAAGCCAAATCTAGTATCTCTGTCTTTCCATTAGTTCATATCACAGTGACTGAATGTTAAAAGTAATATGAATACAACAATGTTGTTTTTGTCTATTTATCAGATAGACTGCAGAAAATTTGACTGCAAACATACCAAGGGTTCTGTAAAATTAATTCTCTTGTTAACTAAGCAGTTTTGGTTGTATTTTTAAAGATTTTCATTTACAGTATTAGGGTATTCTAATATTACCCTAAAGAGATTTTCAAAATAGTACAAGTATATATATTTTTTTCTAAACCTCCATCTTGTAAAGGCATCTTAAAGTAAACAACTTATGTGTCTAGAGTCAGATATTTGATTTCTCCAGATATTTATGCAATTATGAAAATAAAATAACAGAAGTAGTGTTTTGCACCAGACAGCACATGTTCATGGCAGTGAATAATTTAGCCTAAATCTATTGAGCCTTCTGTAACAAAATAATTTCTGTCTAGTATGCAAGTATTTAATTTAGAAATTAAAAAAAAAAAAATTTCTACAAGACCATCAGTTACTTAAATGTATAGAATATCTTCAGTGGTCTAATTAAATTGCCTAAGAAGTGTATCCTTACAATGCTCAAAGGGTTAATGCAAGGCATTACATTAAATTAATTTTCTAAGGCTAAAACTAAGCACTTTGTATTTATGCTTCTATTCCTGTTTTTTTTCTTTTTATCAAATACCATTTATTGACCTGTTTTTAAACCACAGACATGATAGTTTTCCTGTTCTAGAGACAAGGATGCAATTTTCAGAAATTTATACTGATCTCTCAAATTAATGTTTTAAATTCTGAAATCACTGTCACATGAAGTACCAAAAATACTTACATTATTAAAAAAGTTAATTTTTCACCAATTTTTTTCATGAGTATAAAAGGTTATTTTATTTTGTAAAACCACTCTATAAATTAAGTTAGATTGCAATGTAGCTCTAACTAATATAAATGTTTTTCTAAACAATGTTGATATCATTTGGTGAGAACCACAGATATATCAGGTCGGGTCTTCCCCTGTGGAAAATAGTTTGCACAGAAGCAGTGTTTCAGGCATTTAAAAATGCTTCAGTTTAAACAAAAACATTTTATAGACATATAAGGTGACATTCCTCAGTGACAGTACACCAGCACATTGTTTTACACATTTGTGAACTAAAGGCGGAAATGCTGTACATCATCATTTTGTAAGTAAACAATTTAAAAAATATTCTCCAAATTTTTTAATGGAACATTAAAAAAAAGGTGCACAAAGCATGCTACAGTACAATAAGAAAACACAGAAATAGATAACTGCAAAGAGGGTTTTTTAAAAACTGATTTACAATGAGAAATATGAAAACGTACCAACAACTTTTCATAAATATAAAACTTTTGAAAATTGGGCCCTGTGTTTTGAAAAAGTAATTCAACAATACCCATTCTGCCACAGTGTTCACTGAGTTATTTGTGCTAATAGGGAAAGTGTCTCTAAAATAATTATTTCGAATTTTGCATCAAGATCAGGTAAAATCCACAAATCATATGAGCCCTTATCTTATAATGCCTAGCCAGTAGATGCTTGCTACAGCTCTTCAGAGCTCTAAATAAGTTAAGCAGGCTTCAGAATGGCAATTCAGCCACATGCTACACACTACATAATTTGGACTGAGGTATCCATATTTCTGTTCTTAGATCATTAACAATACTCATCTATTAACAAATATCAGAAGTGTGTAAATTGTTTCATATGTGTATGTTTGATCAAAATTGCAGTAAATTTAAAAGCAAAGCACAAAAATCTCAAACCCGTAAGTATACACAGCAGCTTGCAGCAACTTAATTCTTTTAAATATTTGTTAAGGTGGGGAAAATATTACTTAAAAATTTGAGAGAATAATCAGTTGATAAGCATAGAAATACAAACTCCATTCAGTTATCTGAATCAGGGATAGTTCCAATTTGTTCTGATAAGTGCTATTAGAATCCATGATATACATTCTATCTTTGTATGCATATATTTTGTTTTCATTTTGCACTACATGAACAGTGATCAACTGTTCAAAATATCAATCAAAAGATATTCAGGTCCCACCTCTTCTTAGCAATCTAGACTTATATGTTACAACTATACTTTTCTCTCAGCAACAACATATCCAACATTCTACCAATAAAGGACAATGATAAGAAAACATTTAAGGTTTGTCAACACAAAATTTCAAACCAGGCAATACAGACCATCAGTACATCATAGAACACCCTATGTTAAAAATGAAAAATGCTGAATATTTTATTTTATTTTACTTGTTAAAATCTTATAATGCAAAATAAAAGGGAGTAAATATTTATCATAGGTTAGTTTTTAGGATTTTTGAAGGGTGCTGATTTCTAAGGGAAAAAACCAGGATGCAGTGATATTTGGGAGAACAAAATCTATGAGGATTCAGTGCACAGGTGAATTTAGAGATAAATGAATATAAACCTCATTTGCACTTTTTGTCAAGACAAAAAACATCTACTGACATCAGTAGGAATTTTGCCTACATAGAATGGAGCAGGATGGGTTGGCCTCCAAATTCTGCTGAGCAATTTACAAATAATTTTGTACCCACAAAAATGTTAGTACATCTTAGTTGATCTGTAGCTGTTCTTGGAGCATATGAAAGCTCTAGCAACAAATTTCTTTGCTAAAAATACACTGTTCATTTCACATGCTGTTCACCCATTTGGTATATATGACTTTTTAAAAAATAAAATCAATCCATAGTCACATTAGATAAAACAAGAGACTCCCTAAAGTTTTTATACAGTTCTTTCTATAAAATTGATTCTCTCCTTCACTTTTTTGCTTTTATGTATTTATTTTCACATGTGTCTGCTTTAAAAATAATGAAAATGCTTAAAATAATAATAAAAAATCAGAGATGTTTAATGTCAATTAATATGGACTGTATAAACTATCACTATAAGATGTAATCATTAAAACATAGCATCAGGCTGACACCCTACCACATATACAAATTGAAAATATGTGCTGCATTATGTACCTGCTCATTTATTTAGTCTGACTTTTTAAAATTAAAATCTGACAAGGGGTTAAAAATATGTAACCGTGCTTATGACTAGGGTCCATTTACTTTAACAGCATTTGAAGTTGGTATTAAAGCTAGTTTTGCTTTTCAAGTTCCCAAGCAAATTTTATTTGTAATACAGTGAAATTCAGCTAGAAACAAGAAAAAATAGTTTTATTATCAATTTTAAGAGGGATATTAAAATCACTTAATAATAAAACCCCCTTTTATTTCTTTGAAGACTATGTAACCTGCCCTTAATACTTAGGAAATTTGAAAGTGACAGGCACACCTTGTTGAATAAATTTTAAGAGTTATTAAGAATAACAAAAAATACTAAATCTTAGCTTCAGTTCTGTTTAAGGCACCATGTAATAGCCGAGGTACAATGATCCCTGATGTACATTCTTAAATGGCAATGGTCCATCTAGCCACCTACTCAAATTCAATGCAATTGGGAATGTGGGGTGTGCCAGTTACACTACCTTATTAAATTTTTGTAAAAATTTAAATTCACTTTAATAATCAGGAAATATATTTAGAAAAGAAAATTATGCAGGTTGCTACATTCCTTACATTCTATAAATTATTATTTATGAAAGCAGCAGATTGAACTAGTAGTAGGAAAAGACCTGGAATAGAAGAAAGTTATCCAAAAGGAATGTTTTCCTGTATGTCCAGTTCAGCATAAGTAGCATGTACACTTAAAAAAAAAATCAAATCCCTTCTTTTCTGGTTCAGTTTCTATCAACTACAGTACCACTCAACAACCAAAACCATCTGTGCAGTGGTCTCAAATATAGAATCAGTAGTCTCCAAAGCCAGAGGAACTGGCATGCAAATAAAATCTGGAGCTGTTGATTTTAAAGGAAGCTTGTATTGTTTACATGGTAATCAGACAATTGGGTATGCCTATAGCGTACACATTACCACATTGTTACAATTCTATCACTCATTCTGCATTTGTAAATGCAGCAAAACCGCTTTTTCCTTACAGAAAGAAAACGATAGATCTTCCCAACCCTCCAACATTATGATAAAAATACCTCCTGAATGCTCACAATTTCATCAAAATAGTGTCTTCTCATTCTGTTCAATGAAAAGCACCTTTTATAACAAATTTGATGCATCTGCTGCCAAATGAGTATGCCTCCAGCATAAGTCAAAGAAACTATTTCTTTTAATATTTCATGGAAGTGCATCTAATTAAAAATCTATGTATATTAAATCATTATGACAAATACTTAACATTAAAATATTTTTAAACTATGAAAAAAATAAGTTAATTTTAAGAGGACAAAAACATTAACATTAAAAGCTTGGCAAAAATCTTCTTTGACACTTGAAACTAGGAAAACTCATAATATCAAGTAAACAATGTAAAATGATTCTCCTTACAAAATTTTTTAAACATCTGGCAAAATGCATACACCCATTTCATTTCACAAGTCCAGTAAAAGGTAATGTTCAGCACAGCTAAAATTTTATAAGTCAACTTTCAGACCTATTCTCTCCCCCTGCACCCACCATTAAGTCCAGCATCAACAGGGCTAATATAGTTGGGGGAACACTTCAATATTAGACTGCAGTATATGTATTTCCAGTAGCGCTGCATTGTCTGACAGTCTGAGTGTTTGTAACAATGTGCTCATTATGAAGTGGGTTCAGGAGGCTCTGCTCTACTCCACTCTCAAGCACTGGCTGCTGCATGCAGCCCACCCGAAATGCCTGGTTTAGTTCTGTTTTCTCTCTCTTGGCTTGTGGCTCTCCATTTTCATCCAGCTCTTCTTCTATTTCACTTTCAACTTCGCTGCCCTCATCTGCACAAAAAAATGACCAAGAAAAAAATAGCACCAAGGGAAAAAATCTAAATACAAGTGCCTTTATTTTGCAAATAACATGAAATATGAAAACAGTTTTCAAAACAAAACCAAAGTTTTCAAAACAGAAAACAAAGTGTAGCAACCTGATAAAGTAGAAACTGAAAGCTCAACATTTCATTGGGAAAAGTCAATAAATACTACAGTTAAATAGGGTAATGAACTCTAAATTTATCTCATTTTACTGATAAGGAAACTGAACTGAAGAGAGGTTGACTTGTTCCAAATCATATAACCAGTGTAAGAATGGAGACCAAACTAAGCCTTCAATCTACAAAGAGAACATAAACTCATTTCTTACTATATCCTTCAGTAACAATTAGCAAGTTATTTGGCAAGTGTTTGGACCCAATTTCGCCATCTTCACTTATCAAACCCATCATTCACTACAAATGTAGATATATGTACATGCTAATCATATCTTCCTTTTTCCAGCTGTCCATCCCCTTCAACTCTCTCACCAGAATATATAGCTAAATTCTGGGTGAAATTTTGAAAATTTTTGTATAAATAATAAACAGTTTAAAAAAGATTTTCCTATTAAGAACCTAGAGTATTCTAGTCATTATTATATACTATATATCATGTATAGCATATTGTACCCATATAATAGTAATATACACTTATACACATAATTTAAATTATGATACAGCTTTAGATTCCACTTTACTATATTTTCAAAAAATAAAAACCTGTTTTTCTCCAAGAAACACATTAGTTCTATATAAAATTATACACTTGAGAGATTTGACTGCTTACCTTTATCCATATTTCCAGGGGATATAGGATTTAAATCACCAAACTGCAAAATAAACAATAAAAAGTGTGGACACAGTCCTACACAAACATAACTTTAGATTATCTATGATGAAGCTAGTACTGTGCTCCAATGGCTTGAGGCTAGTATGAAAGTGCATGCATGTGACTGCAGTCACGTCCATAGTATACCAGTTTATTTTCCATTCCATCATATTTGTGTTCATATTAAGGAAATTAACATTAAAATAAAAAATCCTCAGCAATTAAAACAATGGAATATAAACTTAAGCATATGTTTTTGCTTTTTTTAGTGTGACATGTCAAGGCCTTCATTGTTTTGAGTGAGATATTTCTGATGTAGAATGCTGGAAAATATGACTGGTGTCCATTTTTAAACTGCAATATTTTAACCAAAAGCTCTTTTAAAAGTTCCACTAGGTTTGTCACTAAAGGCAGTTATAGTGTAGCAAAACTATATGTAAGGTAAATAAATGGCACCGCTGAAAATAGGGCTTATGATTATTACAGCATATTCTGATAACTAGTTTACTTATACAAAAAACAAATTGAAAAGTAAAAAATACCACCTTCCTTCTTCCCTTTCCTTGTCTGAGTCATCCACCCTTCTCTTAAATGAGAAGCAGAAGAGCATAATTTGATGAGCCAGTCTCAAATGAAAGGAGTACAATAATTAGATAAATATATTTCTAACCATACCTGATTCAGTCCTTTTCAGAAATACAGAAAGATAAAACTTCAGTGAACATTAAACTAGCATAAGCAGCAGCAGCCCTATCCTTCCAGGTTCTCTCACACATACTCCCTTCTCACCTCTCCATACCCATCCTTTCACCTTAAGTGTTAACATGGCCATGCAAAAAACCACATGACAGAACTGATCCAAGAAAAAACCACACAATTTTAATGGGGTTATTTTGCACAGGATGAATTCTCTGATCCAGTTAACCACAGGACTGCTGGAGTACTTGTGTCAGCATCAGTGTCCAAAGCTAAGGGGACAGGAGAGGAGGAGACAGAGTGTTTTTCTCAGCTATAAAGCCAGTTTATACTGGTTTCAAGTGTTTGTCAAACTAACCTTAGTCCTTCCCATTTTATTTCAACCATAGTCAGTAAATTCAGAGAAACACAAGCCGCCATGCATTTAATGTTTACATCAGTTTCCCTGTTCCCCTCTTACCTCTAAAAGCTTTAGATTACATATTTTCTCTCTAAGATCATATCCATCTTAAGTTTACCAAAACATTATAGGAAGTCCCACAGTACACCAAAAACATTACATTTAACATATACCATGTCTGTCAAGAAAACAAGAACATAACAATACTACACTTTTGCAATACTTTGCTATAAATGTAATGGCAGAGTTTAATCAAATATCTAATCAGAAACAGTAATTTATTTTTTCTAAATATCAAGCAACTACAAATTAAGCCAAGACTCCCCATCTCTATGAAAAAGTACATATTTTTATAATATTTAATGATACTATTTAATATATCCTGAGGGAAGAATGATATATCAAGTCATGCAAGGTGACTTACAACTTATCAGTAAGATAAAACATGATATAATGATCATCAAGTATAAAAACATTAAGCTTCAGTCTGGTAAACCATCCATTGTATATCCACATCTATCCATTTTCTATCACTTTAAAAGTAAAATTCCTTGATGATAGCTCCTCAGATAATGTGAATTCTCAAGCAACTCACACAAAATTAAGTTAGGTGAGCTACTGAAAAAAAGAGGTCTGAGGTAAACTTCAATTTGCAAATACCATAGACACATATAAGACACAGTGGTTCTGAACTATTTGCTCTGTTTTAAACAAAATAAACTGAAATATAGTCATGAAAATATGTCATGTGCCAATCCTGCAAGTACTTCTGTGCTACTTTAATTTCATGCATGTTGTTGGTTGGCCCTGGTTAACAGTCAAGCACTCATCCAGCCATTTGCTTACTTCCCCACCCCCCATCCAGAGGGATGGGGGAGAAAATAGGAAGAACTGGAGCAAGAAAGCTCATGGCTGAAGATAAAAGCAGGAAGATCACTTACCACTTACTGTCATGGGCAAAACAGACTCGACTTGGGGAGTTTAACTTAATTTATTGACAAAATAAATATTTAATTACTGATTTGAGTAGTGTGAAACAAAAGCAGAAAAGAACAAAACATTTAAGGAACACTTAAGGAAAACATCTTTCTTCCCCCTTTCCCAGGCTCAACTTCACTCCAGGCACCTCTCTTCCTCTTGTGTTATTGTCGTAAATTACACTCAGTCCCTTCAGTGAGGCAATGGGTGGTGCAAGGGGGCTTGTGGTCAGTACAGGAATATCCCTCTGCTCTGGACGTTCTCCACAGTCTGCAGGAAATATCTGCTCCACCATGGATCATCTCCTACTGCTCTGACCTTGGTGTTCCCTCTGCTGTTTCTCACTCTCTTTTATTCCCTCCTCCTGTGCCCGTCTGGTGTTTTCTGCCCTTTCTTAAATATGTTTTCACAGAGGCACCCAAAACTTTGCTGATTGGCTCAGCTTTGGCCTGTGGTGGCTCCGTTGCCAAGCCGGCTAGAACTGGCTATGGGCAGTCCCTTACCTCTTCTCACAGAGGCCCCCCCCTCTTGCCACTTCTGCACGTGACCCACCCTTCTGAAGTCAATGAGACTGCTCACTTGTGTAAATATTTGTATTGGAATTTTAAGTATGTGTAAGTATGTGTAAATATGTGTAAACAGATTCCTGAAAAACATTTTCCTATTATTCTGTTCCTTTAATATTTTCATATAAACTGGTTTTTCAGAACTCAAAAAAGTAGGTTTCTACCTACTAGGTTGATCTACTTTTTTTTTTTCTTTTTTGAGCAAGCTCGTTTGCAGAGAATCAGTGTTAGAAGTCATTGTGGTTTTAGTACTCTGAAAAACAACCAGCCAAGGAAACATGGATTAAAGTATATAACCCAAATTTGAAGATACCAATGTATTTACAAAATATCCCATAGCTCCATGTAAACATTAAAAAAATACTGTAGATGCTTATCTAAATTGATCACTAAATTCACCAATACATTGTCTTGCATATTATCTTACCTCTCCCATAACTGCGATAGGTGTCTCTCCTGTTGCCTGAGCAACACGATGTTCTACTAAGTAAAACATGTACTCATCATAAAGCAATCGGATCAGATGAAAAGAGCCAAAGCTAGCAGCACTGCGTAAGGTTAAATCTCGAATCACCATTGAGCTATTTAAATATGGGGGAAAAAAATAATGAAAGAAATATCACAATTCTTTAATAATTTATTCATAAGGAATATGCACTTCAAGAATCTTTTAAAGTAATGCTATCCACAAACAGCTGATTTATGGTGTCTTCAGAAAGAAATGTCTGGGAAAGACAATTATTTGACTCTCCCCTTTTCCTGAAAGCATGGTTGGAGACCACATTACACAACTAGAAGCTAAATTTTCAAAAAGACAGGAAGGTTTTTGTTTTGGTATATGCACAATTACCGATATGTGAGTGCATGTAAAAACTGACCTTAGTGGAAGTTCTTTGTTAAAATTTTAAATAATAAAATTGTATTAAGATTATTTAATTTTAAACAAAGTAGTCCTTCAAAATATTGTGTCTGTTGTGCTCACATTCCTAGTTCAAAGGTTTTAATTGGTATGGTTTTCAAACTTGTAAAATTTAAATAAGTTTGTGTATACCTTATAATAGAAAACTGCAGATTGTAGATGAAAACATTCATATGATACCCTTAGAAAGATGCTACAATGTACCATTTTGAAAAAAACCCTAGCTTTACTATGATAACTGATATAGTAGCAGATGACATGGAATATTTGTCTTGATGTTTTTTTACACATGAAAAATATTTTGGTTTACCTACATAATAAAAATAGAAGCCATGGTATTTTAATAAATGGTATTAAGAACACTGGCTTTAAAATTGTATATCTATTCAATCCAAAATGTTTCATAGCATGTTTCCAAATCAGGATAAAATTCTAACTTCATTATTTTAAAGTCACAAGGCCTTTAAAATAATATACAAGGATCATTTCATCCACTGCTGAATTGCACATAGCCCTGTGTTTAACATTAACACTAATCTTTCGTGGGGGGATGCTCTTAATTTCTTGGGAACTATTGTCTGATATTAATTTTGTCAACATTATTACAGCATACAGTTTAGCAAATAATAAAATAGCTAAAATAATTTAGAAGACTATTAAGAAATACCTGTAGAAAGACCATTTTAAAAGAAATTGCCGTGCTGCTTTAGGAAAGCTGGGTCTTCCTTCATATGGTTTCAGTGCTTGCATCATTACATTATCAAGCCAGGCAGCCCACTGCTCCAGAGTGCTCTGCTGCTGAAGAGTCATCTTGAAATCTGTTTCTAGTCTTTGAACCATATTGTCATCACATTGACACACCCAGGAAGCCTGTTCCTGTTACGACACATGGAAAACATGAAAGCAAACCACAAAATTTAAATTATTCTTAAAGACTGAACAATTAAATGAAAAGGATGAAATACACTAATTAGGCAAACTAATGAGTATTTTTATTTTCATGTGTCTTTCAATTTTGTTGGAAGAAAATGAGAGTAAGGAACCCAAAGTATAAAAACAGTCATCAAATAAAGCACACACACACACACAAATACAATGGAAAAAACCCAAGTACATTGCATTGTTCCATACTAATTTTCATGAAAGAATTTTCAACTTCCCTCATTCATAATTTTTCTAGTAAAACTTGCAGGAATTGTCAGGCTTGGGACTATGGGAACAAGGAGTGGAAAGGGCAGTTAAATGGAAGTTGAGAGAGTAAGAAATAAAGAGGAACCAAGAAACCAAAGTACCATGGTTCCTATTGCTTTGAAGGAGTTAAGACCAAATACAATTTCCGTTACATTTTTTAATCATCTCACTTAAAAAGAACTTTGTTTTATAGGCAAAAAAGGATTGTTGTGTCTATCCATAGTTTGCAATATATTACACATTGCTTAATGAGTAATATAAATAGCACACAATTGGACAAACAGTCCACGTTCAATAATGAGCAATTTGCAGCATTATCATGAAATGTGATTATATTACATTTTTAAGTTTAAATAAGACCAATAGGACACTTATGTTAAATGGAAGTTAGAGAAAACCAATATTGCTTTAATATAGGCCATATTCTTAAACTCTGGGTATCACATGCCAAATTAACATCTCAACATCCATAGACCCTATATCTTACCACAGAACAATATTTAATATGCCATATATTTGGTCACATACTAAATCTTAGGTAGTTTACACAACATTACACAATATAACTATATCTGTGTTAAATTTTATTTATTCAAAGGTCTTTGCAACAAGCAAAAAGAATTTAACTGCTGCCAGTGAACTTCTGAACTTCTGTTAAGATAAAATGTGTTAAAATGTTTGTTCATGAAAGAAGACAAATGTATGACTACCAGTAATCATCTGGGCCATGTCAGTTAGTTGAGCAACAGGAGAAGAAAAATGTTGTTTCTTCTAAGGAGAAGAAAAAGGTAAAAGGGAAACCTTTTTCTAAACCTAATGAAAAATAATAAATTGATGTTTTACAGATAACTGGAAACTAGTTCTAACCGGTTACTTAGGAAAGGTTGAAAACGTAAAGACAAACAATTAAAGAAAACATACTAATGATATTGTCTTTGAAAGAAAAATAAATGTAATGAAACAATCTGTACTAGAAATAACGCTGTATGATCAATATTTTTTTATGGAAGATCAGAAGCTATGCTACTATCCAAGATTTCATCTTCAGGCATTGTTCATACTGTTCATTCTAAGAACACATGTACTCTACACTTTCATCTTCATTAAATAAAAATTGGCAGAATGCATGTTCTGAAAGATAAGAAGCCTTCAGAGAAAATGGAAATAGATACTGGCTCTGAGGTTTTATTTTCCTTACAGCCAAAGTGTAAGCTGGAAAGTTCCAACTGAATCACTGCATATATAAAACTCAGTAAAATGTTCCTGCTTTGCTTTCTTGATGAAATAATAAGAACTAAAAATAAAAATATAAAATTTTTTGGGAAATAACAATTTTTTTAAAAGTCTGGTTTTTAAAGCCACAGGTACCTGTACATTGGCAAAATCAACACGGTTGAGATCACTGAGCATCTGGTTGATCTGAGAAGTGTTCTGAAGCACAGCCCGAGCTGCCTGAGCCAGGTGATTAAGAGATGTGTATCTTCTCAAAGTCTGGGCAAAGGCACTTACAGCAGCAACCTATGAAGAAATCCATTTATCTTAACACATTGTATTATCAACAGGTCTTCTGTTTCATCTATTTTAATTTTTAAATTGCTGTATTAATTTATGAGCCCTCAGATATTGCAATTCACATATAATGAAACAAATACAGTTTTTCCTATTATTTTTTTTTGGCAAAGCAAAGTTATTTCCAATGCCATGTTTCATGTTTGAAGTTCAACCAAAATATGACATTTAGCATAAAAGTTTAAATGCTGCTACTTTTAGATCTTAAATGACATCTAGTGTACAATTGCATACAGTGAAGCAAAATCGCAGTAAACTTTGTTTACCTTGGTTTGTATCGTTCTCTGTGGAATATTGTTCATGGCACTGGAAAGCCAACCTTCAAGGCTTTTTGCAAAATTGCGAATAGCTTGGGTCAAGGCACCTAAATATTAAAGAAAAAAAATAAAATGAAAAAGATGGCAAGGTACCTCTCTTGAAACCTTTTGGATCTTCAGTATTTAAATATTCCACATTGAGATCTGCTGCATTTAATGGATCAGATTTATCCAGTCTAGGTTCGGATCCCTCCAATACAAGAAGGACATTGATAAACTGGAGGAGGTTCAGTAGAGGGCTACTGACATTGTCAGGGGGCTGGAGCGCATACCTTATGAGGAGAGGCTGAAGGAACTAGGTTTATTCAGCCTGGAAAAGAGAAAGTTTAGGGGGGATCTAGCAGAAGCCTTTCAATACCTACAAGGTATCAAGAAGAGGGAGTCAGGCTTTTCACAATGATGCATGGAAGGAGGGTGATAGACTCCGGGCATAAACTGAAAAAACAGAGGTCCTACTTAACATGAGAAATTTCTTCACCTTGAAGACAGTTAAGAATTCATGGCCCTTCATTGGACTCTCCCCAGTATGTCCATGTCTCTCTTGTACCGAGGACCCAAAACTGGACACAGGACTCCAGGTACACAGTACTCAACTAGTGCTGAATAAAGGAGAAGGATCACCTACCTGGATGCACTGGCAATACTTTGCCTAATGCATCACTAAGCACTAACTGAGCACTGCTCAGCAATAACGAAAACATCCCTGTATTATCAACACTGTTTCCAGCACAAATCCAAAACATAGCCCCATACTAGTTATTATGAAGAAAATTAACTCTATCCCAGCCAAAACCAGTACATTAGATTAACAATGAAGTTTAGAATCTCACTTCAAAGTATATGAGTTAATGGTGGAAAAGGAGGAATAGGAATTTTATAGAATGTAGTGAGGATGATGGAGGTGTTCTAACTAAAATGTTCTTAAAGAGCTCTTGTAGATGATGCATCACATGCATGAGAACCAGACTCTTCTAGGATTACACTGAATTGTTTTAGGACCTACTCTGACAGGTCAAAGGTTGCCTGTTAACAGCATGTGTAAGGTGTGATTTAGAGGCTTGTATTGTATAGAGTTAAATTGGAGTAAAAAACCCCAGAAAAGCAGCATATAGATGACCAAATGAAGTTTTCTTCCTTACTAAATGTATTTCCTAAGCTTCGTGTGAAGCATACAGTTCTTGTTCTTGTGCTTTCCAAATGGTTCAGTCTTTGACATTGAAAATACCCATACTCTTAAGGGCACGCATCTCCAGTGTTAGTACTCCACTTAGCATATTACAGACTTGCAGCACAATATTACATTCTGTGTTATTTAGTAACTGTGAGAACAGGGATGTCCCATGAGTGAGAGTATTGTTTAGAAACCATTAGATGCACTGAAGCACTAGTCATTCTTTTTATAAGGTAAACTATCCTATATTTCTGGTGTTCTTGTTTACAGGTACAGCAAGTACAGACTGTGCAACAGGTACAGCATGTCTACCCAGCCCAGGTTCAGTACGTGGAGGGAAGTGACGCAGTCTACACAAATGGAACTATGTAAGTTGGTTATTGATCAAAACTAGAATGTTTACTAAAATATGAAGTTAAATGCACATTCTTTTAGTGACATCATATGGGCTGCTGTATTTTAAGTAGCAAAGAAAAATGTTTGAACAAAAACTTTATTTTTTGACATTTTAAATCATTATTTGGGTGAAAACAAGTTGAATTCATATCACTTGAATTAATCTAAAATGAATTTGGGTAAGTTACAGTTGGACATAGTGTGAAGCTATATATGCAGCATTTTGTTGTTTGGGGAAAAAGCTTAAGTTTATGGACAAGTTTTAAGTTATGCTGATAGGAAGGATTATCTAAATTTATCATAATATGATCATCTGTGTAATAAAGAAGTCTTCATGTGGGCCTCCTATTCTTCTAGTTGAAATTCTACTGGCAATTTCCTAAATTGCTGAGGCAGCTGCAGTCATTACTTAAAGAAAACAATTATGTAATTTCTTTACTGTGTTTAGTGCAATGAGATACATATTTAATTTTTTTCCAAAGGAAGGAAGGGAGAGGAATGAGAATATGTCCTTTTGCTTCTCTCTTAGACTCTTCTATTTCCTGTGCTTTTCTTGCTTCAATGAACATGCTTTTCTCTCATCAAGTTCCTTTCTCCCATGTGCAAACTTAAAATCATAGAATAATTTAGGTCAAAAGGGACCTCTGGAGGTTTTATGGTACAACCCCCACACACACTCAGAGTAGGGCTAACTTTGAAGTTGCTCAGGGAGGACCCTCCCTCCCTCTTTTTCCAATTACCTCTAAATATATTCCCTTGACACTTTTGATGTGTTATAAGGTTAAGGAAGAAGCAAAAGGCATGTAGAAAACTTGTTTGGTGCCAGCAAATATGCATTTATTGATGATAATCTGGCATTGACACAAAAAAATCAACAACACTACTGGGTTCAGAGACTGATGTTAACACTTGCAGCATCTTCTCCACTGGCATATTTTGCCAAGTTCATTCTTCAGTTAACCTTTTCCCACACACCCTCTTGTTGCCTGATTTTCTTTGCTCTTATAATATCTAATCAATCTTCTGTCCTAAATGGGTCTGTTAAGACATGCTTATTATTAAGAATGACCAATGCGCTCTTGTTTAAGGTACTGTGAAAACTGAAAGTCACTCATAACATTGTTAAACCGTAATCAAAGATTGAAAGTTTCTGTATAGAATGCCTTATCAGGCTAACTTGTTTTTGAAAAATGTCAGCCAAAGACATTGAACTGTTAAGACAAAAGAAAACATATTTCTTCATCCACGCTTGTATAAGTTTTTCTTTTAAAAGCTCTAGTACTTCTACTCTTTCAATTGTGGACTTGAAACTGAGCAGTGATGGGGGGGGGGGGGGGTGAGGAGGGTGGTTTATTGCAGTTTGTGAAATTTTGCCTGAGCTTAAAGCTCAAATATATTAAGCAGAGAATTATGTTTGGTTTACCCTATTTATATGTTAAATGCTCCAAAGACCAATGGATGTGCTCCAGGTGGTCCTAAATGGGGCATCTCCTTGCATCTGCTGCTTCTGCTATTAATTATATAAACTCTGGGTTCTAGTACCTAATCTAAGAACTGTCTATTCTATTCCATATACAGGACCTAGGATATATGGTTGAAGGAAGACTATCCTATTAAAACAGAGAAAGGAGCAAGTACTAAACCTGTGGTGGGAATGGAAAATGTTCTATGACTATTAACATGGATATTCTTTCATTCTCCTTTTATGGCCATGTGCTAGCCTGATTCTAACACAACCCTCAAGTCCTCCCAAGAGATCGTTTACACATGAAAACAGCAACTAGGGCCAGTCAGTGAGGAGGAAAGGAAAACATGAGTTGGATGGTTAAGAAGACTGGGACTCTGATCCAGTAAGCGGGAAAGGGTTCTGGGCTTAGATAAAGAGCTAATGGAAGTGACTGGAAAGGCAAGAGCCAAGAACTAGCGGGTGGAAAGAAAAAAGTATGGTGGCAGACATACAAATCTAACAAGAAACAACCCATGCATGGTTGTCTGGGAAAAGGAGCTTTAAAAACCAAAACAAAACAAAAATAAAACCACTGACTGGATAAACAGCCCAGAAAAGTTGTCTCCATACAGGAGATGATGCCTATATGATTTTCCTGATATAACTGCTAATTATTTCATTTGTTGATAGTACCTTAAAAGAAGATGGAAGGACGAGCCGGCTGACACAACATAACTTGTAGTGCTATTTCATCCACCAATAAACTGTATTTTAGTATGGTTGATAATTTTCCAAAGAAAAATTTAGGTTGTAAGGGACCTCCAGAGGTGATCTAGTCCAACCCTCTGCTCAAAGCAGGTCTAATTAGATCAGGTTGCTCGGGAAATTGTCCCATCCAGTCGTGTACACTTCCAAGGATAGAGGTTCCACACCATTTCTGGGCAACCTGTTCCTGTATTTGACCACCCTCATGGAAAAAAGTATTTTCCCAATATCTAATCAGAACTTCCCATATTACAATTTGCATTCATTGCCTCCTGTCCTATTGCTGTACACCTCTGAGAAGTGTCTGGCTCTATCTTCTCTGTATCCTCCCATCAGGTAGTTGTAGAGAGCAAAAAGATATCCCCTGAACCTTCTCTTCTCCAAGTTGAACAGGCCTAGTTCAGCCTCTCCTCATATGTCACGTCCTCCAGCCCCCTGACCATCTTGGTGGCCCTCTGCTGGACTTGCTCCAGTATTTCCATGTCTCTCTTGTACCAGGGAGCCCCAAACCGGACACAGGACTCCAGATACAGTCTCACCTGTGCTAAACAGAGAGTAAGGATCACTTCCCTCAACCTGCTGGCTACACTCTTGGCAATACAGCCCAGGATGCATTTGTCCTTCTTTGCTGCAAGGACCAGTGGATGGAAAGAAGAAAGTACAGTGGTAGACACACAAATCTAACAAAGAGCCAAAATGCTTCTGGCTCATATTCAACTTGCTTTCCACCAGGACCCCCAGGTCCTTCTCTGCAAAGTTGCTTTGTAGACAGTCAGCCCCCCAGTCTATATTGTTGCATGGGGTTATTCCATCCCAGATGCAAGACTTGGCATTTATCCATGTTAAACTTCACGTCTATTTCTCTGGCCTTTCCAGGTCCCTCTGACCTCCAGCATATTGAACACCCCCACACCCCCCCATTTGGTGTCATCTGCAAACTTGCCGAGAGTGCATTCTGTCCCATCATCCGGATCACTAATAAAGACCTTAAACAGCATTGGTCCCAGTACTGATCCCTGAGAGACCCCACTAATTACTGGCCCACAGCTGGACTTTGTACCACAGATCACAACTCCT
The DNA here is from genome assembly GCF_031877795.1 of Strix aluco. Lineage (NCBI taxonomy): Eukaryota > Metazoa > Chordata > Aves > Strigiformes > Strigidae > Strix > Strix aluco. The sequence goes on from NC_133970.1 coordinate 27,562,815, forward strand.
TGAGCCCAGCAGTCTAGTCAATTTTCCACCCACCTGATTGTTCACTTATCCAGCCCATATCTCAACAATTTGGTGATAAGGAGATTATGGGAGACTGTATCAAAGGCCTTTCTTCAGTCAAGGTATACAACATCCACTGCCTCCCCTTGTCCACAGTGCCAGTCACCTCATCATAGAAAGCAATGAGTTTGGTCAGGCATGATTTGCCCTTGGTAAATCCCTGTTGGCTGCTCCCAATCACTTTCTTGTCCTTCATGTATTTACAAATAGCTTCCAGGAGGATTTGTTCCATAACCTTTCTAGGGACTGAGGTGAGGCTGACTAGCCCGTAGTTCCCAGTATCCTCCTTTTTGTCCTTGAAGATGGGTGTGATATGACTTTTTCTAGTCATCATGAACTTCCCCCAGTTGCTGTGACCTTTTGAGGATGATAGAGAGCTGCCTTGCAGTGACATCAGTCAGCTCCTTCAGCACCCTTGGATGCATCCCACCTGGTCCCATGGGCTTGTGTACATCTAAAAGGCTTAAGTGCTCCTTAACTGCATCTTCCTAGCTACAGGAGACTGTGATTTCTATCAAGCTTTAGCAGTTCTAACAGGCTCTGTCAGTTGTTCTTGATTAAAGAGGGCATTGGGCTTTTGTTCCAGCTGACTCCTGATTAGGGACATTCAAGCACCCTTTCAGCAAATACTGGGGGGTGGGGGTGTGTGGGGGGGTGGGTGTGTGTCTAGTAACTCTACTCAGGACAGTGTCTGTATCCTCAACAATGGTGGGGACTTGTTACAGGACACGGTCCCCAGCAGCTGTTAGAGCAACTGTCCCTGGAATGGCAGAGGCCTTGGCCTAGATGGAGCTCCAGAAGGAGGATACAGTTCTGTAGGTCTCAGGCTGTAGGATGTGCCTGAGGTTTTGCTGATGCTGAGGCAGCAGAAGGTAGTCTTATAGTCTGCAGGTGGTGTGCACTTGTTGAGGATCTGCATTATCAAGTAAAGGAGCTATGGGAGGAGGTCAGTAGACTTCACAGCATCAGAGATGATGAGAAAGAGATCAACCGGTTCTCCTCTGAAATCCTGTAGCTTCAAGAGCCTGAACCCCCAACTGTACTGAAGGAGGAGCAGGAGCAGTTTGTGCTTACTGGGTTGGGAAGTGGAGACTCCCATGATGGTGGAGGGTGGAAGCTTGTGACTTCCGGCACCAGGAGGAAGGCTCCTTTTCCACCTGAAGATTTGCAACTGCAAAATAGAATCAGTGCCCTCATAGTAGATGAGGAGCTAGGTCAAACAAAGTATCCATGCTGGTGGAACCCGAGTCATGCAGTAGTGAATAACTCACTGCTGAGGGGGATGGAGACTCCCATGTGCTGAAGTGACCAATTGTTTAGGGAGGTTTGTTTGCTGGGGACTTGGATGTGGGACACCGTTGAAAACCTGCTAAGGTTTTTCTCCAGCCCTCAGGCTATTAATCTCTGCTGCTCTTCCATGTGGGCACCAATGATACTGCCAAGTGAGATCTACCTGGAAAGTCTCAAGTGCGACTATATGACTCTGGGGGCAATGGTCAAGGACATGGGGGCCTCGGTGATGTTCTTCTTGATCTTACTGGTGAGGGGAAAGAGCTTGAGGATGAGTGGATGGATCCTGAAGGTCAACAATTGGGTGTGTGGCTGGTGTTGGCAGCAAGGTTTTAATTTTTTACAGAGTCTCAGAATGGTTGAGGTTGGGAGAGACCTCTGGACATCATCTTGTCCAATCCCCTGCTCAAGCAGGGCCACCTAGAGCTGGTTGCCCAGAAGCATGTCCAGATGACTTTTGAATATCTCCAAGGAGGGAGACTCCACAACCACTCTGGGCAACCTGCTCCAGTGCTCAGTCACTGTCACAGTATAAAATAGTGTTTCCTGATGTTCAGATGGAACGTCCTGTGTTTCAGTTTGTGCCCGTTGCCTCTTGTCCTCTCACTGGGCACCGCTGAAAGGAGCCTGACTCCATCTTCTATGCACCTTCCCTTCAGGTATTTATATACATTGATAAGATCCCTCCTGTCCCAAGCCTTGTCTTCTCCAGGCTAAAGAGTCCCAGCTCTCTCAGCCTTTCCTCATAGGAGAGATGCTCCAGTCCCTTAATCATCTTCATGGCCCTTCATTGGACTCTCTCCAGTATGTCCATGTCTCTCTTGTACTGGGGAACCCAGAACTGGACACAGGACTCCAGGTACACAGTACTCAACCGGTGCTGAATAAAGGGGAAGGATCACCTACCTGGACCTACTGGCAATACTTTGCCTAATGCAGCCCAGGATACCATTAGCCCTCTTTGCTGCAAGGTCACACTGCTGGCTCATGTTCAACTCGGTGTCCACCAGGAGCCAGGACCCCCAGGGCCTTTTCTGCAAAGCTGCTTTCCAGCTCGCTACCCCTCTGGCATATACCGGTGCATGGGGTTGTTCCTCCCCAGGGGCAGGACTTGGCACTTCCCCTTGTTGAACTGCATGAGGTTCCTGTCAGCCCATTTCTCCATCTTGTTGAGGTCCCTCTGGATGGCAGCACAACCCTGTGATGTATCAGACACTCTTCCCAGTTTTGTGTCATCAGCCAACTTGCTGTGAGGGTAAGCTCTGCCCCATCATCCAGAACACTAATGAAGATGTTGAACAGTATTGGACCCTGGGGTACACCGCTATTTACTGGCCTCCAACTAGACTTTGTGCCACTATGACCATGGGATCCTCTTTGAGGATGGAGGACTGCTAGGGAGAGACAGGATCCGCATGACCGAGTGGGGCACAAACAGCTTTGCCAACAGGCTGGCCAACCTGGTAAGGAGAGCTCTACACTAGGAATGATGGGGAAGGGATGACAAACAGTGAAGTGAGGAAGTCATAGACTGGATGGGCAAGCAAGGATGTGGGGTAAACAGGAGGGACCTCATAATCACCAAAAACGGGTTGAAAGTGGACCACTTCAAGCATATGCACAGAACTAAGGAAGTGTCGGGAGATCAGCATTATGGGAAAACTTTCATGCCCTTTTGGGGAAATTGGTACGACTGGGTGCCTCTCTGAAGTGCCTGCACACTTATCCACACAACATGGGGGAAAACAGGAGGAATTAGACGTCTGTGAGCATTTGCAGGGCTACGATCTCAGGGATCACAGAGATATTGTGGGATGGCTCATACAAATGGAGTGCTGCAATGGATGGATACAGAATCCTTAGGGAAAACAAGCCAAGAAGGCGCTCTATATGAGAAAAAGGAGCTGGAATCCATGGAGCTTTGCCTAGGGATGGATGATAAGCCAGCTGAGAGCTTAAGGGTCTGGGTTAGATGACATGCCAATGTGGGTGACGTTGTGGGTATCCGATACAGACTGCCTGATCAGGAAGAAGTGGATGAAGTCTTGTGGTGGGTTGACCTTGTCTGGCCACCAGGTGCCCACCAAGCCGCTCTATCACTCCCCCTTCTCAACAGAACGGGGGAGAAAAAATGCGATGAAAAGTTCATGGGTCGAGATAAGGACAGGGAGATGACTCAGCAATTACTGTCACAGGCAAAACGGACTTGGCTTGGGGAAGATTAATTTAATTTATTGCCAATCAAACAGAGTTGGATAATGAGGAATAGGAACAAATCTAAAAACACCTTCCTCCCCACTCCCCCCTTCTTCCCAGGCACAACTTCACTCCCAGCTCTTCTACCTCCTCCCCCTGAGCGGTGCAGGGGGATGGGAAATGGGGGTTGCAGTCAGTTCATAACGCTTTGTCTCTGCCTCTCCTTCCTCCTCACGCTCTTCCCCTGCTCCAGTGTGGGGTCCCACCCACGGGAGACAGTTCTTCACGACCTTCTCCAACGTGGGTCCTTCCCACGGGCTGCAGTTCTTCATGAACTGCTCCAGCATGGATCCTTTCCACAGGGTGCAGTCCTACATGAACGGACTGCTCCAGTGTGGGTCACCCCTCTCGGCCACAGGTTCTGCCAGAAAACCTGCTCCATCATGGGCTCCTCTCCACGGGGCCACCGTTCCTGCCATGAGCCTGCTCTAGCATGGGCTCTCTGTGGGCTGCAGCTTCCTTCAGGGCACACCCGCCTGCTCTCGCGTGGGCTCCTCCATGGTCTTCACCACAGGCTGCAGGGGAATCTCTGCTCTGGTGCCTGGAGCACCTCCTCCCCCTCCTTCTTCACTGACCTTGGTGTCTGCAGAGTTGTTGCTCTCACATATTCTCTCTCCTCTCCCTGCTGCTGTTGTGCAGCAGTTTTTACCCTTTCTTAAACATGTTATCACAGAGGCGCTACCAATGTCTCTGTTTGGCTCAGACTTTGGCCAGCGGTGGGTCCATCTTGGAGCCGGCTGAAACTGGCTCTTTCCGATATGGGGACAGCTTCTGATGTCTTCTCATAAAAGCCATCCCTGCACTCCCCGCCTCTACCCAAACCTTGCCACCTAAAACCAATACAGGTCTTCTTCAGGCAACTGGAATAAGCCTCATGTTCACAGGCTCTGGTTCTCATGAGAGACTTGAACAACCCCAATATCTGCTAGAGGAACAACAAAGCAGGTCACAAGCAACCCAGGAGGACAGTTAAGCAGTGCAACTGGTTGCCCAGAGAGGTTTGTGTAGTTTTTGTCCTTAGATGTTTTCAAGACCCAACTGGGTAAAGCCCTGAGAAAACTGGTCTGAATTCAGCATTGACCATGCTTTGATCAGGAGGTTGGTCTAGAGATCTCCTGAGGTCTCTTCCAACCTGAATTATTCTTTGATTCTATATTATGTGACAATTATTTAGTTTCTGATTTAACAAACAGAACTGACCACTTCACCTAAGACCCTTTCAGGAAACTTATGATCAGCACTGAAAATTCTTTTTGGCATTCCTACAGGTACATCAGTAATTGCAACAATTGTTTCCTGTCTCCTGAAAACTTCCATCATGAATTTTCCGCCTTCAATTTTTGCCAAAGTGCTTTTGTTTTTAAAGAGCAAAACCCTGCAGGAAATGGCAATTATTGCAATATTGCAGTTTCCTCGAGTAAGCTCAAAGTACCCTGAACCATTGCCAACATGCTGTTTATTTTAGTTCTGAAGAACAAAATGCAATGTGCAGTGTTCAAAGACGGTATCAATAAGCAATATATAAGAATGTGTTTAACTAACAGAAGGTAGGATTACTCTTACTGCCATGAAATCTTGGTGGTGGAGAATGAATGCTGCTACAGTAATGAAGAAGAAAAAACTAGAAAAGGGAAATCATATTATCTTTAAGTGATTTTTTTTTTCCCACTACATCTAAGAAGAAACAGTCTGAGTAAAGACTGGATTTTGTTTATGAGGCAAAACACCATGTTTGGTAGAGTAAGAATTAATGGTTAATGGAAGTCAGCTGATATGAGAAATGCCCCTTTTCAACTTGAGTGATCAATGAATCCTGTAATTAAGAACTTCCGCTAGCAAAGTCAGCCAATTTGCTTAAAAAGAAAGAAATCTTTTATTTTTCACAGCATCTTTTTTCTTCAAATTTGTAGTGATAACTAGTTTATGTAACTGCCCCCAAATGTGAATGCTTGTCTGAAATTTAATTTGGATTTATAAAACTTCTGTATTAGCTCTATGGAACAGGCTTTTTTGTCTTTTTTTTTTTGTTTTTCTTTCTTGAGGTTTCCAGGCAAAGAACAAACTCTCTTTTGCACTGTCAATCATCTAACTCACTTATGCTTCTACATAAACATTTTTTTATATGCACTTAATAATTAACTAAGCATTCACTCATGTTCATTTATTACCCGCAGAATAAGAAAAAGTCAAAAGTATAAGGAACACTATAAATAATGTCAACGATATTTAGTTCTTTAAGGAATTTTATTTTTTTTCCTGGAAAAATGCTATGTAAAACATCTAACATAAGATCTTTTTCACCCCACTGTATTACAGGATGATCTGTTTTAAAAAATAAGTGTGGAAAGAAGCAGCTCAGTGTCATCCTGAGTTAAAAAAAAAAAAAGTCTTTAGCTATGAAGAAAGAGGAATTCTAAATTCTAAATAAATAATATTTCCTCTTTCTAGCTAAACACTATATTATTAGAAGACAGTGATGTATAGAGTGATCACAAATTTTTAATGACCTCTGAAAATGATACATTAAATTAAAAAATTTTGTTTTCCTCTGTCCTGTAAATAGTGGTTAACATACCCAGCCATTACCAAAAGCCTAAGCACCTACATGCTCCAAAGATTCTTCAAGTTGATCTGGCTATCATCAAAATTGCCAAAAAACTCTTCCAGAGAATCTTAAAAACAATCTGGTGCAAAATAAATGGCCTAAGTTCATTCTGATAGTTTGTAAAGTGTTACTAAACACACATTAAATGATGTAGCAAAAAAAGTTACGAGGAGAACATTTATTTTTGGATAAGTGTTCAAACAGCTTGGGTTCTCATCTGGAATCTCTCTCCTACACAAATCTCACAAATAGCAAGATTTTGCAGTCTTTCCAGTACTTGTAATTGCTGAAATTGAGAAATACAATGTGAAAAATATGTTGAACATAACTTCTCTGCCTGGAATAGGAACTCCCAAACAAGTTTGTTACTGTCCATCCTGTCACTTGTGAAGAGATAAAAAGGCCATTCTCAGGGGAAAGGATCTATTGCCAGTAACACACAGTGGCTCTGGTCTTTTGCTAGGATCATTAGATAATAACTAACTTTACTCCCGACTCAAGTATAGAGTGTTTGACTTCTTTTTAAACAAATAAATTTGGCTTTTTCCTGCACAGTAGTTTTTCATTTGTTTTGTGGGCACTAAAAAGTTTTCACAAAAATATTTCAACTGACCAAATTTTACTTAGAGCTTGTTTTTCAAAAAGTTTTTCCTCACTGTTAATTTCTTTTATGGTAATATTTTTTAGGAAGTTATGTGACAGGGTAGGTTTTGGGGACTATATCCCCCTCTCCCCTCCCCCCCCCCCATAATACTGAAAATCGGGAAAAGAAAAAAAGATGAAACTCATAAAAATAGAATTATCAGTTTACATCCTTAGTAAATTAAACACATTTTCCCATTTTTTTGGCCAGCTGCTGTTGGTACCTTTCTGATTATCCAGAAAAAAAGAAACCTGCCTATGATGGGGTATTTCTACAAAGCAGTACTTGCAAATATTTTCCTGAGTTGCTTCTTACAGCATAGCTAACAGAAGCAGCACTTTGCTCAGAAGGGGGCCAGAAACTTTGCAGAGAACAGCATTCATGTCCCGAGCAATGGTGTTAATGAGTCACAGGGCACCACCTCCAGCCATCGGCACAACTATCCCTATAATGTTAGAGGCCTCAATCCAGACCGAACTCCCAAGGGAGGATGCAGCTCTCAGAGTACAGTGAGTGCCTGGGGTCTCTCACTGAGGCTGGGGCAGAGAGAGACAGTTTCCTTGCCTGCAGAAGGTGTGCAGTGGTATAGGATCTGTGTTGCCAAGGAGGTGCAGGAAGAGGTCAGCAGACTGCATGGTATCGGAGATGGTGAGAAAGAGATCAACCGGATCTTTTTCAAGACTCTGCAGCCTGAACTCTCAGCTGTATTGAAGGAGGATCAGGTGGTCTGTGCATATTGGGTTAGGAAATGGTGAAGACTGGAAGCTTGTGACTTCTGGCAACAGGAAGAAGGGTCCTGCTCCACCTGCCTATCTCCAGCTAAAGAACAGGTTCAGTACCCTCGCAGCAGATGAGGGTCTGGGAACTCTGTCCAGTGAAGCATCTGAGCTAGCTAAGCCTGAGCCATGCAGCAGCACCAGAAGGAAGTGGCAAGTGATAATAGTGGGAGACTCCATGCTGTAGGGGATGGGGGCCCACATCTGCTGACCTGACCTACCGTGCTGGGAGGTTTACTGCTTGCTGGGGGTTGGATCCGGGATGCTGTGGAGATACTGCCATGGTTTGTCCGACCCTCAGACTATTACTCCTTGCGAATCTTCTCGTGGGCACCAACGATACAAAAAGGACATTGAATTACTCGAGCGTGTCCAAAGAAGGGCAACGAAGCTGGTGAAGGGTCTGGAGCACATGTCGTACGAGGAGCGGCTGAGGGAACTGGGGTTGTTTAGTCTGGAGAAGAGGAGGCTGAGGGGAGACCTCATCGCCCTCTACAACTACCTGAAAGGAGGATGCAGAGAGCTGGGGATGAGTCTCTTGAAGCAAGTAACAAGCGATAGGACAAGAGGGAATGGCCTCAAGTTGCGCCAGAGAAGGTTTAGACTAGATATTAGGAAGCATTTCTTTACAGAACGGGTGGTTAGGCGTTGGAATGGGCTGCCCAGGGAGGTGGTGGAGTCCCCATCCCTGGAGGTGTTCAAGAGGCGGGTCGACATAGCGCTGAGGGATATGGTGTAGTTGGGAACTGTCAGTGCTAGGTTAACGGTTGGACTAGATGATCTTCAAGGTCCTTTCCAACCTAGATGATTCTGTGATTCTGTGATACTGCCAGAGGAGACCTGGAGCATATCAAGTGTGACTACATGCATCTGGAGGCAATGGTCAAGGGCATGGAGGCCCAGGTAGTGTTCTCCTTGATATTTCCAGTGAGAAGCAAGGGCTTGAGGAGGAATGGAAGGATCCTGTGGGTCAACAGTTGGTTGCCCAGCTGGCGATGACAATCGATATCTGTATTTTATGACCATGGGGATCCTTCCTTAAGGATTGAAGACTGCTAGAGAGAGATGGGATCCACCTGACCAAGTGGGGCAAAACCATTTTTACCAGCAGGCTGGCCAACCTGGTGAGGAGAACTTTAAACTAGAAATGACAGGGGAGGGAGACGATGACCCACAATCAAGCGAGGGAATGGTGAAATGGATTGGCAAGCAAAAGGTTGCTTGGAAGAATCCCATGGGAGACAGTCCTGGCGAGCAGAGGGCGTCTAGGAGACCTGTTTGATATTCAAGGATCACCTCCTCCACGCTCAAGAATGGTCCATCACAATGAGCAGGAAATCAAGCAAAGGTGACAGGTCTGCATGGACGAACAAGGAGCTCCCGACTAAACTCAAACATGAAAAGGAAGCATACAGGAGCTGGAAAAAGGGGCAAGTGATCCAGGAGGAATGCAGAGACACTGTCCAAGTGTGCAGAGATGGGGTTAGGAAAGCCAAAGCCCACCTGGAGTTGAAACTGGTGAGGGATGTGAAAGGCAACATTAAGGGTTTCTACAGGTACATCAGCAGCAAAATGAAGACCAGAGAAGAAGTGGGCCTGCTGCTGAATGGGGCAGGGAACCTGATGACAAAGGACATGGGAAAGGCCGAGGTACTGAATGCCTTCTACACGTGAGTCTTTACTGGTAAGGATTGCCTTCAGGAAGCCCAGGCCTCTGAGACCAGAGGGAAAGTCTGCAGCAAAGAAGAATTCTCCTCAATAGAGGAGGACCCAGTTAGGGAAACATTTAAACAAATTGGAGATGCACAAGTCCATGGGACCTGATGGGATGCACCCATAAGTGCTGAGGGAGCTGGCTGATGTCATTGCGAGGACACTCTCAATTATCTTTGAACAGTCATGGTGATCAGGGGAGGTTCCTGAGGACTGGAAGAAAGCAAATGACACTCCAATTTTCAAGAAGGGCAAAAAGGAAGATCTGGGGAACTACAGGCTGGTCAGCCTCACCTCTATTCCTGGGAAGATGATGGAGAAAATAATCCTGGAAGCCATTTCCAAAGAAGGTGCTTGGTAGGAATCAGCATGGATTTAGGAATGGGAAATCATGCCTGACCAATATGATAAGCCTTCTACAATGAGTCAACTAGCTTGGTGGACGAGGGGAGAGCAGTGGATGCTGTTTATGTTGACGTTAGCAAGGCTTTCGACACTGTGTCCCATAACATCCTCATAGACAAGCTGACAAAAGTACAGGTTAGATAAGTGGGTAGTGAGGTGGACTGAAAACTGGCTGAACTGCCGGGCCCAGACAGTTGTGATCAGAAGCATAAAGTCTAGCTGAAGGCCAGCCTCTAGTGGTGTCCCCCGGGGTTAATCCTCGGACCAATGCTGTTTAACAACTTCATTAATGACCTGGACAATGTGACAGAGTGCACCCTCAGCAAGTTTGCAGATGATACAGAATTTGGAGGAGCGGTTGCTAGACCAGATGGCTGTTGTGCCATTCAGAGGGACCTTGACAGGCTGGAGAAATGGGCAGACAGGAGCCTCATGCAGTCCAACAAAGGGAAATGCCAAGTCCTGCCCCTGGGGAGGAATAACACGATGCACCAGTACAGGCTAGGGGCTGACTGGCTGGAAAGCAGCTTTGCAGAGAAGGACGTGGGGGTCCTGGTGGACAACAAGCTGAACGTGAGCCAGTAATGTGCCCTTGCAGCAAAGGAGGCCAATGGTATCCTGAGCTGCATTAGGAACAGTGTTGACAGGAGTTTGAGGGAGGTGATCCTTTCTCTCTGCTCAGCACTGGTGAGGCCACACCTGGAGTACTGTATCCAGTTCTGGGCTCCCCAGTACAAGAAAGACATGGACATACTGTAGCAAGTTCAGCAAAGAGACACTGCAGTGATGAAGGGATCGGAGCGTCTCCCATAGGAGGAGATGCTGAGAGGGCTGGGATTGTTTAGCCTGAAAAAGAGAAGGCTCAGGAGGGATCTTATCAATGTGTCTAAATACCTGATGGGAGGGTGTATTGAAGATGGAGCCAAACTCTTCTCGGTGGTGCCCAGTGACAGGACAAGAGGGAATAGGCACAAATTGAAACATAGGAAATTCCATTTAAACTTAAGAAAAATATTTTTTACTCTAAGGGTGGTCAAACACTGGACCAGGTTGCCCAGAGAGGTTGTGGAGTCTCCACCCTTGAAGATACTCAAAACCTGACTGGACAATGTCCTGAGCGACTTGGTCTGGTTGATCCTGCTTTGAGCGGGGGTTGGGAGGGGGTTTGGACTAGACAGTCTCCAGAGAGCCCTTCCAACCTCAACTACTCTCCTATTCTATGCTTCTGTGATTACACTTGAAGTCACCATGGCAGAAGGTGTCATTTACAGTATCAAAACCAGCTTTGCTAGCTACAAGGATAGTTGAGGCTCTATGTCTTAAAATATTAATCCAACTTTATAAAGTGAATATCATTTGGTCCACAGAAAGGATATAAAACTTAGTAATTGCAAGGGTTATACTGGATTGTAAATAAGAATTTTTTTTTTTTTTTTTTTTTTTTTGTATTTAACACAACATACAAAACATGCAATAAATGTTTTAGGAAAGAATTTAAACTACAGGCACCACTTCCAGGAAGATCAACCTGAACTTTGCGACTGATAAATTGTTAAACCAGCGGGGATCCCAGACACCAGACTGGGAGGGATGTGGGAATTGATAGAACTATACAAACCGATGAAAAGACTTGGGGGGGAAGGGGAAGCAGGGAGAAACAAAGAGGGGGGATAGACAGAAAGAGGGATAAAATGGGCCAGTCACGGGTAAAACAGGGTTGGTCAGTATGCTTGTCTGTCTGAGCCCCGCACCTGATCACTGCAGTCTGTCCTATTTTCTTATATTTTCATTTAAATCTTTTCTTAACTATTGCTCTGCTTAATCTCACTCTCTGTCCCCTGTGTATGTGTGCTGCAAGGAATAGGTGCCAGCTGCTGGTGAGACCTGTGTGTGTATGTGAGTGAAATTTGGTGCCCAGCTACTGGAGTCAGACTGGGGGCTGTAAGCACCCTGGGGCCTGTGGTGTCAGCTACAGGAGTGAGTGAGGGTCCTAGCATCAGTAGTTGGAGGGGCTGTAGCTCTCTGGATCATCATCATAGAATCATCATATGGTTTGGGTTGGAAGGGACCTTTAAAGGTCCAACTCCCCCTGCCATGGGCAGGGACACCTTTCATTAGATCAGGTTGCTCCTAATGGACCCCAGGATGCGGTTTGCCCTCTTGGCTGCCAGGGCACACTGATGACTCATACTGAGCTTGCTGTCAACCAGCATCCCCAGATCCCTTTCTGCAGGGCTGCTCTCCAGCCACTCCTCTCCCAATCTATACTTGTGTCCAGCCCAGGTGCAGAATCTGGCATTTGGACTTGTTAAATGTCATGCCATTGATGATTTCCCAATGCTCCAATCTATCTAGATCCCTCTGCAGGGCCTCTTGTCCCTCGAGAGAGTCAACAGCACCTCCCAGTTTGGTATCGTCAGCAAACTTGCTAATGGTGCATTCAACTCATGAATCTAGATCATTGATAAAAATATTGAACAGAACTGGCACTATAATTGAACCCTGAGGAACACCACTGGTGACCAGTTGCCAGCCAGATGTAGCCCCATTCACTACAACTCTGAGCCCTGCCGTTCAGGCAGTTCTTCACCCAGTGCACCGTGAACCTGCTCATCCCACACTTGGACAACTTGTTCAGAAGGATGCTGTGAGGGACAGTATCAAAAGCCTTACTAAAGTCCAGAAAAACTACATCCACCGCCTTCCCTTCATCCACTAGGTGCGTGACCTTATCATAGAAGGTTATCAAATTAGTTAGACAGGACTTTCCCTTTGTGAACCCGTGTTGACTGTGCCTGATGATTGCATTGTTCTTTAAATACCTTTCAGTAGCACCCAGTATGATCTCCTCCATAATTTTTCCAGGAACTGAGGTTAGACTAACAGGTCTGTAGGTCCCTGGGTCTTCCCTCATGCCCTTCTTGTAAATTGGAATAACGTTGGCTAGCTTCCAGTCAGCAGGGACCTCCCCAGACTCCCAAGGCCATTGGTAGATGATTGAGAGGGGTCCTGCTGTAACATCCTCTAGCTCCTTCAGTACTCTGGGTGAATCCCATCAGGCCCCATGGACTTGTGAACATTCAGCTGATACAGCTGGTCCCTTACAATGTCAGTGTCCACAAATGGAAAGACACTGTTCCCACACTCGTGGTCCTCTGACTCAGGGGACTGGGCAGCCCAAGGTCTATCCATATTATTAAAGACTGAGGCAAAAAAAGCATTGAATGCTTCTGCTTTTTCTTCATCCCTATTAGTCAGGTGACCATCTTCAACAAGTACCGGTCCAATGTTTTCCTTAGACCTCCTCTTGCTATTAACGTACTTAAAAAAGCCCTTCTTGTTGTTTGACGCAACACTGGCCAGTTTCAGCTCTAGTTCAGCTTTGGCATTTTGTGTCTTCTCCCTGTATATACGAACCACAGCTCTGTAATCTTCCTGCGAAACCTGACCTTGCTTCCAGAGATCATACAATTTCTTTTTCCTCTTGAGCTCCACGAGGAGTTCCCTGTTCAGCCAAGCTGGTCTTCTGCCCTGCTTGCTTGACTTTTGACACAGTGGAATTGCCTGCTCCTGTGCTTCTAAAAGATGGTTCTTAAAAACTGACCAGCACTCGTGGACTCCTAAGCCCTCAAAAGCAGATTCCCAGGGTACTCTGCTAAGCAGCTCCCTGAACAGCTTAAAGTTTGCTCTCCTGAAGTCCAGCATAGTAACTCTGCTGACCTTTTTTCTCATTACACTGAAAATTTCAAACTCAACCATTTCATGATCACTGTGGCCAAGACAGCCACCTACCATGACATCTTCCAGGAGTCCTTCTCTATTCACAAACAAGTCTAGGAGGGCATCTTTCCTAGTTGGCTCACAGAGTACTTGTGACAAGAAGTTATATCTCCCACAAACTTCAAGAATTTCCAAGACCTGCTTGTCACAGCAGTATGATATTCCCAGTTGATGCCTGGGAAGCTGAAAGCTCTTATAAGGACAAGGGCTACCGATCCAGAGATTTCTCCTAATTGCCTATAGAATAGCTCATCAGTTCTAACATCCTGGCTGGGGGATCGGTAGTAGACACCCACTACAACATCTCCTTTGTTTTCCATCCCCCTAATCCTCACCCAGAGGCTCTCCGCCACATCACCACTATCTGTAAGGGCTGTACAATCAAACCTCTCTCTTACATATAGTGCGACACCTCCATCTCGCCTGCCCTGCCTATCCCTCCTGAGCAGCCTGTAGCCCTCCATCCCAGCACTCCAATTGTGGGACTCATTCCACCAAGTCTCACTACTACCAATGATATCATAGTTCTGGGAACTTCCAGTTCATCCTGTTTGTTTCTCATACTGCGTGCATTGGTGTACAAGCATTTCAGATGTGCTCCTGAGCCCTAAATCTAAATCTGAATCTACCCTCTTTCAGTTTAAAACCGTTGCCCTTTGTCCTGTCACTACAGGCCCTGGTAAAAAGTCTCTCTCTGTCCCCTTTATATATTGAAAGGCCTCAATAAGGTCTCCCCGGAGCCTTCTCTTCTCCAGGCCGGACAATCCCAACTCTCACAGCCTTTCCTCATAGGAGCGGTGTTTCAGCCCTCTGATCATCCTGGTGGCCCTCCTCTGGACCCTCTCTAACAGAACTGGATGCCCCAGAGCTAGATGCAGTACTCCAGGTGGGGTCTCACGAGAGCAGAGTAGAGGGGCAGAATTGGCCTGCTGGCCACGCTTCCTTTTATGCAGCCCGGGATGCGATTGGCTTTCTGGGCTGCAAGCGCATGTTGCCGGCTCATGTCCAATTTTTCGTCCACCAGCAGCCCCCATTCCTTCTCCACAGGGCTGCTCTCAATCCATTCATTCCCAGTCTGAATTGATACTGGGGATTGCCTCGACCCATGTGCAGGACCTTGCACTTGGCCTTGTTGAACTTCATGAGGTTTGCACAGGCCCACCTCTCAAGCCTGCCAAGGTCCCTCTGGGTGGCACATCCCTTCCCTCCAGCGTGTCGACCGCACCACACAGCTTGGTGTCATCGGCAAACTTGCTGAGGGTGCACTCGATCCCACTGTCCGTGTCGTTGATGAAGATATTAAACAGTACTGGTCCTAATACGGACCCCTGAGGGACGCCACTCGTCACTGGTCTCCACTTGGACATTGATCCACTGACCGCAATTCTTTCAGAACGACCATCCAGCCAATTCCTTATCCACTGAGTGGTCCATCCGTCAAATCCATGTCTCTCCATTTTAGAGACAAGGATGTCGTGTGGGGCAGCATCAAATGCTTTGCACAAGTCCAGGTAGATGATGTCAGTTGCTCTACCCTTATCCACCAACGCTGTAACCCCATCGTAGGAGGCCACACAATTCATCAGGCACGATTTGCCCTTAGTGAAGCCATGTTGGCTGTCACCAATCACCTCCTTATTTTCCATATGCCCTAGCATATCTTCCAGGAGGATCTGCTCCATGATCTTACTGGGCATGGAGGTGATGCCGACTGGTTCCCAGGGTCCTCCTTTTTAAAAATGGGTGCAATGTCAGTTGGCTATAATACTAGAATTGGTTGACGAGTCCTTCATACGGAAATAGAACTGAAATTCTGGTAGACTGGAATAATAAACAAGACTTAAAATGTTTGACAGTGTTATGTTGGTTTAATAGGTATCAAAACTGATAAGGTTTTAGCAGCCACTGATAATACATAAATGCTTAATTATCCAAAAATGAAATGACAAAGCATATACATTTTGCTTTTTTAACAACTAAAACTACTGTAGTCAGCAGAAAACTATCTGACATTAATGGATTCAGTCTCAGGGCCATAGTGCATTCACAGCTGTCAGGTAGACTAGAGCCTAGGGACCCATTTTTTTCTTAAAATTAATAGAAACTTCTAGAGACTTTCCTAAATGCAGTGAAATATTCACTCTCCTTTTCCTTAAATGTAATGCTTACATCAACTCCAGTATATCTTCCTACTCAATAGAATAAAGATGATGCATACTACATTTACATCCTTCCAAATCATTCCCAGAAGTGTCATGTGAGGCACAAAAAAATCACCACATAAACCAAACCAAACCAAACCAATCCAAAACAAAACAAAACAAAACAGAACACAATTTTACAAGATGTTATCTGTTTTTAACTTACTAGGAATAGGTCTAAGGACATCCGGAATGAGAATCTCCACCAAAGCCTGGTACATCACATGGTCACAATTACCCATCCATTTCAGAATAGACTCATTTTTGCACAGAGCAATCAGTTTTCCTTTTGGAAGTCGACTTTCTATTTCACTCAGATTGCTGGTGTGAATAAATGTAACAAATGAAAATGCATTTACATACAGGTAAGTACAATGGACTTTGAAATTGATTATTTAATAAAAACTTTAGAAATGTCTCTGCTACATCCAATTGAAACTCTTTAACTTCTTCATATGAAACTGGGGAAAAATGGTTTCAAAATTTCTGCTCCAGCCCATAAATTATGCAGATGTATGATAAAAATGGTCCTTGCAATTTAAACGAACCGGACAGTATATTGTGAAAAGATACTTTGACTTTAGTCATCCAAACAAAGGAAAAAATAGAAGTAGTATACAATCATTTCAAGGCTGCAGTTTGACATATACCAACAGCCTATATGTCAAATAGCAGACAACACAAATTTAACCTGAAAAACTACTGGTATCAGAAAAGGTTCTTAGCCTATATGTAAAACTAATACTTCCTTTGATTTGACTCCTGCTGTTATATTATGATGGTGAACAGTAAACAAAAAGAGACATATACTGACCTCAGTTCAATAATAGCTGTGTCGTCAGCTGGAGCAGAGGGAGAATAGCGCCAGAAAGTTTGCCACAATTTTTCTATCAGGCTAAACTGAAGATTCACAACAACATCCACTATTGCCTAAAAAAATAACGGTTAATTAATGGTTGGACTAGATTATCTTCAAGGTTCTTTCCAACCTAGATGATTCTGTGATTCTGTAAAAATATAAAACAAGTGCAGGTAGTCTTCTACCTCATCCCCCTCTGCCTCAACTCCTCCCAGGGGTATAGCTTCCCCCAGTCATTTTTTAGAAAAAATAGTAAAATGTATGTTTATAAATAAACATATAATATCCTTTTTAATAACTTTTTAGCAACAAATTTTCCAACTTTCCATACTAGAGCGGACAGAGACTCAGATCAGGCCAAGTGCAAATACAAGGAAGCCTCCAGAAAAGAGCCTAAGGGTGAATTCACCTAAACAGAGCTTTTAACACTATTACAAACACAAAGGAAACCTGCAATTTAATGAATTTTGTTACTTCATTACATGTTGTAAAGCACCTCCAACAATACTTTTAAAACACATTATTCAATATGAAATGTAGCCTTAAGTTCTGCTTAACAACCTGCTTCTTTAAAACTTGAAGAAAAAAGTGAGTTTGTTTTTAACATAAACATTAGAAATAATAATTTAATCTGATTTCAACTCCTATAAACAAAAGCAAAACTCTGTATATATATTATTTAAAGTTCAATTTATCTAAAATTCTCAAAACCCACACATGATTATATTCCAGTATTGGTATTCTATTACATGTTATTTTCTTTCCCTGTAAAGAGAGAAATTCCAGAGAAGTCTTTTTGCAAATGTCCTTTCTACTGGAATAAGCAAAATATTTGAGTAGCACATCAGATACAAGTTAGCTGGCTGTAATATGTTTTGTGTCGGTCATCCCATTCTATTGGTTATCACTATAAGGCATGAATTTTCAAAGAATGATTTGTGTGAACTGCCTCTTTTCTCTTACCTCACAGTGCTCTCGATAAAGACTTTGCAGTGATTTTATGTCCTCAAGGGTAGTACCATCTGGCAGAGAAGATATTTCAACTTCTCTAAACTCTGGAAGTACTCGAGATGCATCTGTTTCCATGACAACATAACAGAAGAAAGCTATTGTGAATGGTGCCAACTACAGTTCTATTAGAAAACATTTAAGTATGATGTAAAGAAATAAAGTCTAGAAGGTCATAATGCCCAAAGAGGAATGTCTTTCATATTTAATATATTCTGAAGTTGCAATAAAATTGTGAACAAACCAGCTAGCTAATTTTTAAGCAAAAGGAGATGTTAAATTATTCTTGACACATAGCAGATAAAAATAATTTTGCATACGTATTGTACCTGTATATAAAAAAAGCTAAGACACGTTTTCAGAATATGACAGAATGAAGCAGAATATTCATGTCAGTACATAAGAGATTAATATAATTTAATAGTTTTTGTTTTGATCAACTGAATAGTTTTTGCATTGTCATGCGTGTTAGGGTTTAGTAGACTCAGCAGTGAATATACTTATTTGAAATTTACAAGACTTTCAACTGTAGCCAACATGAGCTTTTACTATTTTCATTAATGTTTCCAAGAGATACACTGGTATGGGGGGGAAAAATGCAGCCTCAACCAGGGGGACAGTGGAAGGGAAAATTCAAAAAAATGCAAACTATAGCCTAAGGTGCCCAATGATTTCAGTAACAGCAAGGTTAGGCCAAAGGATGTGGTGCTTCAAATTCCCGATATATGAACTCAAAGCTAAGTGTACAATTATTGCAATAACACATTTAATAAGCTTGTTTACATTAGCAAATTACTAAATTACCATTTGCTTCCACAACTGAGAAATTGATATGCTTAGCTACATCAATGAATTCACAAAATGCACATTTTTAAACACGAACCTCAGGTTTCTGGTTTTAACTATTTGGCTCTTTCCATTTATAATGTTGCAGCACAAACTCAATACACCTTCTTGTCAATGGTCAACACAACTGCAGTGCAAAAATATAATCCCAATTCATGTGCATATTCAAAAAATTGGGAAGCTGGTAGAAATTAATGAGCTTTTACGGAAAGAATTTCAGTATGCATTTTTGTATAAAATGCTTCATTGCAATTGCATTGCAATATATTTTAAATCTACCATGCAAATAGATTTTGCACATTTTTTTCTTTTATATTTGCATGATGCATATTAAATATTGCAGAAGTCTTATAATATAGAACATATAGCTTCTATGAGTATCTTTTTGTTCTGTTATCAGAGTTTTAAACAGGGCAACATAACTAAAATAATTATTATATTTGTATGACGATGTTCATGGCGATAATGGGGTTTATTTTATTTATACAATGGTATAACACATCTTTTCATACCTAAAAACTGTTGATGATGTTGACTTTGGGCAATCATAGTTTGTTCAGCAGATGTGCCTGTCTGTTGACCACTTCCTGTGAAACCATCTGCAACTCCATCCACTTTCTGCACAGGCTTGTACCTACAAAATTATCAAGTACAAAATTATTCTTTATGTTCACTTTTTTGTAAGTGCAATATCACTACTGATTTCTCAGTCTCAATATACAGTTTTGCTAGTTCATACACAAGAAAGAAGTAACATCAGAATAATTGTAGTAAGGAAAGGTAGAACATTGACAATGCATTATAAAATTCATAAAGCTGATATCACAGCACAACTACCAATTTCTTGTGGAATTTAGTTTAAAAACTATACCACTAAGACCTAAAGCTCATTTACACTAAACAGAAACACAGTCTTTCCTTTTCCAAAGGACTTGCCTTCCCAGGAATCAAGTAGCTCAAAAATAAGGTTTAATCACCTTAAGAAGGGCCATGCATCTGTTTGGAGACAAAGGAATTTAAATAATTTTAAAATGTAACAAACTTCTCATGAGCTCAGAAGGTCTGAGAAGTCTACTTGGACTTAAACTAAGTATCTGAACCAGGCGAGGTTTAGACTTGATATTAGGAAGCATTTCTTTACCAAGAGAGTGGTCAAACACTGGAACAGGCTTCCTAGAGAGGTGGTTGATGCCCCAAACCTGTCAGTGTTCAAGAGGCATTTGGGCAATGCCCTTAATAATATGCTTTATCTTTTGGTCAGGCCTGAAGTGGTCAGGCAGTTGGACTAGATGATCATTGCAGGTCCTTTCCAACTGAAGTAAACTATTCTATTCTATTCTATTCTATTCTATTCTATTCTATTCTATTCTATTCTATTCTATTCTGTTCTGTTCTGTTCTAAACTCTTCATCAGTCAAGTCACAAAAGCTTTTATAAAGGATAAAAAGGTCAAAGATACAAATCCTTGTTTGGATGGTCAGATGTTAAGACCATCACAATGACAGGATGAAGATTCGGCCTGCCATCTCAAACACAACTGAAAATTAATTCTGCCCCAGCTCTTAGTGATAAGAACTTGGAGGCTTTGTCCAGAAATAGCCTTGTAGCCAGAAGAAAACTAGAGAAACCTTGGTACAGTATGCAATGCATATGAACTGTCACTCAAGTCTGAAATTGCACTGTGCAGATTGTAAAGCTTTATATTAACTTTAGAAACGTCGACAAATTCCACTCTGAAAACATTCCTCTTGGGAAGCAGTTGAGTCAGCTGTGAGCATGTTCTCATTTTGATCTTATTAAACAGATAATAGGAATGCCCTGTGTAACTACTCAGGTTTTAGTTTATGAGAAAGGTCCCATAAGAAGCAAGCATCCAAGATCATTCCAGACATATATTTAACTATACAATAACATAGGACATGGGATATACAAGAAGAATGCTTTTCCAGAGAAGGCCTCTTGGCCCAATTAACATAAAGTATGATAACTTTAGGAATGTTAATACTTGGAAACAAAAACTTCTGTCATCGTCTTAATCTCTAGGACTTTTATATGAAGTTTGGTTATTGTAAAGGCCCAGGATAAAATCCCAGGCCTGCTGAAATCAACAGCACAACTGTAAGCAACTTAAAGACTAAAGTTTAATCTCTAGTATCACGGTAGCAATGAACTCTTATGGATAAACTTCTCATCACTTGATAGATCTATTTGCAATCCAAAAACCTCATTTTGTAAGAGTTTTTAACTTTCTTCTCATTATACTTTATCATTGAAAATACCTGGCAGAAGATCAGCTTCTATAAATATTTGCAAATCAAAATCAGTATGTTCACATAGTTCCACTAGTTTCTACAAAATGTATTATTTCACAAACTTTTCTGCTCTTGGAGTAGAATCCAAAGTGCCTTGAATGCATAAAAGTAACAGTCCTTTGAGTTTTTAGAGTTTAGGAAGAACTTTAACAAAACAAAAAAGCCAAGTTAATCCACTGCTGCTAGGAGTCAGGATTATCCTACCACTTGCTCCAATGTCCTTTATCTAAAAAATGTTGGGGAAAAGTCTTAATTCTGGCATTATTACATGTGACATTATAGAAGTCAAATCAGTTTCAACAGCATTAGAAAATAACTTGCAAAATGCAACTGAGGAATGAAAAAAAGAAAATATTATTTTTCAGGTGTTTCAAATGAAACTTGAGCAGAGCTGTTAACAGTTTTAGATTTCCTGTCCTGTAGAGGGTGACATTTCTGCAGTTCAGGCAATGAGAGGCTTCCAGAATTCTTGGCAAAATCCTCTGTTTATACCCAGGTTACTCTTTGGGTTTTTTTAATTACAGACAGGGTAAAATGTTACTACAACTGATTTACACAGCTACTTAATGGAAGAATTTAGCTTTTCAAAAATTATCTGACCCTTTTTCCTATTTCAACTCTGATTTTTCCAATTATTTTTTATAAATGTTTTTCCAATTATTTTTTTTAAATTTTTTAACTACTAAGAGAAGAGGCACTGAAAAAACCCCCTAACCTTTTATAAATATAACAGCTTTCAAAAGATGCTTAGCTTTACTCAAGAAGAATAGAACTTTAATTTTATATAGCTAAATGTAAGCACAATAAAAGTTTGGAGAGTCGTTAGCTAACAACAAACATTCTGAAGTTTTGAAAAGTTATGGAAATCGAACAGAACTAGATCACTGAAATATGAACGTGAAATTAGTTAATTCAAAAACCAATTAAAAATGATGTGCTTTTCTCATTATTAAGATAATTTACAGTAGAACTCCATTGATCCTTCTAATCCTACACACTGTAATTAAACTGAAACTTCCCACTCACTCCTCAGAAAAGTTTAAGAAATTTTGACTAAAATTTGAAAACAGCTAACATTCAATAGTCATCAATAAGATAAAGCAGAAATAGGAGGAATAGGAGAGTACATGCCAAACTTCCTGTTTGGTATTATATGGACAAAAAAATAAGCAAAGCAGTAAGAAAAAAGTAGAAACTATTAAAAAAAGAAAGAAGTCAAAATGGATTGACTAAGACACAAGGCAAAGAAAAAAACCTAAGTTTTTCTGCAAATTTTGTTGCTTCCTTGTAGTTACCGTGCTGACAATATTCAAATCATTACCGAGAGTCTAAATATTTAGTATTACCTCAAAAATCCAATTAATGCACTTATATAATTTATTGGTAGTCTCTGTTTTCATTAAAAATAAGGGCTTATACTGTTCTGGCTTGCTGAAAACAAACTGTAAGGGCTTTAGAAACAGAAAACAAACTAAGCTCTAATAATGTATTAGGGTTTTTTTCTTTCACTTTTATTCACCATAATATTTGGTTTTGATATTACCTTATTTTATTCTTAATCATTTATTTTTGTGAGATACATTTACTATTAAACATCACACGTGTGTTTGACCCAGAACTGATAGATAATTTCAGGGAACTACAGGTCAGTCAGCCTCACCTCAGTCCTGAAAAGGTGATGGAGCAGCTAATCCTGGGAACCATTTCCAAACACATGAAGGACAAGAAAGTGATTAGGAGTAGTCAGCATGAATTCACCAAAGGGAAGTCCTGCTTGACCAACTTGATAAACTTCTACAGTGAAATGACTGGCTTGGCAGATGAGGGGAGAAGCTCATGAAATATGGGCTGGATGAGCAGACAGTGAGATGGATTGAGAACTGGCTGAATGGCTGTATTGGGTTTACGCCACAAGGTTTTGGTAGCGGGGGGGCTGTAGGGGTGGCTTCTGAGAGGAGACACCATAAGCTGCCCCCAAGTCAGACAGAGCCAGTTCCAGCTGGCTCCAAGATGGACCCACCACTGGCCAAAGCTGAGACAATCAGTGACATTCATATCACCTCTGTAATAACATTTAAGAAAGGGTAAAAAATTGCTGCACAACAGCAGCTGGGAGAGAGAATCATAGAATACCAGGTTGGAAGGGACCTCAAGGATCATCTGGTCCAACCTTTCTTGGCAAAAGCACAGTCTAGACAAGATGGCGCAGCACCCTGTCCAGCCAAATCTTACCAGTGTCCAATGTTGGGGAATCCACCACTTCCCTGGGGAGATTATTCCAATGGCTGATTGTTCTCATTGTGAAAAATTTTCCTCTCGTGTCCAATTGGAATCTCCCCAGGAGTAACTTGTACCCATTACCCCTCATCTTTTCCATGTGACTCCTTGTAAAAAGGGAGTCTCCATCTTCTTTGTAGCTATCGTTTAAATACCAGAACATGGTGGTAAGGTATCCCCTAAGCCTTCTCTTCTCAAGGCTGAACAAACCCAATTCTCTGAGTCTTTCCTCATATGGCAGGCTCCCCAGTCCTTTGATCATCTTTGTGGCCCTTCTCTGGACCCTCTCCAGCCTGTCCACATCTTTTTTGTATAGCGGGGACCAAAACTGAACACAGTATTCCAGGTGTAGCCTGACAAGTGCTGGGTAGAGTGGGGTAATGACTTCTTTATCTCTGTTGGTGATGCCCTTGTTGATGCAACCCAGCATCCTGTTGGCTTTCTTTGCTGCTGCAGCACACTGTTCACTCATACTGAGTTTGTTGTCCACCAGGACCCCCAGGTCCCTTTCCACAAAGCAGCTCCCCAGCCAGGTAGATCCCAGTCTGTGCTGCACTCGTGGATTATGTTTTCCCAGGTGCAAGACCTTACACTTGTCCTTGTTGAACTTCATAAGGTTCTTTTTAGCCTACTCTTCCAGCCTATCCAGGTGTTCCTGCAGGGTGCCTCTCCCTTCTGGAGTGTCCACTTCCCCACTCAGTTTGGTATCATCAGCAACCTTCATCAGGGTACACTTGATCCCATCATCGAGATTGCTTATGAAGATATTAAACAGCATTGGGCCCAATATCAATCCCTGGGGGACCCCACTTGTGACAGGTTGCCAGTTTGAAAAAGAGCTATTTACTACCACCCTCTGGCTGCGGCCTGTCAGTCAGATCCCCACCCACTGCACAGACCACTTGTCTAGACCGTAACGCATCAGTTTCTCTAGGAGGAGGCTGTGGGGAACCGTATCAAAAGCCTTGGAGAAATCCAGGTACACAATGTCCACCGCTTACCTCACGTCAGTGGAACAGGTTACTTTGTCATAGAAGGTGATCAGGTTTGTCAAGCATGATTTGCCCTTGGTGAATCCGTGCTGGCTTTTCCCAATCACGTGCTTCATTTGACTTGTTATAGCTCCCAGGAGGATTTG
Source organism: Strix aluco (assembly GCF_031877795.1). Classification (NCBI taxonomy): domain Eukaryota; kingdom Metazoa; phylum Chordata; class Aves; order Strigiformes; family Strigidae; genus Strix; species Strix aluco. Next base: position 27,586,984 of record NC_133970.1, read on the forward strand.
TTCCATAACTTTCCCAGGGACTGAAGTAAGACTGATGGGCCTATAATTTCCTGGATCCTCCTTTAAGCCCTTCTTGTAGATGAGGGTGACATTAGCCTTCTTCCAGTCTTATGGGACATCCCCCAGTCTCCACGACTTCTCAAAGATTATGGAGAGCAGCCTCGCAACAACATCAGTCAGCTCTCTTAACACCCTCGAGTGGATAACATGAGGGCCCATTGATTTGTAGGGGGTCAAGCTCCTGTAATAGTTCACATACCAACTCTTCCTTCACTGACAGTGGGTCTGTGTTTGCATCGACCTGGATTTTTGTTCCCAAGGCCTGGGGCTCAACAGTGCTTGTAAAGACAGAGATGTAGAAAGTGTTGAGAACCTCTGTCTTTTCAGCGTTGTTGGTGACTAATTCACCTCTCCTGTTTAACAGCGGGCCAATATTTTCCTTCTGTTTCTGCTTACTGTTTATGTACCTGAAGAACCCTTGTAGCTTTTGACATCTCTGGCCAATTTCAATTTGAGCTGAGCTTTTGCTTTTCTAACTGCATCTCTGCACGCCCTGGCAATGCCCTTGTAGTTCTCAATGGGCATTCATCTGCTTTTCCATCTCTGGTACACTCTTTGTATGAGGAAGCAGAATGTAGAATGATGTTTTAATTGGGGACGACCCACCAAGTAACAGAATGCTAGAACATTAAAGTGAGCTTGGAAAACCAGGATAAAAACAGGTATTTCATATAAAGCTTAGAAAAACAGATAGGAACGATGCCTTCTAGAGCTTGAATTTATTTTGCTTGGGAAGTTCAGTTTATGAGCATTATAATCCACAATCGCCTATCTCATACAGTTTATTTCAACTAAGGTTCAAAAGCTTATTACAAATACAGTGGTGGCTCCTGCAATGAATCCTACCAGACAAGACTATAAATCTTTATACCCTGATGACAAGCCAGATTTATGTTTACAAAATCCTCCTAATTGGTTTGAAGGCTGAGACTTCCTGTCCTAGCTGGTTCTTTGGTTGAGACTGAGTGGGTTTAGTTCCAGCACACATCTGGTAGAGAAGGAGCTGTAAAAGACATCTTCTCTCATCCTGACTGACAGAATTTGGTCATAGTAATAGATTCTTTTTCAGCAACAGTGTTACCAGAAAGAATGTTCAGGATTCAGCCTCTGTTATTGTTAATATGAATTAAAGTAGCTTAATCATTTAAATAATAAATGGAAGTTTAGTTCAACCTCCCCACAGTGCTGTAATATAGATCCCATAGCATACAATACGGCAGAAATGGTGGAGATTCAGGGAAATGCAAGGTATTGTAAGAAGACAGCAGAATAAGATGGGTTACATATCCAACTACCATTTTTATTACTTCAGCAAGGTGATTTTTCTGCACAGTGTTGATATTATCAAGTAAGTGACATTCTATATCAAGTTATTTTAAATGTACTTAATTTGCCTCACCTCAGGCAATGACTTCTAATGTGTAAAAAGGCATATAGCCCACAACAATCTAAACTGTGCCAAAAGCCATCACAAATATAAAGCCAATTTTTATTCCACAAAGGAACCAAGGCAGTCAAACCTTTATCCATTTCTAGCACTGTTGGTATGCCAAATAGAGTTGCTGTGTTGATGCTGTTATTCCTGATCTTATTCCAGATTTCACTAAATACCACTGTATGTATTATTCCCCAGTAACTAGATTAGCCTAACAGTATTAAAAGAGAAAACAAAAAAAAATCTTGACTACAATGTAGTGCTGTTGACAGTTTATTCTGAACATTTTTATGAACAGAACTGTTTTCCCAAGGAAATACTATGCACCCAAAATCTGTAGCTGTCTTCACTACTAAAGTTTTGGGCATAGTCAGACATACTTTCACAGATCTAGCTGGAGTGGTGTTTAAAAAGATGTTGTCTGTCCCAAGCTCTTCTCTCTTTCCAGATGGAAGTTGCTGTTCCCCACAGTGGGTGGGATGTGAGTACAGATGATATGAGTACAACTAGCATATTTCTGAGACAAAACCAACCACCTTTGCTCAAACTAGCTGAAAGTAGTTTGTACTAATATCTTTGTTCCGTAGCTTAGGAAGTCCTTAAAGCTTCCTAAGCTGTTGTAGTAGCTTAGTTAGAGGAACAAGAAAACAAGTGGATGATGATGGGCATTTATTGAATTATAGAATATTATAATAGAATAGAGATATAGAATTATAGAGATAGAGGTTGGAAGGGACATCTGTAGGTCTCTAGTCCAACCTACCCCACTCCCCAAGCATGGCCCCTATTTGTGTTTGACATCCTCATGGGGAAAAAACTTCCTAATATCTAAGTGGAATTTCCCATGATTCAGCTTGTGCCCACTGACTCTTGTCCTTCCTTCTCTTCTGAAGGCTAAACAATCCCAGCTCTCAGCCTCTCCTTTTATGTCATATGCTCCAGCCCCCTGACCATCTTGGTGGCCCTCTGCTGGGCTCACTCCAGTATGTCAATGTCTTTCTTGTACGGGGGAGCCTAAAAGTGGACACAGGACTCCAGTTGTAGTCTCATCAGTATTGAATAGAGGGGGGGAAAAAATCACTTCTCAACCTTCTGCTAATACAGCCCAGGATGCAGTTGGCCTTGACCACAAAGGCACACTGCTGGCTCATATACTAGTTGTCCACAAGGACCCCAGGTCCTTTTCTGCAAAGCTGGTCTCTAGCCAGTCAGCCCCCAGCCTGTACTGGTGTATGGAGTTGTTCCATCCCAGATCTGGGAAATTTCCCTTTGTTGAACTCAATGAGGTTCCTGTCAGCCCATTTCTCCAGCCTGTCGAGGTCCCTCTGAGTAGCAACCCTGCCCTCCAGTGTATCAACTGCACCCCCAATTTGGTATCGTCCAGAAACTTTCAGAGTGTGCACTCCATCCCATCATGCAAGGAATTAATAAAGATGTTAAACAGTATCAGCCCCACTATCAGTCCTTGAGAGGCCACTGGTAATCAGTCAATTGTACCACTGATCACAACACTGAGCATGATGGTCCAGCCAAATTTCCACCCACCTCATTGTCCACTTATCCAGTCCATATTTCACAGATTTGGCTATAAGGATACTATGAAAGACCATGTCAAAGGCCTTGCTGAAGTCGAGGTAAACAACATCCAATGCTCTCCCCTAGTGCTCAAAGTCTGTCATTCTATCATAGAAGGCAATAAGGTTGGTCAGGCACAATTTGCCCTTGGTAAACCCATGATGGCTGTTCCCAGCCACCTTCTTGTCCTTTCTGTGCTTGGTCATGGCTTCCAGGAGGGTTTGTTTCATAACTTTCCCAGGGACTGAGATGAGGCTGACCAGCCTGTAGGTCCCTGGATCCTTCCCCTTGCACTTCTTGAAGATGAGTGTAACATTTGCATTTTCCAGTCATCAGGAAACTTTTTTGACCACCATGACCTTTTAACATTGATAGAGCACGGCCTTACAATGGCATCGGCCAGCTCCTTCAGCCCCTTTTGCATCCTGTCTGGTCCCATAGACTTGTATATGTCCAACTGGCTTAAGTGTTCTCTAACTATATTGTTCTCTACTGTGAGTAATGCTTCACTCCCACAGACTGCTAGGAGGCTCAGGGGACTGAGAGGTCTTAGGGAAGTACTTACTGGTGAAAATTGAAGTAAAAAAAAAGGCACTGAATATCTCAGCCTTTTCCACGCCATTGGTCACTAGGTCTTCTGCCCTACGGAATAACAGGCCCACATTTTCTGTAGCCTTCCTTTTGCTGCCATGATACCTATAGAAGCTCTTCTTTTTGGCCTTCATATCCCTTGCTAGTTCCAACTCCAGTTGAGCTTTGGTTTTCCTAACTTCATCCTTGCACACTTGAGCAATGTCTCTATGTTTCTCCTGAGAATCCCATCCCTGCTTGGTCTGCTCATATCTGCCTCATCTGTTTACAAATAGATTGCACAAATACTGTATAAGCATTTGGGCCCCCTCTATTAGAATGTGTTCTCTAGGCAGAATCTAGATCTGCTAATAGGTTGTACCTAACATTTCCAAGCACCTATTTATTAAAAATAAATTATCTTTAGTGAAAGCAGAGGAGTGATGTACTCCTTACCTTCTTTCATGAAGTACTGGTGGCAGAAGCATTTTTATAACCCTTGAGTCGTTAGAGAAGAGAGGGCTACCAGTAGAACAGTTGTGAATGGGAACAGCTGAATATCGTATGCACTTTAGAAGAGAGGTTCATAAACTGATTCTTTGCAGAAATTGCAATTTGAGGTTGTATTGCCTTTCATGGATGTTGAAAGTCTGCACAAGCAGCTGCTATAACACCCCATTGATTCAAATGACAGACACAAAGAAGGGGATACATTGTGGGGTTTTTTATTGGCTTCAACACAGGCAGTGAATTTGTGGCCCACGTGAATGACAAAATATATAATTTCACCACATCTGTTCAGATTGTTAGAAACCACTTTGCCCAGCTAATTCATCTGACTTTCAGCAGAGTTTCTGGAGTTCAGAGTAAGTTTGTTTTTTTCTTTCTACGGTATTGACTTCCCTTCCTCCCCAGGTTCCAGCCAAGAGAATCAAACAGCCAAAACTAAGAGGTGCATTGAACAACCTGCTAAGAGAGAATGAATTGGTTTGAGCCCTAAACTGGAGGCCCATATTTCATCAGTGAAAAGGGTTCAGGGCTAGAGTGGCATGGCCTGCTCTCCAGTATCTCAGTCATGGATCTTATTACCAGCTTCAGAATCACAGAAAAGAGACTTTTACCTAGTGTTCCCAGCATGACACCAAATTAGTTTCAGGTTCATAGCAAGTGGGAAGGATGTCACTTGTGTTAGGGGTTGCCAAATCTGGTAGCTCAATGGAGGCAAGGCTGCTGCAGCACCATGCCCCTAGGTCCAACCAGTAGTGAGGCTGAACATGTAGTCCCATTAGGCACACACACAAACACACATATACAACATATATATACATATATATATATGGCCAGCCACACAGATCAACACAGACAAAACCACTCATCAGTCATGCAAAGACAAACAAGACCAGTGGTTTCATCCTGTTTCCTCTCTCTGGCTGATCAGGATGAAGATCCTTATGACATGGGAGTCTATAAGAGACTGCACCGAACTATGATCTCAAGAGAAATAACTTGATGGGGAGCAAAATACTGAACTATAATGTGCAGAAAAGTAAAACACCCACTAAATTACTGTGATATTTCACAACATCTTTAAACTATAATAATATAATTTCAGTATAACAATGTTCAATATAACTATAACTTCACCTTCACACCCAGAGCTCTGTAGTCATTCCTGATCCACCATTAAAAATGTACCATCTTGTACAAGTAGGTGACAGCCAACACCTTTCTAAACAGTGAATTCCAGGCCTCAGAAAGCCCTTTGCATTTATTGTTCAGGTTTGTTACTCAGAAAATAAGTTTTCTTTTGTGTGTAAGAGAACTCTTTTCTATATACCTTACTGTTTCTAGAAAAGGTAGGGCCCTTAAGTGTCTTAAGAGGAAAATATTAAATATTTTTTGAACTACTGCTTTGTCTAATATTATTTAAAAGAAAAGATGAAAGAAATATCTCTAATTGTTATTTTAACTTGCCTGTGATAAAGACAGCAGGACTCTGAAAAGGCTACAAAAGCCCATCCAGGAATTTTGACATATGTTTTGTCAATAGATGCAGCAGCTAGCCAAGATTGTTTACTGCACAGTAGAAGAGGAAAACATTTCTCATACACTCTAGATTATTGTCTTGGATCTGTACAATAATAATAACAACTATGAAATTGTTGATTCTCTCCAGGTTTCTAGGTTGGCTTATCATAGTGTTTCAGAGATGTGCATTAACTTATCTTTACCAATATTAATTCCTGAAAATGTGATTATATACAGCCTACTTTACAAGAACAGACCACTTTTTCAGTTGTGAAGAGCACTACAAAGATAAAAATAAAGCATAAATATACAGCAAGTGGTTAAAACCAGTGTGATTTTTCCTGTCTGTCTTTCATCAATGATAAAAGAGTTCCATTCACACAATACAGCAAATGTAAAAAGGTATAAGATCATTCAGTTAGTGATATTGTCTGACTTCCTCTGTTGTACTTGAGTTCTTTCTTTAAAGCTATTTTCTTCTTAGATGTAGTCAACATAATCTCTTCCTTTTATACAATTAGCACTGACCCAATAATGCAAAATTAATTAATCCTAAAGGGGCATTATCATCTTGGTTTAGACCTACGTATCTCATTTTGAAAAAAGTAATGATAGTGAAAGGGTTTTTATGATGTTGTAACAATGGGGGAAAACATTTGAGGGTTCAAGACTCAGCAGGAGGCTTCAGGCCATGATTTAACATCTGGATAACCCTTTCATCACAAGGAATTTGTAGTAGTCTTCCCTCCATGCCATTTCATTTATGTTATCTGGAAGTTGATGACTGTGGACTTAAAGATACCTATTAAACTTTTCATTATCCTGATAACAGAGTTATACCTGGGATCTTGGGAAATTGCCGCAAGGCATATATTTTTTAATCTCAGTGTCAGTCTTGGAAGTAGACTGTATTTGCATTAAATGAATGATTGGATAACTTGATCAGCTGAGAATGCTGGCGGTTGATTTTTATTAATTCCTATTCAGTTGGGATAAGATAGCACCCTTCCTTTTTTCCTCTACGTTAAGTAAAATGGAACTGGTGCAGAGGGGTCTTCAGCACCATTTTGATTTTTACCAGGTCCAGGGACTCCCCTCTCTCGCTGCATGGGGAGAAAACAGAAGGAAGGCAAGAAGACTCGTGGATTGAGATAATGACAGTTTAATATGGAAAGCAAAAGCTGCATATGCAAGCAAAGCAAAAAGACAAGTTCATTCACTACTCATTGGCAGGCAGATGCCTAGCCACTTCCTGGAAAGCAGGGCCTCAGCACGCATAACGGTTGCTTAGGAAGACAAATGCCATTACCATGAACATCCACCCTTCCTCCTGCTTTCCCCAAGCTTTTATTGCTGAGCATGGTATGGTACGGAATATCCTTTTGGTCATTTTGGGTCAGCTGTCTTTACTATGTCCCTTCCCAACCTCTTGCCCACCCCCAGCCTACTCAATGCAGGGAGGCAGGGGGGAAGAGAAAAAGCACTGACACTGTGCAAGCACTATTCAGCAACAGCCAAAACATTGGTTAGCTACAAATGCAAAACACAGCACCATATAGGCTGCTATGAAGAAAGTTAACACCATCCCAGATAGACCAAGTACAAAGGTACCTTAACCCTTTTCCTCATTCTGTGGTTTCTATGATATTCATTTCAGAAGCGCAACGTGAGAAGTCTTCTCACATGCATTTCACGGAATCAAGTCACATCAGTGCCTTAAGAGATGTCTGTGGAGAAGGGAAAGTAGACTGAGAAAGGGAACTGAGAGAAAGATGGAATTTGAGCTGTTAGCAAAATTCAAGAAAGGAAGGAAATATTGAGCCACAATTTAAATTTTGTTGGCAGTTATTTGGCCTGGGTCCTGTGTAACAGGAGACTGAATTCCAGCAAGCTCTAACAGCTGCTAACAAGCTTTGTCAGCTGTTCTTGATCAAAGGGTACTTTGTGCTTTTTGTTTCTAGATGACTCCTGATTAGGGAGGGTCAAACACACTTTTGGTATGGTGCTAGGGAGGATTAAGTGCTGGGCCTAGAATGCAATGAAGACAGTAGTTTGTGCAGAACTTAACACAGAAGGGTTCCAGAAACTGTGCTTAAAGCAGTGTACGTATGCTCATTAATGTATTGGGTCTGTGTGGGATGGAGTAAACTTTCCCCATAGCAGCCCTCATAGTGCTGTGCTTTGTATCTAGAAAGGTGTTGATATCGCACCAGTGTTTTAGTTACCTCTGAGCAGTGCTTGCGCAGCATCAAGGCTGTCTCGCCAACATCCCCCCCTCACCCAAATGCCAATAGGCTGGGGGTGGGCAAGAGGTTGGGAGGGGACATAGCCAGAACAACTGACCCAAGCTGACCAAAGAGCTATTCCATACCATATTGAAACAAAGAGCTTCACTCAACAGTCAGTATTCAGTATAACTGTTAAGCAGGTATTCTTTATTCGCAGTGCTGGGCAGCACCGGGGATCGCTCCACCACAAGTGCTGCACTTACTAACAAAACTCTCTGAGTAATATACACAAAAAGCATACATATGCATTAGATTTCTTAGAAAAGGCAGTCTTATGCTAATGGGTTCTCAGAATTCATTTACACAGTCTGAGCATGCGTAGTAAAAATAGAGTGAGGGTCTTCTCCCCTCCTTCGGGGTCCACACAGCCTTTCTCACACTGTCCGCTAGTGAACTTTAGGTTTCTGGTGTCCATATATGGTTACAGAGTTACTTCATCCGTCCTTCAGCTCCTGTTTGTTCCAGCTTTCAGCACTTATCTTGACACTGGCGTCTTCTTAGGCCCTTGTTTTCTTTAGGTTCCTGCTATTAGGGATGTACTCAGGGAGCTTTTCAGACTGTCCAAGGTCTGTCTTATCTTTACTAGGCAAGGAGTTAAAGGTTTCAAAACATCTTACAAGTGGGTAACGACTACGGAGGGCAGTTAGGAAAAAGTATAAATGAAATTATATACATTACAGTAAAATACAGGAGAAATACAGGAAAAAATAAAAGCTAGTAAAATACAAGTGATGTCTAACGTTAAAAATAAATGTCTTATATTACAGGTCCCTGTACATTAGCAATTGCAAGTATACTTGTAGCAACTTCCCTTCAATATGATGTCATGCTCAGCAATAAAAGCGAAGAGAAAGGCGGGGGGAAGCATTCGTTATTAAGGTGTTTGTCTTCCAAAGCAACTGCTATGCATACTGAGGCCCTACTTCCCAGGAAGTGGCTGGACATTGCCTGCTGATGGAAAGTAGAGAATAAATCTTTTGTTTTCCTTTGCTTCCGCACGTGGCCTTTGCTTTTCTTTATTAAACTGCCTTTATCTTGACCCATAAGGGGTTTTTTCCATCTCATTTTCTCCCCCCCACCCTGTCCTGCTGAGGAGGGGGAATGACAGAGTGGCTTGGTGGGCACCTGGTGGCCCGTCAAGGTCAACCCACCACAGGTGATGATGTGCCACAGGGCTAGATCCCCAGCACCTACTACAGCAACTATTTCTGGAGCATTAGAGGCCTTAACTCATATCAAGCTCCAGAGGAAGAATACAGCTCTCTAGGTCTTGGGTTTCAGGGAGAGACTGGACCCTCTTGCTGGGGCTGGGGCAATGGAAGATGGTGTCCCTGACTGCAGAAGATGTGTGCTGGTGGAGGGACTGTATTGTCAATTAAAGGTGCTGTGGGAAGAAGTCAATAAACTGCACAACATGAAAGATGATAAGGAAGAGATGAACTGGACCTTCTTCAAGACCCTGCAGATAGGAGCATGAACCTCCAACTGCACTGAAGAAGGGGCAGTCAGACTCTGTGCTTATTGGGTTGGGAAATAGAGGCTCCAATGATGGTGAGGGTTGGAAGTTTGTGATTTCTGGCAGCAGGAGGATGGCTCTTCCTCCAACTGCAGATTCGCATCTGTAGAATGGTTTTAGTGCTTTGGTAGCAGATGAGCATCTGGAAGCTCTGTCCAATGAAGCAGTTGAGCCTGAACTACTCTAGAGCATCAGCAGGAGGAGCTGTAAGAGATAGTAGTGATTGACTCCCTGCTGCAGGAGACAGAAGTCCCCATCTGCCAACTTGACCTGCTGTCTAGGGAGATTTGCTGCTTGCCATGCACTCAGATCCAGGGCACCATGAAGAGACTGCTGAGGTTTGTCTGGCCCTCAGACTATGATCCCCTGCTGCTTATACTTGTGGGCACCAGCAATACTTCCAAGGGAGATCTGGAGCATATCAAGTGTGACTACATGGCTCCGGGGGAAATGGTCAGGGCATGGGGACCCAGGTGGTGATCTCCTCAATTCTGCTAGTGAAAAGGTTTGAAGAGGACTAGATGGGTCAAAATCTGTTTATGCAGCTGGTGTTGACAACAGGACTCTGGATTTTATGACCATGGGGACATCAAGGATTGCTTGGAAGAGATGTTATTTATCTGATGAAGTGGGGCAAAAAAACATCTTTGGCAATAGTCTGGCCAACCTGGTGAGGAGAGCTTTAAACAAGGAATGATGAGGGAGGAACGATCAAGTGAGGAAGTGATAGACTGGGTTGGGAAGCTGTATTGGGTTTGCGTGGCAAGGTTTTGGGGGGGGGGGGGGGGGGGGGGGGGGGGCCGCTACAGGGGTGGCTTCTGTGAGAAGCTGCCAGAAGTTTCCCTGATGGCAGATAGAGCCAATGCCAGCCAGCTCTAAGATGGACCCACCACTGGCCATGGCCGAGCCAATCAGTGACAGTGGTAGCGCCTCTATGATAACCTATTTAAGAAGGAGGGGTAAAAAACTGCCCAAGAGAAAACTGCAGCCAGAGAGAGGAGTGAGAATATGCGAGAGAAGCAACTCTGCAGACACCAGGGACAGTGAAGAAGGAGGGGGAGGCTCCTGGAGCGGCATTGGTGGGCACATGGCATCTAGCCAGGGTCAACCCACCACAATCAAAAAAAATCAGTTTCTTGTCTGCACTCTTTGCTTCTGTGGTGGGCTGACCAAGCATCTCTAACACTCCCCCTCCTCAGAAGGATGAGTGGAGAAAATATGGTTTAAAAGCTCACGGGTCAATATAAGGACAGGGAGAAAACAGAAGGAAGGCAAGAAGACTCGTGGATCGAGATAGTGACAGTTTAATATGGAAAGCAAAAGCTGCATATGCAAGCAAAGCAAAAAGACAAGTTCATTCACTACTCATGTCTCCCATGTGTGGGACCCCATTTTTTAGATTTGTTCTTATCTCTCATTATCCAACTCTGTTTGATTGGCAATAAATTAATTTCCCCCAGTTGAGTCTGTTTTTCCTGTGATGGTAATTGCTGAGTCATCTCCCTGTCCTTATCTTGACCCATGAGCATTTCATCATACTTTTCTCCCCCTGTCCTGCTGAGCACCTTGGTGGGCACTTGGCAGGCAGACAAGGTCTACCCACCACAATAGCCAGGCCCAGACGGTGGTGATCAGTGGCAAAAAGTCTAGTGACTAGCAGTGTACCCCAGGGGTCACTACCGGGTCCAGTCCTATTTAACATCTTCATTAATGACCTGGATGATGGGGCAGAGTGTACCCTCACCAACTTTGCAGACAGCACCAAAACTGGGAGAAGTGGCTGATACTCCAGAGGGTTGTGCTGCTTTCTGAAAAGGACCTGGGAGTCCTCGCGGACAGCAAGTTGAACATGAGCCAGCAGTGTGCCCTTGCTGCAAAGAAGGTGAATGGTATCTTTGGCTGCATTAGGCAAAGCATTGCCAACAGGTGGAGAGACATGAGCCTTCCTCTCTACTCAGCACTGGTGAGGCCACACCTGGTGTATTGTGTCCAGTTCTGGGCTCCCCAGTACAAGAGAGACATAGACATACTGGAGAGAGTCCAATGAAGGGCCATAAAGATGATTAAGAGACTGGAGCATCTCTCCTATGAGGAAAGACTGAGAGCTGGGACTGTTTAGCCTGGAGAAGAGAAGGTTCAGGGGGATCTCATGAATGTATATGAATACCTGAAGGGAAGGTGCAAAGAATACGGAGCCAGGCTCTTTTCAGTGGTGCCCAGTGAAAGTAGAAGAGGCAATAGGCACAAGCTGAAACACAGGAGGTTCCCTCTGAACATCAGGAAACACTTTTTCACTGTAACAGTGACTGAGCACTGGAACAAGTTTCCCAGGGAGGTGGTGGAGTCTCCCTCCTTGGAGATATTTAAAAGGGGGTTGGACAAGATGACCTCCAGAGGTCCCTTCCAACCTCAACCAATCTGTGATTTTGTGATTCTGTGAATTCAATTATTTAAATATCCTGGCATTTCCTTGCCATAAACCATCTAGCAGCAGTATGTCAAAGGCAGTTCCAGTTGGAAGTCTGAGCCATACAGTAGTTCCAGTTGAAAGGCAGGGCTATTACCTATATAGGTGAGGCAAGTCCCTACCTGTGCATTTCTTCTCTTCTATTCTAGCACAAAGGTGCTTTAAATCTCTTGATCTGTGTCTGTTGTGTCCAAGCTACTGTCTCAGCTAGGAGATGGGACTGTTATCAACAGTCATGTGTAGTTTATATTTACTATTTTTTTATTTCTTATTGGAACAGAGAAGTAGTACTCCCATAGCTCATGTTGACCGCAACTGGGACTCAGCAACTAGGAGCACCACCTTTGAATTAGCTCAATGATTGTTGCCACTGAACTGAAATTCATGCCTGAAATCTCAGACCCTGAATTCAGGCCCATGTCAAACACCAAACACAAGCATACCTCTAGCAGGTCTTTGGATATATTCATGTTTGTGGTGGGTTAGCCTTGGCTAACAGTGAAACTCCCACTCAGCCACTCACACACACACACACACCCCCCCCCCCCCCCGTCACTGCCCCCTCCCCCCCCCCCCCCCCCCCCCCCCAGTGGGTCAGGTGGAGAAAATAGGAAGAACAGGAGCAAGAAAGTTCCTGGGTCAAGATAATGACAGGAGATTGCTTAACAATTACCGTTGTGGGCAAACCAGACTCAACTTAGGTAAAATTAAGTTAATTTATCACCAATTAAAATAAAAATGTAATTACTAATTCGGGTAGCAGGAAACAAAAAGACAAATATTAAAACACCCTCCCTCCTTTCCCAGGCTCAGTTTCATGCCTTCATTCCAGACTCCCCTTCTCCACACCTTGTTATTGCCACAGGTTACATGCAGTCCCTTCAGTGAGGCAATGAGCAGCTCAAGAGGGAGGGTGGGAGGGTGTTATGGTCATCGCATCGTTTAAACCCGTCTGTCAGCCAAACACCACACAGTCGCTCGCTCACTCGCCCTCCCTCACCCAGGGGATGGGGGAGGATATTGGAGGGGTGAAGGTAGTGAGACTCGTAGGTTGAGATAAAAACAGTTTAATAATTGAAATAAAATAAAACAATAACAATAATAGAAAGTATAAATGGGTAATGCACAATGCAATTGCTCACCACCCGCCAACTAATACCCAGCCCATTCCTGGCTAACAATCGTGACATACCAAGATCCCACAATCACAATCCTGGAAGCGAGAGAGAACCCCCTCCTTCCCGGCCTACCCTCCTTTATATACTGAGCATGATGTTACATGATATGGAATATTTCATTGGCCAATTTGGGTCCACTGCTCTGGCTGTGCTCCCTCCCAGCTTCTTGTACACCTGCGCACGGGCAGGACATGGGGAGTTGGAGAGTCCTTGGTTTCTTAGCAACAACTGAAAACACCAGTGTATTATCAACATTCTTCTCAAACCAAATCCCATACTGAATTCAAAACACAGCACTATTCTAGCTACTAAGAAGAAAAATTAACTCTATCCCAGCCAAAACCAGGACAGGTCAGTACATAACAGTATCTCTCTGCCACTCCTTCCTTCTCACACCTCTCTGCTCTGGCATGGGTTCTCCACAGGCTGCAGTTCCTTCATGAATATCCAACTGCTCCACTGTGGTCTGTTCCACAAGCTGCTATGTGAAAACTGGTTCTGGCGCCATGGATCATCTCCTCCCCCTCCTTCTTCTCTGACCTTGGTGTTTGTACTGCTGTTTCTCACTCTTTTTTTTCCCCTCCTCCTCTGCGTGTCTGGTATTTTTTTCCCTGTCTTAAGTATGTTTTCACAGAGGCACCACCAACTTTGTTGATTGGCTCAGCTTTGGCCTGCATTAGATCCGTTGCTGAGCCAGCTGGAACCAGCTGTGTCCAGCACAGGGCAGCCCCTTACCCACTACCAAAACCTTGCTACATATACCCAATACAATGTGACACAAGTAGGAATGTTGCGTGACCTTTCAAACTAAGAAAGAAGTGGTCTGTAGCATAAATTCAGCCTACACTGTTTGTCGAGAAGTCAAGAACTAGAAGTGTCTATCCAATTAGATGTGGTTGATGGAGAGGGGTTAAAATTGATACAACTGAACAGAAACATCTAACACAGTTGACATGATTCTAAAGGACAAAAATAACATTTCCCAATTTGAGTAATCAGAAGGGAGAAGGAATCATTTGTGATTCTTAGATTCTCTTTGCTCTGAATGTCTTCATATAAGAGAATTATTTCACAGATGTTAAAACATTTTCTTTAGTTTTTAAATAAAATTAGAAACATTAATAAAACTGGAAAATAATAAAGATTACTCCTAATGATTCAAATAAGTCCTTTATCTGATGTTAAAACATGCTAGAGTTCTGAAAACTGTAAGATAAATTTTATACAAATATACAGATACATACCAAGCTTCTCAAATATATACTAAGCATTCTTCATAACTGTGGCAGAAGTCTTAGTTTGGAAATACACAGTATTTAAAAAAATGCAATGCAGCTTACTGCATGCTTTTGTTTGTTTGTTTGTTTTTCTTAGACATGGCTCTTTTATCCTCTCCCCCAGCTCTCAACCCCTAACTTCTGACATCTAGTGCATACATGATAATCTTGATTTGCATTAAAATAAACAAGCAAATATATGGATATTTTCAAGCTTTCCCCCTCATACACATTTCAGGGGAAAATCTGATCAAACTGTATCCTAAAAATTGCAAAATAAGGATATCAACAGAAATAAAAAGTAAAAGTAAACATTTCTGCATGCTAGAGAACAGCAAAATTGTATTAAACATGCTAGAATAAGAAATACTGTTCGTTTATATATATATTTAAACTTTTGTTTAAAATTACTATTATGATAAGCGTATTCCAATGTGATAAAGATATTATGAAAACATCTACTCTTGCTTTTAAAATGTCTAGTTTCCAATCAAAAAATTTTAGGTCAAAAACTTCCAAGTTGGCACCGTACCTCTGTTTCTGCTGCATGGGTTGCTGTCTCATAGCCATATATTGCATGTCCTCTTGTAGCCGATTAAGGGGAGAATCTGGTTTGACACGAATCCCATAATAATGGTATTTGGAGTTCCCCCTTTATGAAAGAACAAAAATAACATTAGTTTTCTGCATATACATATACTAACTTCACAATTTGCATTGACTGGAAAACAGTACATAAAAGTTAGGCTTGACTTTCTTCTCACTCTAGTATAAAAATGGTATAACTCCACCAGCTTCTGGAAATCAGTTCACTTAAACTATATTTTCTAGCACTTTACTGTTGGACTTCATTTAAATAGAATAAAGAAAGTAAAAACCAAATAAATGACTTATGCAGTCATGGTGAATAAAACAGTTCCATAAATGGGTTATGCTTGTGAGTGAGTGTTTGTGTATGTTTCACTAGTCAATTTCAGATCTGATCAGCTGGAGAGGAAGAACAGAATTGGGCTGTGTTCATGTTTATGTGAGTGCTATTGGTGTCTATGTGAGTGCTGGTAAAGGCATTGCTCTGTGTTATCTTGTGTGGTTAGCTGTGTTAGTGTCATGTGTGTGTTTATCTGCATCTTTGGAACACATGTTCAGTCTTACTACTAGCTGGACCTGCAAATGGGAACAGCAGTAGCTGCATCCATTGGACTGAGATGGAAGATATCTGGGTCTTCAGAGTACACAGAATCTGGCTATAGAAGACCAGGCGTCCCCTGGGTCCTGAAGTCCACTGGATTTGGCAACTCCCTTAACAGTAAGGTTTTAAATATTTTTTATTTGTTTGTTTGCTTGCTTGTTATTATAGATACTTTCTATACTTTAAGATTTCATTAATGCAAACCTGGTTCCCAGTCTTCTGGTCCGTAATCCCATGAAGATTGACCGTATGAGTTTTCCAAAGGAGGCAGCATTGACTGGATCTAATTTGTGCTCCTGACAATGACGTAAGTAATGGTTGTAAAGGGTACTTCTGGGGAGACTCACTCCTTCTGCAGTTTCATAGTTGTCTAAAAGCCATTGGAGCTATATCAAATATGAAAAAGTGAACATATGTAAATTCAGTATTACTTTACTAAAAAAAAAAATCTTAATTGTACAACACAGACCTCTTATATTTTTTAGACCACTCTTAAGGCCTGTTTCATACAGTGACTTTGTTCTTCGAGCAAATATAATCTCTTTAAATCTCTTTCAATGCTAGATATGCATGATGCCTTAGTATCTTTTAGAATTATAAGGAAATAACAAAACTCATTGCACTTATGACCTCAGATAACTCCACTTCTAAAAATCTTGCAGATTCAGTACCATGCATTAACAATTTCATTAAGTTATTTGTGCTTTGGAGACAAATTGTTGGAACTCCAAGGAAATAAAATAACCGATGTAATTTACATTAGTTGCAGGAAAAAAATAAAAGGAGTAAGTTAATACATTTTTAATTTTGGAATGTTATACTATTTCTCTTCACCTGAATTTAAAAAAAATACAAATGAAAAAAACCCAGTACTTTATTGAATTGAATAGGGTTTATTTTCTTCCAAATACAAAGAAGAAACAATTAAATATAAGATAACAAGCAATCTAGATAACATGAAAAATAACTGGTACATCTATAAAATATTATGGGCCCAATCCCTTTCTGTTGTAGCCTGTTTGCCTTTGACTTCAAAGAAGAACAGAATTAATATTATTTTTTTTCCCCATGTAATTTAACATAGAATTTTGGTGAGCAATTTTGGAAGCATGTAGGCAAACAGTTTCTAATACGTTATTGTACCTTTATATAGAACAGATAATAACTAACATACACACAAAACACAAGTAAAATGGTCACTTTAATGACATCTAACAGTACAGGAGAACAACAGAATAAAATGGAAATATTTTTATGGTGGTCTTATGTAAATTCTGTGGTTTCAGGTTTTTTTATATGTTAACATTTTACTTAGTCTACACCCCCTCCCCCCATGATTTCATATCTTTGGAATTTCCCTTTAATTTCAGCTTGAATAATTCCCAAATTTTGTTTTCTGCTTGCATTTATTGCTTAATTACTTACGAAAGTAACTATATCAAAACAAATCAGCATGAACATCCAAATTTTCCAGGTTCACAGATCTTACCAAAACTTTGGGCTTAGTTTGAGTATCCAATAAATCCCCAAGCCATGGATTTGTTTTTGGCATTTGGAACAAAATTTTATTCCAATATGCTGGAGCCTCACACAGTTGTATAATCCATTTCAATTTAGTCCACCAATTAATATGACCAAGATATATGTTTAAAGTACAGTAAAAGATATACAAAGTTTATGTGACATACACTACTCCGCAGGGTTATTTACTAATAAATAACTGAACAAATTTTGCTCTACTAATGTTCAATATAACTTGTCATTTAAAGAACATCAATACCAATATTTTAATGCCCATTACTCATGAAATATGTTTCCACTCTGACCCTTCTATATTGCAGAACTACTAGTAAAATTTATATTATAATGAATATACTGGACATACAGTTCTGTTTAAGTCAGTTGTGAGCAATTTACCAAGCACAATATATGAAAAATGCAAAAAAAACCCCAAAAAAAAAATTAGGAAAACATTTACTCCAGACCTTTCAAAGACCATATTCATGTTTACTTTCTTACAGAAAACATCACCAGTTATCATGTTTAGGTTTCTAAACAAGAGCTCTATATAAAGATGCAGGAGAAGCAAGATCTAACTGCTTCCAAGATGGATGCAGATAATGTTGTACTTTAAATAAACATAACAAAGAAGTGCAGTTCATCATCCTTATATTGACTTGTAGATATAAACACATTATTAAAAAAATCTTATCATTCACAGATGTATTTTATCTTGAGCATTTACAATTCTGAAACAAAGCTTAGGAAAAATATTATTGTAAACCTTTACCTTTACTTGAGTGTATTAACAAAACCATTTCAATAATCACCTAAGTATATCTTAATTATATTGTTCAACCTTTCCATTTAACCTATACTAATTAGATTATAAAATATGAGCTATTTCTGTTTTACCTCACAAAGAAAAAAATTATTGGCAAACAAAGAAAATTATTTCCCATTTTACTTCTAAATATGGCATTAGACTTTTTTCCAGATGAATTATAATTTATTAGGATTCATTTAAGTGCATTTTACTAATGATCTCTATTTGACAGATATTCTTTCAATCACAGCTTGGCATTAGCCAACAATGGGAAAGCAAAACCCAAGATAAATATAAAATAAGGATTTTTGCTCTAGGGTGAAGATATTTCAATAACAAAAACTTGAAGTGATTACTTGGTAGGTTATATCCTGGAAAGAAGAGTGCCAATAGCTGAATACCATGTAAAAAGGTAAATAATCTGCAGACATGATAAAGTCATTGCAAACAACCTTAAATGTATTTTTGTATTTGCAGAAATCTAATTCTAAAATTGAAATGTCCAGACTTTGATTTCTGACTTGTTGATTTATAATATTAATAACATTGGAATGGTATGAAATGGTCTACACAGAATAGGTAAATTGACTCCAACTTCAATTAAACTTCAATATTTAGAAAACATTAGATGATAAATTAGTTAAGTCAATAGCATGCAGAAAGAAATCAGGAAAGGAAACGAAATAGAGGAAAATGAACAAATCATTAAAATGAACAGGTAATAACTTCGGCAACAAAATGCCAGCTTAAGGAAGAAGATAGTACTAAAACCATATTTACTGTCCTTATTTGAGTCATAATGCAATAAATGTTTTCAAAATAGAGAAAACATCCAGTAAGTTTGATCTGGATCCCATTAATTTCTTCAAAAATGACTGAGGCTAGGAAAGAACAGTTATTACAAGATGCATGGAGATCTTTTTTTTTTTTTTTACAGAATCAACAGTAGATCCTTCTAATTGTCTTTTGGTAGTTTTGAAAATTCCTCAAATCAGTTAAGAAGCATCAGGATAAGACTACCATAACAGACAGATGCAAATCTCATTATTAGGAAGATATTTTCATAGAATCATAGAATGGTTTAGGTTGGAAGGGACCTTTAAAGGTCTCATCTAGTCCCACCCACCTGCCATGGGCAAGGACACCTTTCACTAGATCAGGTTGCTCAAAGCCCCATCCAACCTGACCATGAACACTTCCAATGATGGGGCATCCTCAACTTCTATGGGCAACCTCTTCCAGTGTCTCACCACCCTCATTGTAAAGAACTTTCTTCTTTATGTCCAATTTAAATTTACCCTCTTCCAGTTTTAAACCATTGCCCCTTGTCCTGTCACTATAGGCCCTGGTAAAAAGTCTCTCTCCGTCTTTCTCATAAGCTCCCTTTAAGTATTGAAAGGCTGCTATAAGGTCTCCCTGGAGCCTTCTCTTCTCCAGGCTGAACAACCTCAACTCTGCCAGCCTTTCTTCATAAGAGAGGTGTTAAAGCCCTCTGATCATTCTTGTGACCCTCCTCAGACCCACTGTATCCCACTATCTATGTCATTGATGAAGACATTAAATAGTATTGGTCCCAATACAGACCCTTTGGGGACACTACTCATTACTGATCTGCATTTGGATATTGAGCCGTTGACTGTAACTCTTTGGATGTGGCCATCCAGTCAGTTCCTTATCCATCTAACAGTCCATCCATCAAACCCATATCTCTCCAATTTAGCAGCAAGAATGGTGTGGGGGACTGTATCAAAGGTCTTACAGAGGTCTAGGTAGATGACATTTGTAGCTCTTCCCTTGTCCATCACTGCAGTCACTCAATTGTAGAAGGCCACTAGATTAGTCAGGCACGATTTGCCCTTGGTGAAGCCATGTTGGCTGTCTCTAATCACCTCCCTGTCTTCCATACGTTTTGACATATCTTCCAGGAGGATCTGTTCCATGATCTTTTAACTAGTGTATGACACAGGAAATAGGGGAATACAGTTTTCTGATGTAGAAAAGCTTGTCCTTTAACTCTTATTGTTTTCAGTGTGAAGATTCTAGACTTCCTTGTCAGATTCAAGACAGACTTCTCAATTCTTTGTATATCTAAGTTTTAAGACAGATTTTGGGCATTTTGCAAAAAAATATATAATTGATTTAAT
Organism: Strix aluco; assembly: GCF_031877795.1. Taxonomy (NCBI): domain Eukaryota; kingdom Metazoa; phylum Chordata; class Aves; order Strigiformes; family Strigidae; genus Strix; species Strix aluco. Next base: position 27,607,037 of record NC_133970.1, read on the forward strand.
TATGATATTAAAATAATTTTAGCATATTTCTAGGTTGTCTTAACATCAAAACAATTATTTTTAAAACATCCAAAATGATCTAAAATTCCTTCTTCACATTTTACAGAATTCAATTTCCCTCACCGAATTTTAGCATTTTCTAAGAAAAGTAAATTCTCTTCCAAGAAATTGTACTGGCTCCTGATGTCTTTTTCTACCACGATGATAAACTTTGACAAAACAGTCTGGGTTTTCACCTCCATATTACCACATTCTTAGAGGAAGGGGGGATGTCAAAAAATCAAAATAAGTGTATAGCCTCTACCCAATATACTCATACATTCATAACACAGTCAATATTTACATTTGTGTGGTAAAGGAATACAAGAATCTGAAAAAATATGTAAGTTTATGTTGGTTAGTAAGGCTGAGAATTTCTATACAGTATGTATAGAAATTTAGCAGCATTAAAAAATACAAAACTATTTATACCAAATGAAGAAAAAACCATGTTGTTTACATAATATTTCAAGACAGACTAGCACTGTTTAAAAAAAACCTTGAAGATTAAACTTTGAGCCTTTCTCCTTTACCTAAAAGTTATATTTAATGGCTTTACCACTATATTTGCAACCATCTTTTTATGCAACAATCTTCAGCTTTCTCTTATGGAAAATTCCTAACTACAGGATTTGCAAAGACAGAACAAAGCAAGACGCAAAAGAATATAACATGTTAGAGACTAACAGATTGTTTTAATTCTTTTTATCTCATCAAATGGATATTTAGAATTCTTATCTTATAATAAACTTATTCAGAATAATAGAAATATTTAAAAATAAATCTAAAGAATATTTTTTATTTAAAGTGTGTGCTGCTTCTTTCCCCCTTCACCTGCTCCTAAATTATTATATTGGGTACAAAAATTGTAGAAAATTATTTTAAAATGTCAAACGCGGACTACTTAATAATTGTTTGATTAAGCTGTGTTAACACAATGCAGAACCTAGAAAAGAAATGCACTCTACAATATGTCATGACACCTGACAAAATATAGTGACAGAAGATGTAGATTACAAGCAACTAAAATGGAAAGATTAAAAGCAAAAAGTAGCAATAAATTAAAACAAACATTTAGAGGCAGGCTAAGCATGCAGAACAAGCAAGAGATTAGCTTTCATGAAAAAAGAGACAACTTACATGGCTGTTGAGAAGAGAGCTTCTATGAGTAGAAAGACCATCAGACTTTTGCAGTGTCTCAATCGCCATTTCAATCTGATAATAGATGTCATTAAAAAATGACTCAAGACAAGACAGTAAAAAAGGCTGATCAGAAAAATTCTGATTGCCTTAAGTTCAACAGAAATAGTTCAGTCATGGCTAAGGGATATTTTCTACTTAAAGGCTTCATCCTGAAGTCCCTATGAATGTAAACCTCCCCAGTGAAGTCAGGGAGGCATTTTGCTGGCATATATACTGCAGGATCCCACTTTCAAAGTCCAATTTACCTTCCTTCCTGCTCATGAAATAAGAGAAGTGGATTTACCAGTGAGCTACAGTGCAAACAGATTTTTACTGAACAATCAATGTTTTCAATAAAAGAAAAAAAATCCCAGAATAAAATCCTAATAAAGACCTCATCATTTCTTCCTCCAAGTATTTGAGAAAGAACTGTGCACACTCTGAATGTGAATTAGAAACAAAATTTCTGCTATCTGCAATCATGGAGTAAAATCCCAATCATTCAGTAGGTTTTCTGCCATTAGTTTCAGTGGACAGGATATCACACCTAAAGCCTGTCAGAGCATTCTTTGAATATCCAGAGCTCTCAAAGTGAATGAAAACTGGAGGTTTACACAGACAGCAAGATCCATCCTTAAAAAAGAAACAAAAATCAGATGGGTTCAGAATAATACTTTTAAAAGAAAAAGTATTATATGCCACTAATTATACAGTAGTATTACTCCTAATACAAATGTGTAGACAACCATACCCATTCCCATTCTTCCCCCCTATATTAATGCATCTTTTGATTAATTCTATAATGACAGCATTAAAAATAAAATTACAATCTATCTGTAGTTTAGCTGCAGAGCTAGAATAGCAAAAACATTGAAAGTGATAAAGACAATGGGATGTACGGTAAAAGGCAGCACATAATTAGCCACATTAAATGGAAAAAACACAAAAGCAATGGAAAACCATCTGTACATTTAAAACCACTTATTCCCCCTGTAGACAGTTTTTAAATAAGTCTTCCCTATCCTTCTTTAATTATTACATCTTTATTGATGATCTAGATGAGGGGATCGAGTGCACCCTCAGTAAGTTTGCAGGCGACACCAAGTTGGGTGGGAGTGTTGATCGGCTCGAGGGTAGGGAGGCTCTGCAGAGAGACCTGGACAGGCTGGAGCGATGGGTTAAGGTCAACTGGAGGAGTTTCAATAAGGCCAAATGCCGGGTGCTGCACTTGGGCCACAACAACCCCCAGCAGCGCTACAGGCTTGGGGAGGAGTGGCTGGAGAGCTGCCAGTCAGAGAGGGACCTGGGGGTGTTGATTGACAGCCGGATGAACATGAGCCAGCAGTGTGCCCAGGTGGCCAAGAAGGCCAATGGTATCCTGGCTTGCATCAGAAATAGCGTGGCCAGCAGGGACAGGGAAGTGATCTTGCCCCTGTACTCGGCACTGGTAAGGCTGCACCTCAATTACTGTGTTCAGTTTTGGGCCCCTCACTACAAAAAAGACATTGAATGACTCGAGCGTGTCCAGAGAAGGGCAACGAAGCTGGTGAAGGGTCTGGAGCACATTTCTTATGAGGAGTGCCTGAGGGAACTGGAGTTGTTTAGTCTGGAGAAGAGGAGGCTGAGGGGAGACCTCATCGCCCTCTACAACTACCTGAAAGGAGGTTGCAGAGAGCTGGGGATGAGCCTCTTGAACCAAGTAACAAGTGATAGGACAAGAGGGAATGGCCTCAAGTTGCGCCAGGGAAGGTTTAGACTGAATATTAGGAAGTATTTCTTTACAGAACGGGTGGTTAGGCGTTGGAATGGGCTGCCCAGGGAGGTGGTGGAGTCCCCATCCCTGGAGGTGTTCAAGAGGCGGGTTGACATGGCGCTTGGGGATATGGTGTAGCTGGGATCTGTCAGTGCTAGGTTAACGGTTGGACTAGATGATCTTCAAGGTCCTTTCCAACCTAATGATTCTGTGATTCTGTGATTCTGATACAGGATTATCCAAAGAATTTATGCTGGTAAATTACACTACTAAAATGAGTTCACTCGATATGTAGCACAAAAATGGGAAATATTTCAGATTATATTTCAATTAGTTCATAAATACAATTTGCTTTTGCCTTTTTATAAGCTAATCAAATAGTATTTTTACTGTAGTAATTCTCAGTGAAAAAGGAAGTCTTTTTTATTGATATAGTATACTTCACATTTAGTAGTAGCCATGGTTAATGATTATGCTAGTAGCTATAGTTACCGTACATATGGAGAGGAAAAAAGAAATTCATAAAGAATAGGCTTTGATCTCCAAACCCTAGAAAATAGGTAGAACATCCTGGACCATAAAGACAATGTCTGGGATTGTGTTGAGGATGAGTTATTTGACAACCTGGCAAAGTGACTATTCAATTAATTAACTTGGCAATGAAAATAACTTTTGAGTGTCCTGAAAGTGAACTACCTTCATTATAATACTAAAAACCACACCCACAGGTCAAAAATACCCCTGCCCAGGTTAAGACCCTTCCCCTGAGCATGCGTAGTAGTAGAAGCATTAGGTAAGCCCTATTATAATTGTATGTTAATCACTAACCAATCAGTATCTAATAGGCGTGTTATGGAAAAGTACTAACTTCTGATTTTTGTGTATAAAAGGAGCATGGAAACCTGCTGTTGGTGTGCTTGATTTGTGGAAAAGTCCACCAAGCACCCAGGCCTGAATAAATACAATATCTCTCCTGAGCACATTAAGATTGGTTTATTGCATGCCGGGCACGAATCCGTTTTTTGGATAACATTACAACTGTCTAATATTAGAAATATATGCAGTTTTATAAAAGCAAGTATCGGATTAGTATGTAAGAAAATATACTTCAGTATTACAAAAAAAATGTTTAAATCCATATTTTTTTTCTTGCTTCAGTGGAAAATACTGTTATGTCAAACTATTCAATCAGACAGAAAACTTCAAAATTAAAAGGTGTTGTGGTTTGAGCCCAGAGGGTAAATGAGCACCATGCAGCTGTTCACTCATCCCTTCCCCCCCAGCGCAGCGAAGGAGAAATTAATCAAAAGGCTCAGTAATTGAGATAAGGACAGAGAGGGGTGGCTCACCCATTATGGTCAGGGGCAAAAGACAGACTCATTAGGGGAAGAAAACGAACATCACTTTAATTCAACACACTAACAACGACAACACATAACAGCCAGAATGGGACAGTAAGAAGCATTGCCACATCTTAAAAACACCTCCTGCCACTCCTCCCTTCTTCCCAGCTCAGCTTTGCTCCCTATATCTCTATCTCCTGCCTCTGAGTGGCACAGGGGGCAGGGAATGGGGGGTGCAGTCAGTTCGCTGCTTCTTTCTCCAAGGGCAGGGGGAAGCACTCCCCTGCTCCACGTGGTGTCTCTCACAGGAGACAGTCCTCCACAAACTTTCTCCATTGTGAGTCCACCCCACGTACTGCAGTCCTCCCAACGCCAAATTACAACAGGGGAGCTGCTTCTTCCCATAGAGTCCTGGCCTTTTTCGGGTGCAACTGCCTGTTCCAGTGTGGGGTCCTCCGCAGGCAAATCTCTGCTTCACCAGTGACCTCCATGGGTAGCAGGGGGGGTGGCCCTGCCGTCTCACCAGGGGATACAGGATGGGTACGTGTCCCCCTTTCTCCTCCTTCCTTCCACTGACCTGGGTGGGTCTGGAGCACATTTCTTATGAAGAGCGGCTGAGGGAACTGGGGTTGTTTAGTCTGGAGAAGAGGAGGCTGAGGGGACACCTCATCGCCCTCTACAGCTACCTGAAAGGAGGTTGCAGGGAGATGGGGATGAGTCTCTTTAACCAAGTAACAAGAGATAGAACAAAAGGTAATGGCCTTAAGTTGCACCAGGGAAGGTTTAGACTAGATATTAGGAAGCATTTCTTTACAGAACGGGTTGTTAGGCGTTGGAATGGGCTGCCCAGGGAGGTGGTGGAGTCCCCATCCCTGGAGGTGTTTAAGAGTTGGGCTGACATAGCGCTTAGGGATATGGTGTAGTTGAGAACTGTCAATGTTAGGTTAACGGTTGGACTAGATGATCTTCAAGGTCTTTTCCAACCTAGACGATTCTGTGATTCGGTGCTCGCATAGGTGTCCTTCTTGTAACTCCTCCTCACAAGGCCCCCAACCCTCTCTCAGGTTCCCCCTCTTAAATACGTGATCGCAGAGGTGAGGCCACCATCACTAATTAGCTCGGCCTTGGCCAGAGGCAGGTCCAACTTGGAGCCAGGGGAGCTTCAAGAAGCTTCTCACAGGGGCCACCACTGTAGCCCCCTCCCCTGCTACCAAAACCCCCACCACACAAACCTAGCACAAAAGGATACAATATGCTAAAAATTAAAAGGTTAAGATTTCATCATATTAAAATCAATTTACTATATATTGCAACCATAGACTCTCCCATCTTAACATGAAATAACATGATTTGAATCATAATTCTGAATCTTACTCCACTGTTTGACAATACCTTGTCTACAGCAGTACTACAGGACTGAAGTCCTGATGCCTGCTGCTCGTTCCAGCTACTGCACTACACTCTCACTTCACTGAGACAAGTTTTTGTGGCCTGTTCAAAGAACCAATCCTTTAAAATTGTAAATTAAGAAGTTTTATACATCTATATGTGTGTATATATGTAAATGTCCTGGTTTCGGCTGGGATAGAGTTAATTTTTCTTCTTAGTAGATAGAATAGTGCTGTGCTTTGGATTCAGTATGGGATTTGGTATGAGAAGAATGTTGATAATACACTGGTGTTTTTAGTTGTTGCTGAGAAATCAAGGACTTTCCAACTTCCCATGTCCTACCAGTGTTCAGGTGCACAGGAAGCTGGGAGGGAGCACAGCCAGATGATCAGACCCAAATTGGCCAATGAAATATTCCCTATCATGTAACGTCATGCTCAGTATATAGAGGAGGGTCAGCTGGGAAGCGGGGGCTCTCTCTCTCTTCTGGGATTGTGGTTTCGGGATCTTGGCTTCTCCAGGGTCACTAGCTGGGAACAGGCTGGGTATCAGTTGGCGGGTGATATGCAATCACATTGTGCATTACCCATTTGTTCTTTCTGTTATTGCTATTGTTTTATTTTATTTCAATTATTAAACTGTTTTTATCTCAACCTACAACTCTCCCTACCTTCACCCCTCCAATATCCTCCCCCAACCCCTGGGCAGGGGAGGATGAGCGAGTGGCTGCATGGTGTTTGGCTGCCAACCGGGTTTAAACCACTTCCCTGCTTTGGCAATAGCATAGCACTACAAGCAGCTGAGAAAAAAGGCACTGGGGAAATATATGTGAATATATGTCACCAATATTGCTACTGAAGACAATATATCTATGGGCACAGATCCATAGATTTTAATACCAGATAACTTAATGATCATTATGATCAGCTTGTCTTATTTTTTGAACAATGTACATCAAAGAAGTATTCATTACCACTAAAATTCACCATTAATTATTTCATCAGTCTCATAAAGTATTACTGAACTAGAACAGGTCTTTCAGAAAGATATCTGATGTATATTTAAAGTGATAAGTATTCACCATATTCTAGTGTAACCTGTTCCAATAGGAATTATTTTCATTATTAAACATTTTGTACAGTATTCCTTGTCTATCTTTTTATGAGTTGCATTTTGAGCTTTACTTGCTACTGAAATATCTCTTTACTATCAGAAAACTTTTTCCCATGCAGGCACCTAAACATAGACAAAGCATCTCTTAACTTTCTCTAGCATGTAAATAAAATAAGCTGTTCTGATTTTGGCTGGAATAAAGTTAATTTTCTTCCTAGTACCTGGTATAGTGCTGTGGCTTATATTTAGGATGAAAATAATGTTGATAACACACTGATGTTTTAGTTGTTGCAAAGCAGTGTTTATACTAAGCCAAGGACTTTTCAGCTTCTCATACTACCCTGCCAGCAGAGGCTGGGGGTGCACAAGAGGTTGGGAGGGGACACAGCAAGGACAGCTGACCCAAATGAGCCAAAGGGGTATTCCATACCATATGATGTCATGCCCAGTATATAAACTGGTGGAGTTGGCCAGCAGACACTGCAGCTCGGGGATTGGCTGGGCATCGGTCAACAGGTGGTGAGCAATTGTATTGTGCATCACTTGTTTTGTATATTCTATCATTATTATTATTTTCTCTTCCTTTTCTGTCCTATTAAAGTGTCTTCATTTCAACCCACGAACTTTACTTTTTTTTTCGATTCTCTCCCCCATCCCATTGGGGGGGCGGAGAGTGAGTGAGCTGCTGCATGGTGCTTAATTGCTGGCTGGGATTAAACCATGACAGTCATTTTTGGCACCCAACATGGGGCACAAAGATTTGACATAACGACAGATCTGACCAAAGCGTGTTAAAACAAATTTGTTATAAGCATTCATTACATTAGTTTAATAGTTGATGGTCACAACATTGATGTATTTGGCTTAGAGTTATTTCTCTCATTCTTAGGGTCGTGTTATGTAACACCTTACTTGCTGTATATATTCCCTGTGGTGCTGATTATCATCCCTGGGAGTTGTATTAAGGTTATTGCTTTGCTGTACTATGTAGCACTGGCTTATAGTATGATAAAATTATTGGTCATAGGACTAGTCTGGTATTTGTACTCAGCATTGTCATCGTCTGCATACTTCAGGAGCCATCTCTCCTCAGAGAGCCAATCTAAGGGGGAGACACTTTCCTTCACCATCTCTTCCTCCAGGCTCCTTACAATAGCTCTTCAGAATTTTGAATACCCTTGGGATGTTGAAACCAGCATGGTCATCTTATTGCTAGGAAGCAGAACGTTTCTGATTGTGGTTCAGGTTTTGCTTAGGGTTAAACAACTATTTAAGAGTATCACCCAGAGATCTGCCCCAAGGATGGAGAGTTATGAGTGGCAGGCTGTCTACCTTGCCTGGTCTCTCCTAGGACTGTTCTTTTGTGGGATTGCTGAGGGTCGAAGAACAACAGGTGCCAATTTCTACCACAACAGTGCACCAGTGGCAATATCACACCAACTGAGACTCCCTGATTCCCATCTATAAGATGATTTGTCGACTGGAGAGTCAGGGAGTGATCAGCAGGACTCACTCACCCTTTAACAGCCCCATATGGCCAGTGCAAATGTCTAATGAAAAATGGAGACTAACAGTAGGCTATCGTGGTCTGAATGAAGTCACGCCACCGCAGAGTGCTGACGTGCCGGACATGACAGAACTTCAATATGAACTGGAGTAAAAGGCAGCCAAGTGGTACGCTACAATTGATATCACTAATGCGTTTTTCTCAATCCCTTTGGCAGCAGAGTGCAGGCCACAGTTTGCTTTCACTTACAGTGGTGTCCAGTACACCTGGAATCAACTGCCCCAGGGGTGGAAACACAGCCCCACCATTTGCCATGGACTGATCCATGCTGCACTGGAACAGGGGGAATCTCTGGAACACCTGAAATACATTGATGACATCATCATATGGGGCAAATCAGCAGAATAAGTTTTTGAGAAAGAGAAGAAAAAAATCCAAAGCCTTCTGGAAGCTGGTTTTGCCATAAAACAAAATCAAGGCACCTGCACAGGAAATCCAGTTTTTAGGAATAAAATGGCAAGATGTACGTCATCAGATCCCAATGGATGTAATCAACAAAATAACTGCTATGTCTCCATCAACTCGCAAAAAGAAAACACAAGCTTTCTAAGGCATTCTGGGTTTTTGGAGAATGCATATCCCAAATTACAGTCAAATTGTAAGCCCTCTCTATCAAGCGACCCAGAAGAAGAATTATTTCAAATGGAGCTCTGAGCAAGAACAACCTTTCAACAAATTAAACAGGAAATAGTTCATGCAGTAGCCCTCAGGCCAGTCTGGACAGGACAAGATGTTAGAAATGTGCTCTACACTGCAGCTGGGAAGAATGGCCCTACCTGGAGTCTCTGGCACAGAGCACCAGGGGAGACCCCAGGCCAACCCCTAGGGTTTTGGAGTGGGGGATACAGAGGATCTGAAGCCCGCTATACTCCAACTGAAAAAGAGATATTGGCAGCATATGAAGGGGTTTAAAGCTGCTTCAGAAGTGATTGGTACTGAAGCACAGATCCTCCTGGCATCCCGGCTGCTGGTGCTGGGCTGGATGTTTAAAGGCAGGGTCTCCTCTACACATCATGTAACTGATGCTATGTGGAGTAAGTGAGTCATGCTGATCACACAGCGGGGTCCAATAGGAAGCCCCATTTGCCCAGGAATCTTGGAAGTGATCATGGACTGGCTAGAAGGCAAAGATTTCAGAATATCACCAGAGAAGGAGGTGACGCGTGCTGAAGAGGCCCCACTGGATAATAAACTGCCTGATAATGAGAGGCAATATGCCCTGTTCACTGATGGGTCCTGTCTCATTATGGGAAAGCATCGGAGGTGGAAGGCTGCTGTGTGGAATCCTATATGACAAGTTGCAGAAACTGCTGAACGACAAGGTGAATCGATCCAGTTTGCAGAGGTCAAAGCCATCCAGATGGATTTAGATATTGCTGATCAAGAAAAGTGGCCAGTACTTCATACTGACCCATGGATGGTGGCAAATGCCCTGTGGGGGTGGCAGCAGAGCAACAGGCATCACAGAGGCAAACCCACCTGGGCTACTCCATTATGGCAAGATATTGCTGCTTGGCTAGAGAACCTGGTTATAAAAGTACGTCATGTACTTTTTACATGCTCATATACCTGAGACAGGCCACTGAACTGCATCAAAAAACCCAGCAGGTGGATCAGGCTGCTAAAATTGAAGTGGCTCAGGTGGATCTGGATTCGCAACATAAGGTGAATTATTCATAGCTCAGCATGCCCCATGGCACCTTAGGCCATCAAGGAAGAGATGCAACATATTGATGGGCTCGTGACTGAGGGGTGGACTTGACTATGGACACTATTGCACAGGTTATCCATGAATGTGAAACATGCTGCAGTTAAGCAAGCCAAGCAGTTAAAGCCTCTTTGGTATGGGGGATTGTGAGAGATGACTTGTAAAAACAGGTCCTGAAAGAAACAGGCCTGCAAGAAACAAAGACTGAGAAAAACAGCCTGAGAAAGAGATAAAGGATAGCGGGGGGAGTGGAGGCCCTCTGAGCCAAGGACTGTTTCAAACACTCGCAAGTAATGAAACTAGAGGCACAGAGTGGATAGTGTGGAGGCTGGAGCTGATAAGGCTGCCCAAATAACACAGGATGAAGCTGGAGGGGGGAGCCCTGTGGAGACAGGATGGTTCTGCTCTGGTGCACCTGGTCAAGTTTCAAGGGCCATCTGTCCGGTGAATGACCTTTGCTTCATTATCCATGAAATGCATATTAAAGTTAACACCCCTGGATATGTGAAGTGCTAAGGCTTGGACAACAGGCCCAAGCCAGAGTTGACCTATAGATGAATCCTGTATATTTTATAACTGATAACCATTGTGCTAGTAGGTATTGTACTAAGTTATAACAACCCACTTATGGTGATGTAAAAAGTGCTAAAGCATTGAAATATTGAAGCCTGAACAACAGGCCCCAAGCTGAAGCTGCTAACTTAGTATGTAATCATTAACAAAGCATGTAAGCTCACTAGTGAAAGATGCAGCTTAGAATATAAATCAGTAGTGAGGACGAAATGCTGAGAGAATGTATCCAACTTTCCTTGTTTAGCCTTTTTCAAGGCTGAGAACCCAAGTGTTTGGCCTTGTTAGAAACTCCCTTGGTCTCCCCCCCGAACCCTGGCCAGGCTTTGGGTGGAATCCAACAGGAGAATGAAACCAGAAATTTTCCACTAAAAACAAAGGTGCCAGCTGTTCTGGCTTGTCGATCTCTGGTATATAAGGCTGGGCCCGCTCACAGCGACTTTGGAAGCCTCACCTATGGGTGGACGCACCGCGTAGGATTTCCCACTTGCCGGGACAGGCTCTCCAAATCCTCGCTGTAACCGGGGCTCCCCAGCGTCTGTGGATCTGGATGATGATGATAATATATGCAAGTGGTGATGTATTTCTCTTAATCACTATTCTCTCTCTCTCTCGTGTAGTAATGATTTGATGCATTACCCTGTATTTTCCTGTTTGTTGCTTTAAGTGCACTATTCTGCTGCTTCTTACTGCATGTTCTCTGTATTACACTGTTACATTACTTGGTTATCACTAGTAAAGTATGCCTACTCTTTTCACTCTGGTGTCTGAGTTTAATTGGTATCCTTAATCAGCAAAACAATATGCTAATAAAGATTAGCAAGATCATGCTAATTACATCATCCCATGAAACACCTTACCCCTCCCGTACATGGGATACGTAGGTATGTGGGTCAACCTAGGGGATGGACCCAAGGAAAGCGTGTATAAATTGAGGGAGGGCAAGGAGGGAGGGGTTCAGAGAGTGAAGTAAAGAAGACTGATGCCTCCTTGAACCTTCGCTGCCAGGATCAACACAGGAACCCAGACTGGTGATCTCTATTCCTCTGTTCTCTCCACCACCCTCCTTTCCTTTTCCCCCTTTTCCTTCACTACCATTAAGTAATGCAAGGCATACTGTATTGCTTGCCACAACTCGTTATATACTTAGCCAATTATCATGTATCCAATTAGTACATTGTGGGAAGTTAATAAATGTCTGGACTTTGAGACTTGTCTCACCGTTGTCCACTCCGTTGGGGATTTATGAATCTAAGTCACTTGTCTCCCTCATCTGAGCGGGATGTGACATTAAAATTGGTGTAGTCAGCAGGATCCCCTTCAGTGTTGGAAAGACCTAAGAGATACTGATTCTCTATCCGATAAACTCAGTCAGGGAGAACCAGGAAGTGGCCCCTCAGCTATATGCCTCATCTGAGCGGGACGTGACAAGGACGATGGCTGAAATATAAATATGGGGAGGCCTGGCAGATTGACTATATCACACTCCCACAAACCCACCAAGGCAAGTGCCATGTGCTAACAATGGTGGAAGAAACTACTGGATGGCTGGAAACATATCCCATGCCCTATGCCACTGCCTGGAACACTATCCTGGGCCTTGAAAAGCAAGTCTTGTGGTGACATGGCACCCCAGAAATAATTGAGTCAGATAATAGGACTAATTTCTGAAATAATCCCATAGACACTTGGGCCAAAGAACATGGCATTGAGTGGGTATATCACATCCCCTATCATGCACCAGCCTCCAGGAAAATCAAACTATACAACGGACTGTTAAAGACTACACTGAGAACAATGGATTGTGGGACCTTCAAGCACTGGGATACACATTTAGCAAAAGCCACCTGGTTACTAAACACTAGAGGATCTACCAATCAAGCTGGCTTTGCCCAGTCAAAACTGTTGCGTACTGTAGAAGTGGATAAAGTGCCCGTAGTGCACATAAAGATAATGTTAGGGAAAACAGTCTGGGTTATTCCTGCCTCAGGCAAAGGCAAACCCATCTGCAGGACTGCTTTTGCTCAAGGACCTGGGTGCACTTGGTGGGTAATGTGGAAAGATGGGAAAGTCCAATGTGTACCTCAAGGGGATTTGATTTTCAGTGATAATAGCCAATGAATTAAATCGTATGATGTTAATTGCTATATAACCCTGCCACTGTATGTCATCACTACTATAGTTGTTATATGCTATATCAATGGTATTACAGTAAGAATCACCCAGATTAATGAAGAATGAACTTTGATAAAACTGAGCGAAGCGCGGTAGTGATGGAACCAGAACTGAGTTCAGCATGCAACAGTCCAACACTACACACCATCCTCCTGCTGCACCCAATGTCACCTGCCTGCCACACCGCACCGAAACCCGATCCTGCTCTGTCGACTGAGTGGACTTCACACTATCCCTCCTGCCCAGAATGACTATTATGACAGATGGAGCCCAAAGTCTTGGACTAAATGAACTCAACAGATGTTTTAATGGGTCATTTTAATGAACATAAAGGGACATTTAAACGGACATTTTAAAGGCCCATAGACTAAGGGAATGATATCTGCGTGTATATGTATCAAAAGACAGGAAAAGTGGTGGTGATTGGAAATGTATTGGAAAGTATGGGACCTGGGCATGATGTAGATGGTATAGAATAAAGGGTGGATACTGTCCTGGTTTCGACTGGGATAGAGTTAATTTTCTTCCTAATAGCTGGTATAGTGCTGTGTTTTGGATTTAGGATGAGAATAATGTTGATAACACACTGATGTTTTGTTGTTGCAAAGCACTTTATACTAAGCCAAGGACTTTTCAGCTTCTCATACTGCCTTGTCAGCAGAGGGTGGGAGTGCACAAGAAGCTGGGAGGGGAAACAAGGACAGCAAAGACAGCTGACCCAAATGAGCCAAAGGGGTATTCCCTACTATATGACATCATGCCCAGTATGTAAACTGGTGGAGCTGGCCAGCGGACACTGTGGCTTGGGAATTGCCTGGGCATCAGTCAGCAGGTGGTGAGCAATTGTATTGTGCATCAGTTGTATATTCTATTATTATTATTACTATTATTATTAATAGTAATAACAATAATTTTCCCTTCTTTTTCTATCCTATTAAACTGTCTTTATCTCAACCCATGAGTGTTACTTTTTTTTTTCTGATTCTCTTCCCCAGCCCGCTGGCAGGGGATTGAGTGAGTGGCTGTGTGGTGTTTAATTGCTGGCTGAGGTTAAACCATGACATAGGCTTAACTTGAAGGCAGATTTTCCAAACAGTGAATCATTTGTCTTGATAATTTTGAAAACTTCCAGCTACTTCTGGGTTGTCTCTCATTCCAATGTATTTTATTTTTAAAAATCTTAAGCTTCCAGTAGGCTTGGGTCCTCAGGCTTTCAAAATGTTCTATGTGAAACAGGCCCCTGCATGTGTGGGAAGTGCTAGCTAACTTAATGGCAAGTTATTCAGGTGCAGAATCTGTTCCTTTGAGCTTGTAAGTTCAAAGTTAGGGCCACGAACTTAGACTTTGGTTCTAGGAAAAAATGAGCATGAATTTAAGTTCACCTTTATTCAGAGTAGCATTTAAGCATATATCCCAAATTAAATAGGGATTATCTTGAGTAGTGTTTTTTTAAAAAATTGTAGCCTTGACATTTTGGGAAAAAATATGAAAAATTTAACATTTTAAATTATATTCTACACATATAGAGAAGAATCAATTGCATTCCTTATATTTCGAAGAACAAACAGTCAGAAGTTACAGGCATATTTACAACTGGAGTGCTAAATGACAAAAAAATAACACATCCATCTGTTTGAATGTGTGATCAATCATACATTTCCTCTTTTTAAAAGACTAATTCAATATGGAAAGACAGTATTTATTAACATGTTCTGACTCATAACTGAAAATTTATCATTCCCACAGCAACCCCAACCAAGCCATGTTAAACATATCTGCATTACTAATTACTAATGCATATAATTATCAGTGTACATATTAATATAAACATGGTGGGCAAAATTACAGCATGATAATTATGTGAATTGTGATTTTAGACTTTTTCATCAGTTCACTCAGTTTGCCACCTAAAATGCTAATTTATTATCTGCCATAGTCGTTAATGGTTAAGAAGGGTATAACTTCTCTGTGGATAATAAATTCAAAACTGTATTATACATGTCAACTAAATCCTACAATGTTCAGCCTTTATGTAATCTTATTAACTGTTCCTGTTAGTTTAAGTCTTATTGTCCATTAACATTTTATCAGATGAACATATACATTAATCTCAGATGCCTTTATAGTATATACCTAGAGCAACACTTAACGATCCCAAATTCACTTTGAAAAACTGCCTTCCTAAAAGTCAATGGCAAAGAAATATTATTTTCTTCATGATTCAAGTAACTGACACAAAATACTTAAGTTGTTCTGAGGAGGTCAGGACATAAGGAAAACAAATTCCTCAGAAGTTTAAGTGCTGAGGTACTGAAATTAACATGGACATCCTCCAATTCATTATGTTTGCATTTCTAAACCCCTCTTCACTGACAGTAAAACAGGATGCTTTTGGTGGTATCTTAAACTTTAAGACATTTGGTGCTTCATGTCCAACAGAAGTCCATGTCTATCTACACAGGCATCTATTTTGAACTTCTTCCTTTTATTTTTATCTGCTATATATTTAGCACCTTTTAACTTTATCTGCTTAAAATATTTTGCCATTATAGAGTTTAAACCAAGTGAAATACTAAAGAAGTATTCATCAAGTGAAGAAATTCTTCATCATTGTGAAGAAATTACTAATCCATAAAATATATATTAGAAAAATTAAAGTCAGCGCAACTAATTAAGCCTTGGGTACTAGTGATAACTGTGTTTGCTGTTATAGATTTTCCTTGTAACAATTGTTACTTTTTCATTGACAATCCTAAAACGAAGTCTATACACATCACTATAATAATCAAGTGCTATCATAGAATCACAGAATGGTTTGGGTTGGAAGGGACCTTAAAGATCATCTAGTACCAACCCCCCTGCCATGGGCAGGGACATCTTCCACTAGACCAGGTTGCTCAAAGCCCCGTCCAACCTGGCCTTGAACCCTTCCAGGGAGGGGGCATCCACAACTTCTCTGGGCAACCTGTTCCAGTGTCTCACCACCCTCACAGTAAAGAATTTCTTCCTTATGTCCAATCTAAATCTACCCTCTTTCAGTTTAAAACCATTACCTCTTGTCCTGTCACCACACTCCCTGATAAAAAGTCCCTCCCCATGTTTCCTGTAGGCCCCCTTTAAGTACTGGAAGGCCACTATAAGATTATATGATAAATGAATGAGAACTCGAGTGCTTTTCACTTATATTTCAAAACAGTGCATTCATACAAATGCTACTGTCCTCTGAAGAGGTAGTCATTCTAGAGGGTTGAACTGGGCAGACAAAGAAGCAGACACTTGAAAATGAAGGATCAGTGACCATATAAAGAGAACTCACAGGTCCAACTTTTACACCCAGAAGAATGTGAAAGATTCTCTTGAAAGTCCTCACAGACTAAGCAACTGTAGTAGAACTTTTACTAGGTTATAGTGAATTTTACTCAAGAGAATTAAAAAGTAATTGAAAGACAGAAGAAAAAAAAAAGCAATTGTTTCAATATTTTGGGGAAAAAAGTTTTGTACATATACACAAAAAGATCATAAAAAGATGTAAAATATATCTGATGTTTTATATATGCCAACTTTAAAAGAACTCAGAAAAGCTTTAGAAGTGTTTGTATTGGACTAGATGCACAAACAGCAGGTGGAAGCTCATATTCAAAGAACAAGGAAGAAAATAATGAATTACTGGAACAGTGCTGGCCGCTTCAGTAAGAACACCAGTCATCTAATGAAAATATTGACATTTATGGGAATCCACAGAGTTAGACATAGTTTTGGTCTCTGCTACTGTATCACTTTTCATAATGTTTTATTTCTGTTTATCTTCCAAAACAAAATACTGTAACTAATATATTTATAATAATTAAGGAGGAGGCAGACAAGTTCAAGAAAATAATGGCCTCCAAAATTCACTTTTTGCAGCTGGAATGTTTAGTTAGGCTGAGGACTTCTTGTCTGTCCCTAATCAGATAGGAAAGCTGGGAGAAATGAACCGGGGCCCTAATTATTTTGTTTGATTTCTGATGTCGATGTGAGGGCATTTCAGATGCTATGAGCATCCATTACGTTTCATTATAAAACAAACACATCATAGTTATCTCCAGTAGTCTGCATGTGCATAGGGTATGTATATTGACTGATAAATATAAATCTTTCTTATGATCAGAAAACAACATATGGGGCCAACATATGGAGTAGAAGCATACATAACATCCATGACTTGGTAAAAATTCAAAATGTTTGGAGTTTATATCAGATGACTTCCTCCTCCCTAAGTTCTCAAATGACAATTCACTGTCCATTTTTAGCTTCCTTGCTGGATGATTCAAATGGCTGGTCAAATTATCAATTCCACTCTTTTTCTTGGATCCAACTCCTTTTTATGAATCAATCAGTAGTTTGTATACCTCACCTTTCTCATACACCTGAGATTCTAAACCACTGAGCTGCCCTGTAGTTGATCTGCCAGATATGGTACAGACTCAAAAATCTTCCCAAAACCTTGTCAAGCTTACTTAGGATTTCTAAAACAGGCACACTCCACTGAACTCCTAAAAAACACATAGCAAGAGCCATACACTTCCACAAGAGTTAGTCCCATAAGGAAATCAGGATTGAGAAACAAAACAGAAAGTTCAGATAATTATTTTTTAAAATTCAGAAAAAAATATGATAAGACAGAATTAGAAAGAGGTGAACTGCCACTTTTCGAACAAACTGGATAATTAGACACATAGGAATCCATTCCTCTAGAAAAGTGCTAACACCATGCCACTGAGAATTGGACTGTTATAGCAGTCAGTGGCTAGTCACGTTTGACCTACTTTACACATTTTCACAGAAAAAAAGAAAAGGCATAGACAGAAATTCACCTCAGGGATTCAAAAGCATCTCAAATATCAAATTTTGAATACCTCAGAAACAAAAAAGTCATTGTGTTCATTTGGCCAATTTTTAATAATGAGAACAATATACTAGAATGTATCTTAATTCCAATAACATTTCAACTTGATTTCTGTTATATTTCTCTATTGAAAATTATTAAATCAATTGCATTGGAGTTTTCCATAAGAGTGTATTGGTTTCACGTGTTGTGGGAAGACAATGGAAGATCGGGGAGGAGGATTGTAAACACGCTTGCAGCTAGGGGGTTGAAAAACACATATATCATACTACTTGTTGTTTAGCTTTGTGTGCTTGATGGGTAGAATGTCCGCGTTTAGATAACACAGGCCTGTGATAGAGGCACCTTATCGAACATCCTTGAGATTCCTGCTCTGCTGTGGGAAAGATAAAAGCACAGTGGAAAACTACGTCTGTGAAAATCCCTGATATACAGGCAAAAGCAGCAGGTTCGAGATCTTTTTCTTCTTCTCTTTCCTGACTAACAAGAACAGAGCTCTTGTGTGCCTGCGTCCCCGCTTGCATGCCTCTGCCCAGGTGCTCCTGCAGAGATCCCCCAGGTTGCGAGGTAACAAGAATAAATTTACTCCTTGTATTTTGTCTGTGGTTTGTGGTTGTTCCTGCATCCTGCCTCTGTCAGCTCACACATGTGGCAAGGTTTTAGTAGATGTGAGAGGTGCAGGAATGGCTTCTGAGAGGAGACACCAGAAACTGCCCCCATTTCAGACAGAGCCAGTTCCAGCTGGTCAAAGCTGAGCCAATCAGTGATGCTGCTTGTGCCTGTCTGATAACATATTTAAGAAAGGGTAAAAAACGCTGCACAATGGCAGCTAGGAGAGAGGAGTGAGAATATGTGAGAGAAACAACTATGCAGACGCTAAGGTTGGTAAAGAAAGTGTAGAGGAGGTGCTCCAGATGCCGGAGCAGAGATTCCCTTGCAACCTGTGGAGAAAACCATGGTGATGCAGGTTGTTCCCCTGCAGCCTATGGAGATCTACAGTGGAGCAGATATCCACCCTGCAGCCCATGGAGGACCCCACACTGGAGCAGGTGGATGTGCCCTGAAGGAAGCCGTGGCCCGTGGAGAGGACCCCACACTGGACCAGGTTTTCTGGAAGGACCTGTAACCTTGTGGGGGACCCACGCTGGAACAGTCTGTTCCTGAAGGACTGCACCGTATGGAAAAGGCTGATGCTGGAGCAGTTCTTGAAGAACTGCAGCCCGTGAGAAGGACCCACATTGGAGAAGGTCATGAAGAACTGTCTCCCATGGGTGGGACCCCACACTGGAGCAGGGGAAGAGCATGTGGAGGAAGGAGAGGCAGAGACAAAGTGTTATGAACTGACCACAACACCAATCCCCTGTCCCCCTGCACCATTCAGGGGGAAGAAGTAGAGGAGTTGGGAGTGAAGTTGAGCCTGAGAAGAAGGGAAGGGTGGTGGGAAGGTGTTTTGAGATTTATTTTTATTTCTCATTATCCTACTCTGTTTAATTGGCAATAAATTGCAATAATTTCCCCAAGTCGAGTCTGTTTTGCCTGTGAAAGTATGATGTGTTGACCTTGGCTGGCCTCCAGGTGCCCACCAAGCACTCCCCCTCCTTAGCTGGACAGGGGGAGAAAAAAATATGACCAAAAGCTTGTGGGTTCAGATACGAACAGGGAGATCACTCACCAATGATCATCACAGGCAAATCAGACTGTTGAGGCATGGGAGTGAGAGCGGTTTGGTGGGCATCTGGTGGCTAGGTCAACCCAACACAAAGAGTTATTTCAGAAACAATTTGTTTATAATTAATACACTAAACATAACATACTGATAGTTAATATAGGTATGTGATCTACTGAATAAATATATCGAGGCAAAGCTAGAAACAAAACACTAGGTGCTACAGGGCTTCTTAAATTTAATTTTTTGAACACAATTTAATTTTTTTAATACAGCAAAAGCTAATGGCTGAAAGCTAGAGAGAAATAAGCAACATAAGGAGCTGAGGCCAAAATGTAAATGGTGCAAGTGTGGTTGACCTTAGTCTCATGGGGATTTTCTGGACATACAGTGCAGGCGGTATGGGGTTCACAGCGGCAGAGTAGGACATATATGTACTTCTATCTACTGTGCAACACTGAAACTTATCTCTCTTTCTGGAAGGGCTAGGGAGAAGCCATGATTCTTCACAGCTATGGAGCAGAAAGAAGCAGGAGGCAGACTCTTGGGGAACAGAGGTCAATGAGAGTACAAGACCCCCAAATACTCTAATCTTACCACCCCGCTAGTTAATTCATAACTGACCAACATTTTTAGAATATTTCTTTAATTTTTTTATCTGAATCAGTTTGTTCATCTTAGGATGAATCAAGCTACATAAAAACTGTGCTGCCAATTACCAGAGGGGTGAGGGAATAGAAAAGGAAAAAAATTCCTGTACCTGGAAAGAGATTGACTGTTTGAATAAATAAAATCTTATCTCAAACTACTTTCCAAATCACAGCCACTCCAGCTTAAAATAAGGCTATGGAAGTTTACATATTTTTATATATTTTTTGGCTCTTAAAATAACTATAATACACCAAAAATATATTATCAGGATACAACATTACTATTGAGCCCCCTTATTTGAGGCTGTTAGTCTTTTTCTCCCACTTGATTATCAGATGGTTTATTTTAGAAAGGTACCTGTGAGAGACAAGACACCAGGCCTCCGAGAAACTAAGAAAAACAGCCTGAGAAAGCAAAACTTGAGGCTGATCAAATAAATGCCTCAAACACTCACAAGACAAAACGATGAGTCACAAGGTGCATTCTGTGGAGGTCGAAGCTGATAAGGCTGCCCGAATAACACAAGATGGGGCTGGAGGAGGGAGCCCTGTGAAGACAGGACGGCTCTGCTCTGGTGCACCTGGACAAAACTTTAAGGGCCATCTGTCCGGTGAATGACCTTTGCTTCATTATCCACAAAATGCATATTAAAGTTAACACCCCTCAATATGCTAACGAGGGCTAACATGATCATGCTAATTACATCATCCCATGAAACACCTCACCCCTCCCCGTACATGGGATACGTAGGGATGTGGGTCGACCTAAGGGACGGACTCAAGGAAAGTGGGTATAAATCAAGAGGGCGGGGGGGGGCAGGGCCCGAGAGAGAGTGCAGTGAAGCGAAGAAGACGGATGCCAGCGGAAAAGCCCCTCCTGGAACCCTCATCGACAGGATCAGCGCAGAAACCCAGACCGGTGATCTGTATTTCCCCATTCCCTCTATCTCCTTCTTTTCCCTTTCCCATTAAGAAATGCAAGGCATATTGTATTGCTTGCCACAACTTGCTATATACTTAGCCAACTATCGTGTGTTCAATTAGTACATTGTGAGTAGTTAATAAATGTTTAGACTTGGAGACTTGTTGTCCGCTCCATTGGGGATTTGCGAATCTGAGTCACTTGTCCCCCTCGTCTGAGCGGGACGTGACAGTACCATGCTTTCTTTTACATCAGGAGAATGCTTAGCACACTGAACTTAGTACCAGAAGTATTAATTCATTCATTCGTAAGTATTAGTTAATTCATTTATATTGACTTTGGTTTTATTTTCATGTACCTTTTGATCTGCACAAGCATGACTGAAATAGGATAAATTTCTGAGTCAAGAGTTCCTAAGGTTATTCATGACTGATGAATAACAGTGATTGCAGATTAATCCTAATGCTTGTTAGAGAAAACAGACCTAATGGATGGAAGCTCCTCCCTGGCTGACAAGCATAATAGATTTTTTAATTTAATAGCTATATACACAACTGACATAATCTACCTGGACTTGTGTGAGAGACGAGAAACCAGGCCTGTGAGAAACTAAGAAAAACAGCCTGAGAAAGCAAAAGTTGAGACTGATCGAAGAAATGCCTCAAACACTCGCAAGACAAAACTATGAGTCACAGGGTGCATTCTGTGGAGGTCGAAGCTGATAAGGCTGCCCGAATAACACAAGATGGGACTGGAGGAGGGAGCCCTGTGAAGACAGGACGGCTCTGCTCTGGTGCACCTGGCCAAAACTTCAAGGGCCATCTGTCCGGTGAATGACCTTTGCTTCATTATCCACGAAATGCATATTAAAGTTAACACCCCTCAATATGCTAACGAGGGCTAACATGATCATGCTAATTACATCATCCCATGAAACACCTCACCCCTCCCCGTACATGGGATACGTAGGTATGGGGGTCGACCTAGGGGATGGACCCAAGGAAAGTGGGTATAAATCAAGAAGGGAAGTGGGGGAGGGGCGCGGCCCGAGGAGAGAGAGTGCAGTGAAGCGAAGAAGACGGATGCCAGCGAAAAAGATGGATGCCTCCTGTGCCTCCCGGAACCCTCGTCGGCAGGAGCAGCGCAGAAACCCAGACCGGTGATCTGTATTTCCCCATTCCCTCTATCTCCCTCTTTTCCCTTTCCTATTAAGCAATGCAAGGCATATTATATTGCTTGCCACAACTTGCTATATACTTAGCCAACTATCGTGTGTTCAATTAGTACATTGTGAGTAGTTAATAAATGTTTAGACTTGGAGACTTGTTGTCCGCTCCATTGGGGATTTGCGAATCTGAGTCACTTGTTCCCCCTCGTCTGAGCAGGACGTGACATTAAAATTGGCGTAGTCGGCAGGATCCCCTTCGGTGTCGGAAAGTCTTATGAGATACTGGTTCTCTATCCGACCAACTCGGACAGGGAGAACTGGGAATTGGCCCCTCAGCTCTACGCTGGGAAAGGGTCGGAGGGATACCGATTCTCTATCCGATAAGGACAGGGAGAATCGGGAAGTGACCTCTCAGCTCTAAGCCAGGAGAGGTTCGAGCAGTGGCAAGCCATGACTGGCCAGGAAATGTCGGTGCTTGACTGCTCCCCTATTTTTGAGAAACTGAAGGAGTATAAGGCTTGTCCTCCTCATTTAGTAGAGGTTTGGACCCACGATAATTGGCATAATCCAGAAGCAGTGGCAAGCTATATCAGTGCACTTGCGGGGGTGCAAGGGTTGCGACCAGGCAAAGGAAAAGCTGTAGTGTGCGCTGTATTAGGGGCAGCACTGACTGCAGCCCAAAAAGATAAACATGTTAAGAAACAATTAGAAGGGGAAATGATCAAATCCTTACAAGATCTGGTAAAAGCTCTCCAGGATCAATTGGTTGAGGAACGTAAAGTTACTGAACAAAAAGCTAAACTCTGGCAAGAGCAAACTGAAGTTCTGAAAAGCCAATTAGCTGATGAGCGTAACACCTCTCAGCGATTTCACACGGCTCTGTTAGATGCCTTGGACCGAGAAAAAAAATCTCACAGTCTGAAAAAGAGGGGAATGAACAAGAAACCTGCAACCGGACAGATCTCGGCTCTGTTCCGGATAGTGAACAGGGAGTTACGAGTCTGGCAAAAGCAGCAGCCAGACCCTTGTATCTAACAAAGGATTTAGAGATAAGCCGAGAAATTTTTTACCCTGAAAATGAGGGGGCAAATTTAAGACCATTAATTAAAACGGAGACCACCGAGGGTCAGGGTGGAAGAGCTCCGCAGGTCACCATTCGAACTACACCATATCCAGCGACTGAGCTTGCAAAAATTCAGGAGAAATATACCAGACGAGCTCAGGAAACTGAGACTGAATACGTGTGGAGGGTATCTTTGACTGGTGGCGACCGAATTTTGTTATCAGAAGATGAGGCCCAGGGGTACTGGGGGCCAGGGGTTTTCTTAGTTACTGACGACCAGAGAGAGCCGTGGTCGTTAACTCAACGAGCTGCTTATTGGGCTGGGGGTCTGGACCCCTTGGAAAGGGGGGATCCAGTATGTATTGAGACCCCAACCGTAAATCATTTGACTGAAAGTCTGCAGAAGGCTGCTTGTCTCCAATTAATGCATGACAGGCGTTTGGTTCCGCAGCAGCCTTCCCCAATGCTATTAATTGCTAACCCTGATCAAATGACTCCCCTGATTCGGGGTTTGCCAGACTCTTTGAAATCACATGCAGTACAATTACAAGATCGTTTGCGGAATGCATTAGCCCCTCGAGGGGGGAGACGGGCGGGGGGAGAAGCCATGACCTGGGGAGAGATAGCTCAGGACTTAATAAATTATGGCCGGAGAATGGGCCTTACCAGGGGAACGGGTAAACCTAAGCCCTCGGTACGCAGAGTGGAACAGCAGGAAAATCCGCCTCCTTCCCCTCTGCAAGTTTTAAGAGCAAAGAGAAACCTCTTGTGGACTGAGGGAATTAGACAGGGGATTCCCCGAGAGTTAATGGATGGTATGCGTACTACAGTTTTAGAAAAGCTCATTCGAGCCTGGAAAGACAAAAGAAAGCTGCCCCCCCCAACCGAGCGGACCTTTCGGGCAAAGGGAGGGACAGAGCTGGAAACTAACGAGATGGTGGTAATTGCTTCTCAAACACCAACTGCCCCTGAAGAAGACTTGATTGATTTAGGGTCGGGAAACTGGATGCGCCATCCCCAGTAAGTGAGCCGGGGGATGGCGGGTGGGTCCACTTAAGGAGGCTCACAGAGAATACTAAAGGAGACTTGTTGATTACCTTTCTGCTCAGTCCCTTTAAAACTCCAGTTACATTTCTAGTAGATACAGGTGCTCAGATTTCAGCACTCCAAACTGAGGTTCCCAAGCACAATGGCATAATTGCTGACAAAAAGCAGATCTGGGTTACAGATGTTTTCGGGGACTCTAAGCCACAGTCGACTGCTCGGGTGAAATGCTGGTTACCTGGGAATGAAACTGCAACAGAGGCTGTTATGATCCTGGGAAATTTCCCCACAAATATCCTGGGACTTGACCTATTGAAGGGACAAGCCTGGGTGGATTCAAAAGGAAGGGAATGGAAATTTGGGTCCCCAACTGCCTCTATAAGACTTCTACAGCAAGCGCCTGCGCTTCCTCCTTCTAAAACTGTTAATGTGAAACCTTACGCCTTACCACTAGGTGCAAGGGAGGGGATCACTCCGGTAATAGCAGAGCTGCGGGAGCAAGGGATAATCGTTCCAACTCACTCACCCTATAATTCCCCAGTGTGGCCAGTCCGTAAACCTAACGGAAAGTGGCGTCTGACAATTGACTATCGGCGATTAAATGCCAATACAGGTCCTCTAACAGCTGCAGTGCCTAACATAGCTGAACTGATTGCAACCATACAGGAACAAGCCCACCAGATCTTAGCAACTATTGATGTGAAAGATATGTTCTTTATGGTCCCCATACAGGAGGCAGACAGAGATCGCTTTGCCTTTACATGGGAAGGCGTGCAATTTACTTTTACACGTCTCCCCCAGGGATACTGCCATTCGCCGACCATCGCTCATTATGCACTAGCACAGGAGCTTGCTCAAATCCCTCCAAGGGAAGGGGTCAGGATATATCAATATATTGACGATGTTCTGATTGGTGGCTCTGATGCTGCTGCAGTGGGACAGACCCAGACAGAGATAATCACCCACCTAGAAAATTTAGGGCTCCAAATTCCAGCTGAAAAGGTACAACTCCCATCCTCTGAGGTAAAGTTTCTGGGTATTTGGTGGCGGGGAGGAACAGTGTGTATTCCCCCAGAAACTTTAACTACCCTGGAAGAAGTAAAGAGCCCTGAAAATAAGAAGGAGCTGCAACATGCCTTAGGCTTGCTGGTATTTTGGAGGAAACATATTCCCGATTTTTCCATCAGAGCTCGTCCTTTATATGATTTGACACGCAAAAGGGCTACTTGGGACTGGACTCCTGTCCATGAAGAAGCCTTAAAGCTGTTAATCTTTGAGGCTGGAGTATATCAGGCTTTAGGGCCGATCATCCAACAGATCCATTCCAAATTGAGTGGGGTTTTGCAATTCATGGACTATCCATACATATGTGGCAACGTGGGCCGGAGGGTACCACTCGCCCTATAGGGTTTCATTCGCGCAGTTTCAAAGATGCAGAAAAGCGTTACTCGATCTGGGAGAAGGGTCTTTTTGTGGTTACCCTAGCTTTGCAGGAAGCTGAAAAAATCATAAGGCAGCAACTAATCATTCTACGAGGACCCTTTAAGGTCCTGAAACCAGTACTGGCCGGAACCCCCCCTCCTGTGGGGGTTGCGCAGCGAGACACAGTGAGGAAGTGGTATGCACAATTAGATCATTACTGCCACACATATCAGATAGAGGAGGGGGCACCCAAAGTGCTCAAAATACAAGATCCACCTTCTGACCACCCTGAACCTCCTCCCTCATACATAAAACCTGCTCCCCCATTTGAAACCCATCTGAAGAATGTATGGTTCACCGATGCATCTTCTAGAAGAGAGGGAAAGGTATGGAAATACCGAGCAGTAGCACTGCATGTTGACTCGGGGGACCGAATCATAACAGAGGGTGAGGGAAGTGCTCAGGTGGGAGAGTTAACAGCGGTATGGAGCGTGATTGTTAAAGAAGCTGAGACTACAAACCAGTATTTATTTACACAGACTCCTATGCCGTATTCAAGGGATGTACCGAATGGCTTACATTTTGGGAACAAAACCACTGGGAAGTAAATCGGGTACCAGTGTGGCAGCGTGAAAAGTGGGAGGAAATCTTAAACATTGCAAAACGGAAGTCCTTTTTAGTAGGATGGGTTGCTGCACACCAGTCAGGAAATCACCCTGCCCACCTGCTAAACAACCAGGTGGATTCAATGACTCGTTTGATGAGAACTGCTACAGAAGGTGAGGAGGAGAAATGGGAACACTTACTGGAATGGCTGCATGTAAAGCGGGGTCATTCAGGAAGCAAAGATTTGTTTAAAGAAGCGATAAGCAGGGGATGGTCCGTAACCAGGGAATTGTGCAATACCATTATTTCAGCGTGTAGTCTATGTCGTACTCGGCTGGGAGAGCACAACCCTCTTAAGGACCAACCCCTACACCTAAGGGACAACAAGGGACTATGGGACACCTGGCAGGTGGATTATATTGGCCCTTTCCGGCTCTCTGAGGGAAAACGTTATGTATTGATAGGGGTGGAAATAGTATCAGGCCTAACTCAAGCAGAAGCTGTATCTCGAGCAACTGCAGAAAATACGGTGAAGGGGTTAAAACGTTGGTTTAGCTGCTTACCTAAACTCAAATCGATCCAATCAGACAATAGTAGTCACTTTACTGCCGGGGTGGTTCAGGAGTGGGCTCAAGATGAAGGAATTCAGTGGATTTTCCATATTCCATACTATCCCCAAGCAAATGGAATTGTGGAACGCACCAATGGACTGTTAAAGCAGGTCCTAAAACCCCTCGAACCAGGATGGCCGCAACGGGTGTCAGACGCAGTAATGAAGACAAACAGCCGGTGGGGAATTAATGGGTGCCCACGACTTACCGCGTTCTGTCCTAAGCCTCTGTCCATACTCGCCAGGAAAAAAGAGACTAAAGACCCTGCAAACCCGCTCCATTATCCTGGACAACCTGTTCTAGTAGACTTGCCCACTGTGGGGCAAGTACCCCTAACCCTAAAAACTCCCATCAATATTTGTTCATGGGTGGCTACTGATGCCCATGGGAAAGAATCCCGCATCAATACCAGGTGGATTGTCCCTTCTTTCTAACCATCATTGTTTTGTCATGTATATATGTGTTTTACAGAGCATTGATCCTGGACAACAGGAGACCTATGTTACTTTTAGCACTTTCAATGGTTGTAGGCATTATTGGCTAGTTATTATTTGTAATCTGCTTACATTGTTATATACTTTGTGGAATCATACCTGCTGAGTGTGGAATAAATCATTGCCAATCAATTACAATCAACAATCCAGGAAATTTTACAGGTACATTTAATGAATTCACTTATTAGAAGGCTAACCTGGAGTTGTGCCTTAAGTTACCTTATTGGGAATCACCTCCAAAATAAAGGAAGCCTGTGAGCCACCTGTGACTGCACACTGGTGCTTGCAAATACCAAACAGATCACAGTGCTAGCTCATATAACTGTATGTGGTCCTTACAACACCACATCCATCAACAGCAAGATGCAGTCATCAAAGACTAGTTGAAGGGGTCTGATCCCACAAATTAAGCATTAATGAATTGTACCTGAATATTAAATTGTATTCCCATTTAAATCCTTATAGACCTGATAATGTCATTGTGTAACCTCAAATAGTTTTAGAAAATTTAACTTAGCAATTATATGTACTAACAAGGTATGCCTTTAAGGAATTAAAGTTGCAGACCCAACAAGCATCTAAGATGACGTTGCAGAATCTGGCTAGCATTGCTGAAGGAACATGGACTGTGCGGTGTGCTGAATCTAACTGAGGGAGAATGCTGCATCACCATCCACAATGCCACCACCTCTATAGAGGAGACCGTGCCATGATGAAGATGATCAACAACGGGAAGTGAGAACCTTTTTATTGACTGATGGACTAGTTTGATGGATGGAACCCTGGGTCATGGGTCACATCACTGGGATCCTCAGGACTCACGGGGTGGGGAAGATGGCTTGTAAATATTAGTATTGTGATATTATGCAAATTTTTGCTTTTAATAGTATGCCTTGCAGCAATTAGCTATATGCTCTCTCACCTTCTGTCTTCCTTTTCCCTATACCTTTTGGGATCACAATGGTCAAAGAAGAACTTGGAGTGTTTGAGTCACGGGGTGGGATGTGAGAGACGAGAAACCAGGCCTGTGAGAAACTGAGAAAAACAGCCTGAGAAAGCAAAAGTTGAGGCTGATCGAAGAAATGCCTCAAACACTCGCAAGACAAAACTATGAGTCACAGGGTGCATTCTGTGGAGGTCGAAGCTGATAAGGCTGCCCGAATAACACAAGATGGGACTGGAGGAGGGAGCCCTGTGAAGACAGGACGGCTCTGCTCTGGTGCACCTGGCCAAAACTTCAAGGGCCATCTGTCCGGTGAATGACCTTTGATTCATTATCCACGAAATGCATATTAAAGTTAACACCCCTCAATATGCTAACGAGGGCTAACATGATCATGCTAATTACATCATCCCATGAAACACCTCACCCCTCCCCGTACATGGGATACGTAGGTATGGGGGTCGACCTAGGGGATGGACCCAAGGAAAGTGGGTATAAATCAAGAAGGGAAGGGGGGGGGCGCGGCCCGAGAGAGAGAGTGCAGTGAAGCGAAGAAGACGGATGCCAGCGAAAAACATGGATGCCTCCTGTGCCTCCCGGAACCCTCGTCGGCAGGAGCAGCGCAGAAACCCAGACCGGTGATCTGTATTTCCCCATTCCCTCTATCTCCCTCTTTTCCCTTTCCTATTAAGCAATGCAAGGCATATTATATTGCTTGCCACAACTTGCTATATACTTAGCCAACTATCGTGTGTTCAATTAGTACATTGTGAGTAGTTAATAAATGTTTAGACTTGGAGACTTGTTGTCCGCTCCATTGGGGATTTGCGAATCTGAGTCACTTGTCCCCCTTGTCTGAGCGGGACGTGACAACTTGTGCAAAGCATTTGACACTGCCCCACGCGACATCCTTGTCTCTAAATTGGAGAGACATGGATTTGACGGATGGACCACTCAGTGGATAAGGAATTGTCTGAATGGTTGCACTCAAAGAATTGCGGTCAATGGCTCGATGTCCAAGAGGAGAGCAGTGACAAGTGGTGTTCCTCGGGGTTCTGTATTGGGACCAGTACTGTTTAATATCTTCATCAACAACACAGACAGTGGGACTGAGTGCACCCTCAGCAAGTTTGCCGATGACACCAGAGTGATGCAGTTGATTTGCTAGAGGGAAGGGATGTGCCATCCAGAGGGACCTTGACAAGCTTGAGGAGTGGGCCCATGGCAACCTCATGAAGTTCAACAAGGCCAAGTGCAAGGTCCTGCACCTGGGTCAGGGCAATCCCTAGTATCAATTCAGACCGGGGATGAATGGATTGAGAGCAGCCCTGCGGAGGAGGAATTGGGGATACTGGTGCATGAACAATTGGACATGAGCTGGCAATGTACGCTTGCAGCCCAGAAAGCCAATTGCATCCTGGGCTGCATCAAAAGAAGCGTGGCCAGCAGGTCGAGAGAGGTGATTCTCCCCCTCTACTCTGCTCTTGTGAGACCCCACCCAGAGTACTGCATCCAGCTCTGTGGTCCCCAGCACAAGAAAGACATAGACATGTCAGAACAGGTCCAGAGGAGGGCCACAAAAATGATCAGAGGGCTGGAACAGCTCTCCTATGAAGAAAGGCTGAGAGTTGGGGTTGTTCAGCCTGGAGAAGAGAAGGCTCCATCCAGGGAGACCTTATTGTGGCCTTTAAATATATAAAGGGGGCTTGTAAGAAAGATGAAGAAAGCCTTTGTACCAGGGCCTATAGTGAGAGGACAAGGGGCAATGGCTGAAAAGTGAAAGAGGGTAGGTTTAGATTGGACATAAGGAAGAAATTCTTTACAATGGAGGTGGTGAGACAGTGGAACAGGTTGACCAGAGAAGTTGAGGATGCCCCATCATTGGAAGTGTTCAAGGTCAGGTTGGTCAGGTCTTTGAGCAACCTGATCAAATGAAAGCTGTCCCTGCCCATGGCAAGAGGGTTAGACTATATGATCTTTTCTGACCCAAACCATTGTATAATTCTATATAATAATAATAATGAAAGTAGTTTTGTAGTTTCCTGCTTAATAATTTATCAACAAGAATTGCACTTTAATGTATTCTAATGCCTCATTTATGTAACTATATAGTATATATAATACCTTAAAACTGAGAGGAAAACTATTTAATGGTAGAAATACAATTTTGGATTTGTAATTTAATTTTTATTCCTTAAGGACTAGATATAGCAAAATAAAAATAATTCAGAACATCCTAATTAACAGTTTTTCTTTAACACATGAAGCGAGTGCAGGATAGTGAAAGGTATGTACCTTAAATTTTGTTTGCATAAGACATTATTTTTAGAATGAGCACAAAATGGACTTATGTGTTAGTGTGAGGTAAAAGTTAGTAATTACTCTGTTGAATTTCAGAGTACATATTAGGATACAATTCCTTGTAAACATAGAAATATTTAGTTTTGGAAAATTAAATTCTAGCTTCTAATTTTGGCCAAAAATATTAATCATCTTTTCATTTGCAAAAATTGATATGGAGTTTTGATACCATTAAAATGATTCTAGAATAACGAATTTCAAAGTCTACTACTCTTTCTGGATTGCTTGGAATTTGCTTTTGTTTACTGACTGTATGTCATGTACACTTTGATCATACACTAAATTAATTGTTTCCACTTATTGAATTCTATTATCAGTTTATAATACTAAACTTATGACATGATATTTTTCTTGACAACAGAAGGCTGTCATCTACAGATGTCATGTTCTGATTCAATTGATAAGAAAGTTTATAATGTCTAAAGTGGTATTTTTTATTCTAATATAAAACAATTCATGCTAACTAAGATGACATGGGAATATTTTTGCCATTTAAATATTTTAAAGAAACATTACATTTCAAATTTATGTCACTTTAGAAGATTCATTGCTTTTGCTTAGATAAACCCACTCTCATTCTGCCTGCACTTTGTAATCATGTTCCATGAAATATTTTTCAAATGAGTGAAAGCATTTTTTACCTGATTATGCAAAGTCAAGAAATAAGATTAAATGTTGCTTTTGTTATTTGATATTTCTGTAATGAGTTTATACTCATTGCACTGGTTTTCCAAAGTAAAATTATTTAATTTTAGTAGCCTTTTGACCAAAAAAACTCTACTAAAAAAGTAATGCTATTTAATCATCCTATACCTTGCTATCAATCCCTTCATGACAATTGTCAACTCTTGTTACTGCAAGTGTCACAAATTTTCTTGCACATTATTTCCAAATCTCTACAACCAGGTCAGAATATCATCAAATGTTTAGTAAGTGTTCATTAAGGCTATCCAGCAAAGCTAGAATAAGCTTAAACCCATTTACACCCCTGGAATTCCTTAAGGGAAAGGAACATGTTTGTCTTCATGGTTAGGTTTTTATAGTATTAACTATCATGGTTGTAACAGAAGGCACTTTTCCATCCCTTAAGACATTTCCACAATGAGCTGATTTTGAAATGAAATTGAGAACTACCATAAGTAAATAATGACAATGAACTAAGATAATATATTCTTAGTATTCTGAACAAGTAATAAATATCTTGAAATAAGCTACAAACCCAACAATAATATGGAGTCAAAACATAAAAGTCAAAAATCTCTATGATGAGCTATTTTATTTAAAGTTTATATTAGATTTAAATCATCTTAGTAATAATTTTTTCTTTTTCAGAAAGAAAGATGAAGTGTCTAAAGAAGGTATTTCAGGCCCCAATCCTACAAATTTTCAGTCTCATCCACATTCTTATGAATGCGAGCATCCCCAGTGTACTGTGCTGGTTTTGGCTGGGATAGAGTTAAATTTCTTCGTAGTAGCTACTATGGGACTGTGTTTTGTATTTGTGCTGGAAACAGTGTTGATAATACAGGGATGTTTTAGTTATTGCTGAGCAGTGCTTACACAGAGTGAAGGCCTTTTCTGTTGCTCACATCACCCTGCCAACAAGTAGGTTGGAGGTGCACAAAAAAGTTGGTTGGGGACACAGCTGGGACAGCTGACCCCAACTGACCAAAGGATATTCCATACCATATGACATCATGCTCAGTAATAAAACTAGGGAGAAGGTTGACAGGGGGGCAACTTCTCAGGGACTGTCTGGGCATTGGTTGGTGGCGAGCAATTGTTTTCATTTGCATCACTTGTCTTTCTTAGGTTTTATTTTTCTCTCTCTTTGATATTTTTTTCCTTTTTCTTTACAATTTTTCTGTGGATTGTGTTTTGGTATTGTGATGATGCTATTTTTATTTTGGTGTGGGGAAGTTTTTGTTTTGTTTTGTTTTTTGTTTTTCTGTTTATGTGAGTGAAGTCTGTGAATATTGTCTTGTATAATGAATGTGGATTTTAATGATAATTCTTAAATATGTGATCCACAGAGGTGAGGGGTGGAATGTGTTGGATTGGGGGGGGGGGGGGGGTTGGTAGCAGGGGAGGGGGCTACAGCTGTGGCCCCTCTGAGAAGCTTCTCAAAGCTCCCCCAGCTCCAAGTCGGACCTGACTCTGGCCAAGGCCAAGCCAAATAGCAATGGTGGCTGCGCCTCTGTGATCACATATTTAAGAAGGGGAACCAGAGAGGAGGAGGAGTTGTGAGGGAGATATTTATGCAAATACCGAGGTCAGTGGAAAAAAGGAGGAGGAGGAGGGGGGAAGGTGTGCCAGAGCAGAGCCTCCCCTGTAGCTTGTGGTGAGACGGCAGGCTGTCCCCCTGCAGCCCATGGAGGTCCACGGTGGAGCAGATGCCCACCTGCAGCCCATAGAGGACCCCACACTGGAGCAGGTGGCTGCACCCAAAGAAGGCCAGGACTCTGGGAAGCCCCCACTGTTGTAGTTTGTTGCTGGGAGGACTACAATGCATGGGAGGGACCCACGCTGGAGCAGTTCAGGAAGAGCTGCAGCTGGTGGGGAGGACTCATGTCGGAGCAAGTTCATGGAAGACTGTGTCCTGTGAGAGAGATGAACTGACCACAGTCCCCATCCCCTGCCCCCCTATGCTGCTTGAGGGGAGGAGGTAGATAAATCAGGAGCAAAGCTAAGCCTGGGAAGAAGGGAGGGGTGGGGGGAAGGTGTTTTTAAGATGTGGTTATACTTCTCACTGTCCTATTCTGTTAAGTGTTGTTGTTGATGTTTGAATTAAATTGATGTTCTTTTTCTTCCCCTAAGGAGTTTGTCTTTTGCCTGTACCCATAATGGGTGAATCATTCCTCCCTGTCCTTATCTCAATTCCCCAGCCTTTTGTTTTATTTTTTCCTTCCCGTTCCTGAGGGGAGAGGAGTGAGTGAGCGGCTGCGTGGTGCTCAGTTGCCCTCTGGGCTCAAATGATGACATCATCATCATCATTATATTATTATTATTATCATTATTTCTTTTTAAAAATTATTAAGCTGTCTTTATCTCAACCCACGGGTTTTCTCCCTTTTACTCTTTTACTCTACTGATTCTCTCCTCCATTCCACCGGGAGGGAGTGAGCAAGAGGCTGCATGGTGCTTAGTTCCCCTCTGGGATTAAACCATGACAGCACTCACTTAATACTATTCACATGCACAAAATTAAAGTAAATGTAATTATTTGCAAGACAAAGCCATGTATTACTGATTCTGCCAACATAATATGCATTTTGTTACAGAAGCATGTCAGCACGCAGGACCATCATAGTGACTAAGAAACTATCCCCAAAGATTTAATGTAGTTCTGAAGTACTTACTGTAGCTGGGGAGGCCCGTGTTGTATGAGTCACTGAATGACCAGAATTTTCCATTGAATTGCCAATCAGATAGGTCCCTCCTGAGCTGCTAATGAGCTGTCCTCCTGCAACATCCATCTGAAGCCCTCCGGTGCCCACCATACTATGAGAGGAGACCACTGTTGTTGCCTGTGTAGAACTTCCTTGAGTATCGAAGTAATTTCCCCCAGTGTTTTGGCTATACATCTGGGTTTCCGTGTAAGGATAAGTTGTTCGACTTCAGGAAAAAAAAAATAAAAGAAGTAGTAGTTATTTATTTTGATTGTTTAAGTGAGGGAAACATCACTGTAGACAACAGTGTACAGTTGGTAAAACCAAACTTAAGAGGATTGGCAAACAATCCCTGCCTCCATACAAAATAATATTTCATTATGTCAAAGTACTGAATAATTAACTTGGACTCACTGTTAAAATAAGTATTCATTAAAATTCACAGAAAATGTTTTCAGTTGCATCTGAAGATGGGTGGAGAAAAGTATGACAAGAATTGAAGAGATGAGAGGAAGATCTCATTCAAGTATGAACACATTATATAGTAATTTATAAAACTGTTGTAGCTTTTTTAATCCTGCAGTCAAAGCTGGATTTTTATTTATATGCCATTTATTTTATATACTGTTGTCCAGGTTTTGGCTGAGATAGAGTTAATTTTCTTCCTAGTAGCTGGTACATTGCTGTGTTTTGGATTTAGGATGAGAATAACATTGATAACACACTGATGTTTTAGTTGTTGCTCTGTCGTGCTTATACTAAGTCAAGGACTTTTCAGCTTCTTGTGCCCTGCCAGCAAGAAGGCTGGAAGTGCATAAGAAACTGGGAGGGGCCACAGATAGGACAGCTGACCCAAAATGGCCAAAGGGATATTCCATACCATATGATGTCATGCTCAGTATATAAATTGGGGGGAGTTGGCTGGGAGATGGGAATTGCTGATCAGGGATGGGCTGGACATCGGTCAGTGGGTGGTGAGCAATTGCACTGTGCATCACTTGTTTTGTATATACTTTTATCATCATTATTATTATATTTACTTCCTTTGCTGTCCCATTAAACTATCTTTATCTCAGCTCATGAGGTTTACTTTTTTTCTTGATTCTCTTCCCCATCCCACTTGGCAAGGGGAGGAGTGAGTGAACAAATGCCTGTGTGGTGCTTAGTTGCTGGCTGAGGTTAAACCACAACAGTCCTTTT
Source organism: Strix aluco (assembly GCF_031877795.1). Classification (NCBI taxonomy): domain Eukaryota; kingdom Metazoa; phylum Chordata; class Aves; order Strigiformes; family Strigidae; genus Strix; species Strix aluco. The sequence continues at coordinate 27,642,300 of NC_133970.1, forward strand.
TGGTGCCCAATGTGGGGCTCGAAGGGTTGAGATTACAACAGATCTGACCAGAGCATGTTAAAACAAATTTGTTATAATAATTCATTATATTAGTTTAATAGCCGCTGGTCACAATGTTGTTTTACTTGTTCTCAGAGCTGTGTTATGTAACACCTTCCTTGCTGTATATATTCCCTGTGGTGCTGTTTATCACCTCTGGGAGTTGGATTAAGATTATTCTTTTGCTGTATTGTGTAACACTGTCTTATGGTATGATAAAATTACTGGTCGTGAGACCAATCCTGTAAGCCAAAAAGTCTTGCTAACAATTTTTTTTTTTTCTCTTCATCTTGCTTTTCATCTTGCTAAATATTTTTTACTGAGAATGAAGTAGGTCAATGTCAATGTAGCTTCTGGAATGTTCAGCTAAAGGTTGGTGCTTTTGTGAAGAAGAAAGGGGTTTGAAGATAAGACAATAATATATAAGACAGTTGGGGCCTATTCTTGAAGATAACAGGAACAAGGTCAGGACAAACTAAACCAAACCATCTCAAGACACAACACAGCTGCACACCACCTCCTAAACAGACCTTTGTGAGCATGTGTGAGCACTGAGGTCAACCAGCAGACACGGTGAGGAAGACTACCAACGACCCCCAGGGACCCCACGAGACCACCACCCAGCAAGAAAGCGCATGCGTAATTAGGATGCAGATATTGTAATTAGTTCCAGGAAATCTAATGCATATGTAACTCATTTCTCATAAAAGTTATGAATATGCATAATCTCACTGTATATTAGCTGCCACTTATAGATCTGGGGCGCACTCACTTTTGCAAAGCTATTCACGTGTGTGCCCAGCGCTGCAATAAAGAATGGGTGCTTTTTTAAAACTTCAAAACGAGTCTTAGAGAGATCCTCTGCTGACTTTTATGGTAACGATCTGATATTTATACTCAGCATTACCTTCATATCCGTACCTTGGGAACCATCTATCGGAAACTATTAATAATTACACTTTTGCCTTTCTCCTTGGAAAGCCAATCCATGGGGGAGATGATAACTTCCTTCATCTTCCCCTTCTCCTCCAGGCTAATTACAATAGATCTTGAGAATTTTGAATATTCTCGGGATGTTCAAGCCAGTGTGTTTCTATTGCTATGTCTCCTGAATGTGGTTCAGAACTTCTTTAGGGTTAAACAGCTATTTAAGAGTACCACCCAGAGATCTACCCCAAGGCCGGAGAGTTATGAGTGTCAGGGCGGGACGGATAGTATTGGCAAGTGCCTAGGATGTTGGTCACCTCCAGTATTTTGGAATTTCACCCATGAACAAGTGCAGAATCCTGAAAAACTAGTAAAATATTTGAAAAAGTATGCTGTCACCCTGGCAATTCCAGGGAGACAGAAATCACTGCAACGTGCTGGAGCCTGGCCCATGCCTACTGAGCCCTGTTCAACACTATTCAGTACCCTCAAGGGGAAGAGAAGGTCATTGACTCTGATGATAAAACAACAGGCACTGAAGCCACTACAACCCCTGCAAAAGGCACTGTGGTTACTCAAACCCCGGTGACAGACACTGCAGCTGAAACAGAGAACCAACCCGTACCAGTATGAGCCACCCCTATACACAAGAAGAAACATGGAAGCGAATGTCAGCTCATTCAGTAAGGAACAAAGAAGCTTCTTCTAAGAGGGAGCAGGAGGACAAAGTGGACTAGGCAGACTACTCCAGAGCAAGGCCATCACGAGAACAGGAGGAGGAAGAGAGGCAGGCACTGCTCGGGGAGGAGGAAAAGAAAGAACTCATAAATGAGGCAGTAACAACTCAATCCCTATCCATGAGTGAGCTGAAACACATGCAAAAAGATTTCAGCTGTCGTCCAGGCGAGCATATTATCACCTGGCTGCTCCGATGTTGGGATAACAGGGCCAGTGGCATCCAGCATACCTGGAATCAACTGCCCCAGGGGTGGAAACACAGCCCCACCATTTGCCATGGACTGATCCATGCTGCACTGGAACAGGGGGAATCTCTGGAACACCTGAAATACATTGATGACATCATCATATGGGGCAAATCAGCAGAATAAGTTTTTGAGAAAGAGAAGAAAAAAATCCAAAGCCTTCTGGAAGCTGGTTTTGCCATAAAACAAAATCAAGGCACCTGCACAGGAAATCCAGTTTTTAGGAATAAAATGGCAAGATGTACGTCATCAGATCCCAATGGATGTAATCAACAAAATAACTGCTATGTCTCCATCAACTCGCAAAAAGAAAACACAAGCTTTCTAAGGCATTCTGGGTTTTTGGAGAATGCATATCCCAAATTACAGTCAAATTGTAAGCCCTCTCTATCAAGCGACCCAGAAGAAGAATTATTTCAAATGGAGCTCTGAGCAAGAACAACCTTTCAACAAATTAAACAGGAAATAGTTCATGCAGTAGCCCTCAGGCCAGTCTGGACAGGACAAGATGTTAGAAATGTGCTCTACACTGCAGCTGGGAAGAATGGCCCTACCTGGAGTCTCTGGCACAGAGCACCAGGGGAGACCCCAGGCCAACCCCTAGGGTTTTGGAGTGGGGGATACAGAGGATCTGAAGCCCGCTATACTCCAACTGAAAAAGAGATATTGGCAGCATATGAAGGGGTTTAAAGCTGCTTCAGAAGTGATTGGTACTGAAGCACAGATCCTCCTGGCATCCCGGCTGCTGGTGCTGGGCTGGATGTTTAAAGGCAGGGTCTCCTCTACACATCATGTAACTGATGCTATGTGGAGTAAGTGAGTCATGCTGATCACACAGCGGGGTCCAATAGGAAGCCCCATTTGCCCAGGAATCTTGGAAGTGATCATGGACTGGCTAGAAGGCAAAGATTTCAGAATATCACCAGAGAAGGAGGTGACGCGTGCTGAAGAGGCCCCACTGGATAATAAACTGCCTGATAATGAGAGGCAATATGCCCTGTTCACTGATGGGTCCTGTCTCATTATGGGAAAGCATCGGAGGTGGAAGGCTGCTGTCTCACACGATGGGTCACAGTAACTCCTGAAGGAGAAGGTGAATCGAGCCAGTTTGTGGAAGTGAAAGCCATCCAGATGGATTTAGATATTGCTGATCAAGAAAAGTGGCCAGCGCTCTATCTCTGTACTTACTCATGGATGGTAGCAAATGCCCTGTGGGGGTGGCTACAGCAATGGCAGCAGAGCAACTGGCAGCACAGAGGCAAACCCACCTGGGCTGCCCCATTGTGGCAAGATATTGATGCCCAGGTAGAGAACCTGGTTATCTCAGTGTCTGAGCCTGTCAGTCCTGTCGGAAGGCACCAGTGATAACACCTGTGTGCGCTGTGATCAGCTGGATGACCTGCTCAGTCTGGTGGCGGAACTCAAAGAAGAGCTCGAGACATTAAGAAGTATTAGGGAGTGTGAAAGGGAAATTGATTGGTGGAGAAACACCCTAGCACCCCTAAAGCAACAGGAGCAAATGGAGGCTCCAAAGGAGGTAGGTAATCCCTCATCCTCTTGCCACCAGGCAGAAGGAGGGGACCTAAGAGATGGGGGAGGCTGGAAACAGGTCCCTGCTCAGGGACACAGGAAAATCCTCTCCCGACCTCCCTCACCCTCCATGGTGTCCCTTCACAATAGATTCAGGGTCCTGGAACTTTTGAATGAAGAAGAGAAGGAGGAAGGAAATGAGACAAACAAGGAGGAAGACCAAGGTCCACCAAGGCCAGGTCATTCTAGACCAGGTATTAAAACCGGTTCTAAAAAGAACCCCAGAAGAGTCATTGTAGTGGGTGACTCCGTTCTGAGGGGTGTCGAAGGCCCCATATGCAGACTGGACCTGTTTCATAGGGAAGTCTGCTGCCTCCCTGGGGCTCGCGTCAAGGACCTCAAGGCAAAACTCCCCTCTCTAGTGAGACCCAAGGACTACTACCCTCTCCTGGTTTTTCAGGTAGGTAGTGACGACATTACTAGGAGAAGTCCTAAAGCAATGAAGAGAGATTTCAGGTCCTTGGGGAAACTGATTAAGGGGTCAGGGGCACAAATTGTGCTCTCCTCCATCCCTTCAGTTGTGGGGATGGATGAAGAAGAATACCGGAGAACTCAACAGATGAACTTGTGAATCCAAGACTGGTGTTAACAGTCAGGGCTTTGGATTTTTCAATCATGGGTTGGTACACAGGGCACCAGACCTTTTGGCATTAGATGGAATGCACCTGTCCCAGAGGGGGAAGAGGATCTTGGGGCAGGAGTTAGCTGGGCTCATTGACAGAGCTTTAAACCAGATTTGAAGGGGAAAGGGGGCAAAACATCAGCCCATCTGAAGTGCATGTATACCAATGCACACACAGCATGGGTAACAAACAGGAGGAGCTTGAAGCCATGATGAAACAGGAAAATTATGATGTTGTGTCTATTACAGAAACATGGTGGGATGTCTCCCATGACTGGAGTGCGCCTGTTGATGGCTACAAGCTCTTTAAGAGGGACAGACAAGGAAGGAGAGGTGGTGGGGTGGTGCTGTATGTTAGGGACTGTTATGATTGCTTCGAGCACAAGTGTAGCAAAGACAGGGTGGAGTGTCTTTGCGTTAGAATCAGGGGGAAGGCCAACAGGGCAGATGTTGTAGGAATCTACCATAGGCCACTCACCCAGGACAGAGAGGTGGATGAAATATTCTGTAGGCATTTAGGAGAAATCTCACGATCGCTTGCCCTTGTTCTTGTGGGAGACTTTAACTTCCCAGACATCTGCTGGAAATACAACACAGCAGAGCGGGACCAGTCCCGGAGATTCCTGGAATGTGTGGGAGACAACTTCCTGACGCAACTGGTGAGAGAACCAACCAGAGAAGGTGCCCTGCTGGATCTCCTCTTTGTGAACAGAGAAGGACTGGTGGAGGATGTGGCGGTCGGAGGACGACTAGGGCACAGCGATCATGAAATAATAGAGTTTTCTATTCTTAGAGAGGCCAGGAGAGGGCTAAGCAGAACTGACATCCTGGACTTCAAAAGGGCTGACTTTGTCTTGTTTAGGCACCTGCTTGAAAGGATCCCTTGGGAGACGATCCTGAAGGGTATAGGGGTCCAGGAAGGCTGGACACTCTTTAAGAAGGAAGTGTTAATGGCTCAGGAACAGGCAGTCCCCAGGTGCTGTAAGAGAAGCCGGCGGCAGAGAAGACCACCCTGGCTGAACAGGGAGCTTTGGCTGGAACTCAGGGAGAAAAGGAAAGTTTACAGCCTTTGGAAGAAGGGACTAGCCACTCACAGTGATTACAAAGAGGCTGTGAGGCTATGCAGGGTGGAAATCAGGAGGTCTAAAGCCCAGCTAGAAATTAATCTGGCTTCAGCAATCAAGGATAACAAGAAATGTTTCTATAAGTATGTCAGTAGCAAAAGAAAGATCAGGGAGAATATCCATCCCCTGCTAGATGCAAGAGGAAATATGGTAACAAGTGATGAGAAGGCTGAAGTCCTTAATGCCTTCTTTGCCTCAGTCTTTAATAACAAGACCAGTTGTATTGAGGGAATCCAGCCTCCTCAGCCAGAAGACAGAGACTGGGAGAACGACCCCCCCGCAATCCAGGAGACAGTCAGTGACCTACTGCATCACATAGACACACACAAGTCTATGGGACCTGATGGGATACACCCGAGGGTGCTGAAGGAGCTGGCTGGGGTGCTCGCCAAGCCGCTTTCCATCATTTACCAGCAGTCCTGGCTGACCGGGGAGGTCCTGACAGATTGGAAACTGGCCAATGTGACGCCCATCTATAAGAAGGATCGGAAGGATGATCCAGGAAATTACAGGCCTGTCAGCTTGACGTTGGTGCCCGGGAAGCTGATGGAGCAGCTCATCCAGAGTACCATCATACAACACATGCGGGACAACCAGATGATCAGGCCCAGTCAGCATGGGTTATGAAAGGCAGGTCCTGCTCGACAAACCTGATCTCCTTCTACGACAGGGGGACCAGCTTCTTGGATGAGGGAAAGGCTGTAGATGTAGTTTACCTCGACTTCAGTAAGGCCTTTGACACCGTTTCCCACAGCATTCTCCTGGCAAAACTGGCTGCTCGAGGCTTGGATGATCGCACGCTCTGCTGGGTAAAAAACTGGCTGGAGGGCCGGGCCCAAAGAGTTGTGGTGAATGGAGTTAAATCCGGTTGGCGGCCAGTCACGAGTGGTGTCCCCTAGGGCTCGGTTTTGGGGCCACTCCTGTTTAACATCTTTATTGATGATCTAGACGAGGGGATCGAGTGCACCCTCAGTAAGTTTGCAGACGACACCAAGTTGGGTGGGAGTGTTGATCTGCTCGAGGGTAGGGAGGCTCTGCAGAGAGATCTGGACAGGCTGGAGCGATGGGCTAAGGCCAACTGGAGGAGTTTCAATAAGGCCAAATGCCGGGTGCTGCACTTTGGCCACAACAACCCCCAGCAGCGCTACAGGCTTGGGGAGGAGTGGCTGGAGAGCTGCCAGTCAGAGAGGGACCTGGGGGTGTTGATTGACAGCCGGATGAACATGAGCCAGCAGTGTGCCCAGGTGGCCAAGAAGGCCAATGGCATCCTGGCTTGCATCAGAAATAGCGTGGCCAGCAGGGACAGGGAAGTGATCTTGCCCCTGTACTCGGCACTGGTGAGGCCGCACCTCAATTACTGTGTTCAGTTTTGGGCGCCTCACTACGAAAAGGACATTGAATGACTCGAGCGTGTCCAGAGAAGGGCAACGAAGCTGGTGAAGGGTCTGGAGCACATGTCGTACGAGGAGCGGCTGAGGGAACTGGGGTTGTTTAGTCTGGAGAAGAGGAGGCTGAGGGGAGACCTCATCGCCCTCTGCAACTACCTGAAGGGTGGTTGCAGAAAGCTGGGGATGAGCCTCTTGAACCAAGTAACAAGTGATAGGACAAGAGGTAATGGCTTCAAGTTGCACCAGGGAGGGTTTAGACTAGATATTAGGAAGTATTTCTTTACAGAACGGGTAGTTGGGCGTTGGAATGGGCTGGGGGTGGAGTCCCCATCCCTGGAGGTGTTCAAGAGTCGGGTTGACATAGCACTTAGGGATATGGTGTAGTTGGGACCTGTCAGTGCTAGGTTAAAGTTTGGACTAGATGATCTTCAAGGTCCCTTCCAAGCTAGATGATTCTGTGATTCTGTGAAAAGTACGTCACGTACTTGCTCATGTACCCAAGAGTTGGGCCACTGAAGGACATCAAAACAACCAGCATGAGGATCAGGCTGCTCAAATTGAAGTGGCTCAGGTGCATTTGGACTGGCAACATAAGTGTGCATTGTTTATAGCTCGGTGGGCCCATGGCACCTTAGGCCATCAAGGAAGAGATGCAACATAATGACTGAGGGGTGGACTTGACCATGGACATTACTGCACAAGTTATCCGTGGATGTGAAACACGGTGCAGTCAAGCAAGCCAAGTGGTTAAAGCCTCTCTGGTATGGAGGATGATGGCTGAAATATAAATATGGAGAGGCCTGGTAGATTGATTATATCACGCTCCCACAAACCCACCAAGGCAAGTGCCATGTGCTAACAATGGTGGAAGAAACTACTGGATGGCTGGAAACATATCCCATGCCCTATGCCACTGCCTGGAACACTATCCTGGGCCTTGAAAAGCAAGTCTTGTGGTGACATGGCACCCCAGAAATAATTGAGTCAGATAATAGGACTAATTTCTGAAATAATCCCATAGACACTTGGGCCAAAGAACATGGCATTGAGTGGGTATATCACATCCCCTATCATGCACCAGCCTCCAGGAAAATCAAACTATACAACGGACTGTTAAAGACTACACTGAGAACAATGGATTGTGGGACCTTCAAGCACTGGGATACACATTTAGCAAAAGCCACCTGGTTACTAAACACTAGAGGATCTACCAATCAAGCTGGCTTTGCCCAGTCAAAACTGTTGCGTACTGTAGAAGTGGATAAAGTGCCCGTAGTGCACATAAAGATAATGTTAGGGAAAACAGTCTGGGTTATTCCTGCCTCAGGCAAAGGCAAACCCATCTGCAGGACTGCTTTTGCTCAAGGACCTGGGTGCACTTGGTGGGTAATGTGGAAAGATGGGAAAGTCCAATGTGTACCTCAAGGGATTTGATTTTCGATGAGAATAGTTAATTAATTAAATTGTATGATGTTCATTGTTATATAATACTGTATTTCATCACTTCTATGCTGACAATAGGCCATAGAGTGACTATATGTGGGCACTCTCCAGAAGGACATGGAAGACCTGGTTGCCTAGGATATGGAGAAGCCTATGTAATCAACTAATTTTTTTGCCTCAGTCTTCAGCAGCAAGTGCTCCAGCTACACTGTCAAAGGCAGGGACTGTGAGAATGCCCACTGTAGGACAAGATCAGGTTTGAGACCATCTAAGGAACCTGAAGGTGCACAAGTCCATGGGACCTGATGAGATGCATCCCAGGGTCCTGAGAGAATTGGCTGATGTAGTTGCTAAGCCACTATCCATCATATCTGAGAAGCCATGGCAATCCAGTGAAGTTTCCACTGACTGTAAAAGGGGAAACACAATCCCCATTTTTAAAAAAAGGAAAAAAGGAAGACCCAGGGAAATACAGGCCAGTTTCACCTCTGTGCCCAGCAAGATCATGGAGCAGATCCTCCTGGAAGATATGCTAGGGCATATGGAAAATAAGGAGGTGATTGGTGACAGCCAACATGGCTTCACTAAGGGCAAATCGTGCCTGATGAATTGTGTGGCCTCCTACGATGGGGTTACAGCGTTGGTGGATAAGGGTAGAGCAACTGACATCATCTACCTGGACTTGTGCAAAGCATTTGATGCTGCCCCACACGACATCCTTGTCTCTAAAATGGAGAGACATGGATTTGACGGATGGACCACTCAGTGGATAAGGAATTGGCTGGATGGTCGTTCTGAAAGAATTGCGGTCAGTGGATCAATGTCCAAGTGGAGACCAGTGACGAGTGGCGTCCCTCAGGGGTCCGTATTAGGACCAGTACTGTTTAATATCTTCATCAACGACACGGACAGTGGGATCGAGTGCACCCTCAGCAAGTTTGCCGATGACACCAAGCTGTGTGGTGCGGTCGACACGCTGGAGGGAAGGGATGTGCCACCCAGAGGGACCTTGGCAGGCTTGAGAGGTGGGCCTGTGCAAACCTCATGAAGTTCAACAAGGCCAAGTGCAAGGTCCTGCACATGGGTCGAGGCAATCCCCAGTATCAATTCAGACTGGGAATGAATGGATTGAGAGCAGCCCTGTGGAGAAGGAATGGGGGCTGCTGGTGGACGAAAAATTGGACATGAGCCGGCAACATGCGCTTGCAGCCCAGAAAGCCAATCGCATCCCGGGCTGCATAAAAGGAAGCGTGGCCAGCAGGCCAATTCTGCCCCTCTACTCTGCTCTCGTGAGACCCCACCTGGAGTACTGCATCTAGCTCTGGGGCATCCAGTTCTGTTAGAGAGGGTCCAGAGGAGGGCCACCAGGATGATCAGAGGGCTGAAACACCGCTCCTATGAGGAAAGGCTGTGAGAGTTGGGATTGTCCGGCCTGGAGAAGAGAAGGCTCCGGGGAGACCTTATTGAGGCCTTTCAATATATAAAGGGGACAGAGAGAGACTTTTTACCAGGGCCTGTAGTGACAGGACAAAGGGCAACGGTTTTAAACTGAAAGAGGGTAGATTCAGATTTAGATTTAGGGCTCAGGAGCACATCTGAAATGCTTGTACACCAATGCACGCAGTATGAGAAACAAACAGGATGAACTGGAAGTTCCCAGAACTATGATATCATTGGTAGTAGTGAGACTTGGTGGAATGAGTCCCACAATTGGAGTGCTGGGATGGAGGGCTACAGGCTGCTCAGGAGGGATAGGCAGGGCAGGCGAGATGGAGGTGTCGCACTATATGTAAGAGAGAGGTTTGATTGTACAGCCCTTACAGATAGTGGTGATGTGGCGGAGAGCCTCTGGGTGAGGATTAGGGGGATGGAAAACAAAGGAGATGTTGTAGTGGGTGTCTACTACCGATCCCCCAGCCAGGATGTTAGAACTGATGAGCTATTCTATAGGCAATTAGGAGAAATCTCTGGATCGGTAGCCCTTGTCCTTATAAGAGCTTTCAGCTTCCCAGGCATCAACTGGGAATATCATACTGCTGTGACAAGCAGGTCTTGGAAATTCTTGAAGTTTGTGGGAGATATAACTTCTTGTCACAAGTACTCTGTGAGCCAACTAGGAAAGATGCCCTCCTAGACTTGTTTGTGAATAGAGAAGGACTCCTGGAAGATGTCATGGTAGGTGGCTGTCTTGGCCACAGTGATCATGAAATGGTTGAGTTTGAAATTTTCAGTGTAATGAGAAAAAAGGTCAGCAGAGTTACTATGCTGGACTTCAGGAGAGCAAACTTTAAGCTGTTCAGGGAGCTGCTTAGCAGAGTACCCTGGGAATCTGCTTTTGAGGGCTTAGGAGTCCACGAGTGCTGGTCAGTTTTTAAGAACCATCTTTTAGAAGCACAGGAGCAGGCAATTCCACTGTGTCAAAAGTCAAGCAAGCAGGGCAGAAGACCAGCTTGGCTGAACAGGGAACTCCTCGTGGAGCTCAAGAGGAAAAAGAAATTGTATGATCTCTGGAAGCAAGGTCAGGTTTCGCAGGAAGATTACAGAGCTGTGGTTCGTATATACAGGGAGAAGACACAAAATGCCAAAGCTGAACTAGAGCTGAAACTGGCCAGTGTTGCGTCAAACAACAAGAAGGGCTTTTTTAAGTACGTTAATAGCAAGAGGAGGTCTAAGGAAAACATTGGACCGGTACTTGTTGAAGATGGTCACCTGACTAATAGGGATGAAGAAAAAGCAGAAGCATTCAATGCTTTTTTTGCCTCAGTCTTTAATAATATGGATAGACCTTGGGCTGCCCAGTCCCCTGAGTCAGAGGACCACGAGTGTGGGAACAGTGTCTTTCCATTTGTGGACACTGACATTGTAAGGGACCAGCTGTATCAGCTGAATGTTCACAAGTCCATGGGGCCTGATGGGATTCACCCAGAGTACTGAAGGAGCTAGAGGATGTTACAGCAGGACCCCTCTCAATCATCTACCAATGGCCTTGGGAGTCTGGGGAGGTCCCTGCTGACTGGAAGCTAGCCAACGTTATTCCAATTTACAAGAAGGGCATGAGGGAAGACCCAGGGACCTACAGACCTGTTAGTCTAACCTCAGTTCCTGGAAAAATTATGGAGGAGATCATACTGGGTGCTACTGAAAGGTATTTAAAGAACAATGCAATCATCAGGCACAGTCAACACGGGTTCACAAAGGGAAAGTCCTGTCTAACTAATTTGATAACCTTCTATGATAAGGTCACGCACCTAGTGGATGAAGGGAAGGCGGTGGATGTAGTTTTTCTGGACTTTAGTAAGGCTTTTGATACTGTCCCTCACAGCATCCTTCTGAACAAGTTGTCCAAGTGTGGGATGAGCAGGTTCACGGTGCACTGGGTGAAGAACTGCCTGAACGGCAGGGCTCAGAGTTGTAGTGAATGGGGCTACATCTGGCTGGCAACTGGTCACCAGTGGTGTTCCTCAGGGTTCAATTATAGTGCCAGTTCTGTTCAATATTTTTATCAATGATCTAGATTCATGAGTTGAATGCACCATTAGCAAGTTTGCTGACGATACCAAACTGGGAGGTGCTGTTGACTCTCTCGAGGGACAAGAGGCCCTGCAGAGGGATCTAGATAGATTGGAGCATTGGGAAATCATCAATGGCATGACATTTAACAAGTCCAAATGCCAGATTCTGCACCTGGGCTGGACACAAGTATAGATTGGGAGAGGAGTGGCTGGAGAGCAGCCCTGCAGAAAGGGATCTGGGGATGCTGGTTGACAGCAAGCTCAGTATGAGTCATCAGTGTGCCCTGGCAGCCAAGAGGGCAAACCGCATCCTGGGGTCCATTAGGAGCAACCTGATCTAATGAAAGGTGTCCCTGCCCATGGCAGGGGGAGTTGGACCTTTAAAGGTCCCTTCCAACCCAAACCATATGATGATTCTATGATGATGATCCAGAGAGCTACAGCCCCTCCAACTACTGATGCTAGGACCCTCACTCACTCCTGTAGCTGACACCACAGGCCCCAGGGTGCTTACAGCCCCCAGTCTGACTCCAGTAGCTGGGCACCAAATTTCACTCACATACACACACAGGTCTCACCAGCAGCTGGCACCTATTCCTTGCAGCACACATACACAGGGGACAGAGAGTGAGATTAAGCAGAGCAATAGTTAAGAAAAGATTTAAATGAAAATATAAGAAAATAGGACAGACTGCAGTGATCAGGTGCGGGGCTCAGACAGACAAGCATACTGACCAACCCTGTTTTACCCGTGACTGGCCCATTTTATCCCTCTTTCTGTCTATCCCCCCTCTTTGTTTCTCCCTGCTTCCCCTTCCCCCCCAAGTCTTTTCATCGGTTTGTATAGTTCTATCAATTCCCACATCCCTCCCAGTCTGGTGTCTGGGATCCCCGCTGGTTTAACAATTTATCAGTCGCAAAGTTCAGGTTGATCTTCCTGGAAGTGGTGCCTGTAGTTTAAATTCTTTCCTAAAACATTTATTGCATGTTTTGTATGTTGTGTTAAATACAAAAAAAAAAAAAAAAAAAAAAAATTCTTATTTACAATCCAGTATAACCCTTGCAATTACTAAGTTTTATATCCTTTCTGTGGACCAAATGATATTCACTTTATAAAGTTGGATTAATATTTTAAGACATAGAGCCTCAACTATCCTTGTAGCTAGCAAAGCTGGTTTTGATACTGTAAATGACACCTTCTGCCATGGTGACTTCAAGTGTAATCACAGAAGCATAGAATAGGAGAGTAGTTGAGGTTGGAAGGGCTCTCTGGAGACTGTCTAGTCCAAACCCCCTCCCAACCCCCGCTCAAAGCAGGATCAACCAGACCAAGTCGCTCAGGACATTGTCCAGTCAGGTTTTGAGTATCTTCAAGGGTGGAGACTCCACAACCTCTCTGGGCAACCTGGTCCAGTGTTTGACCACCCTTAGAGTAAAAAATATTTTTCTTAAGTTTAAATGGAATTTCCTATGTTTCAATTTGTGCCTATTCCCTCTTGTCCTGTCACTGGGCACCACCGAGAAGAGTTTGGCTCCATCTTCAATACACCCTCCCATCAGGTATTTAGACACATTGATAAGATCCCTCCTGAGCCTTCTCTTTTTCAGGCTAAACAATCCCAGCCCTCTCAGCATCTCCTCCTATGGGAGACGCTCCGATCCCTTCATCACTGCAGTGTCTCTTTGCTGAACTTGCTACAGTATGTCCATGTCTTTCTTGTACTGGGGAGCCCAGAACTGGATACAGTACTCCAGGTGTGGCCTCACCAGTGCTGAGCAGAGAGAAAGGATCACCTCCCTCAAACTCCTGTCAACACTGTTCCTAATGCAGCTCAGGATACCATTGGCCTCCTTTGCTGCAAGGGCACATTACTGGCTCACGTTCAGCTTGTTGTCCACCAGGACCCCCACGTCCTTCTCTGCAAAGCTGCTTTCCAGCCAGTCAGCCCCTAGCCTGTACTGGTGCATCGTGTTATTCCTCCCCAGGGGCAGGACTTGGCATTTCCCTTTGTTGGACTGCATGAGGCTCCTGTCTGCCCATTTCTCCAGCCTGTCAAGGTCCCTCTGAATGGCACAACAGCCATCTGGTCTAGCAACCGCTCCTCCAAATTCTGTATCATCTGCAAACTTGCTGAGGGTGCACTCTGTCACATTGTCCAGGTCATTAATGAAGTTGTTAAACAGCATTGGTCCGAGGATTAACCCCGGGGGACACCACTAGAGGCTGGCCTTCAGCTAGACTTTATGCTTCTGATCACAACTGTCTGGGCCCGGCAGTTCAGCCAGTTTTCAGTCCACCTCACTACCCACTTATCTAACCTGTACTTTTGTCAGCTTGTCTATGAGGATGTTATGGGACACAGTGTCGAAAGCCTTGCTAACGTCAACATAAACAGCATCCACTGCTCTCCCCTCGTCCACCAAGCTAGTTGACTCATTGTAGAAGGCTTATCATATTGGTCAGGCATGATTTCCCATTCCTAAATCCATGCTGATTCCTACCAAGCACCTTCTTTGGAAATGGCTTCCAGGATTATTTTCTCCATCATCTTCCCAGGAATAGAGGTGAGGCTGACCAGCCTGTAGTTCCCCAGATCTTCCTTTTTGCCCTTCTTGAAAATTGGAGTGTCATTTGCTTTCTTCCAGTCCTCAGGAACCTCCCCTGATCACCATGACTGTTCAAAGATAATTGAGAGTGTCCTCGCAATGACATCAGCCAGCTCCCTCAGCACTTATGGGTGCATCCCATCAGGTCCCATGGACTTGTGCATCTCCAATTTGTTTAAATGTTTCCCTAACTGGGTCCTCCTCTATTGAGGAGAATTCTTCTTTGCTGCAGACTTTCCCTCTGGTCTCAGAGGCCTGGGCTTCCTGAAGGCAATCCTTACCAGTAAAGACTCACGTGTAGAAGGCATTCAGTACCTCGGCCTTTCCCATGTCCTTTGTCATCAGGTTCCCTGCCCCATTCAGCAGCAGGCCCACTTCTTCTCTGGTCTTCATTTTGCTGCTGATGTACCTGTAGAAACCCTTAATGTTGCCTTTCACATCCCTCACCAGTTTCAACTCCAGGTGGGCTTTGGCTTTCCTAACCCCATCTCTGCACACTTGGACAGTGTCTCTGCATTCCTCCTGGATCACTTGCCCCTTTTTCCAGCTCCTGTATGCTTCCTTTTCATGTTTGAGTTTAGTCGGGAGCTCCTTGTTCGTCCATGCAGACCTGTCACCTTTGCTTGATTTCCTGCTCATTGTGATGGACCATTCTTGAGCGTGGAGGAGGTGATCCTTGAATATCAAACAGGTCTCCTAGACGCCCTCTGCTCGCCAGGACTGTCTCCCATGGGATTCTTCCAAGCAACCTTTTGCTTGCCAATCCATTTCACCATTCCCTCGCTTGATTGTGGGTCATCGTCTCCCTCCCCTGTCATTTCTAGTTTAAAGTTCTCCTCACCAGGTTGGCCAGCCTGCTGGTAAAAATGGTTTTGCCCCACTTGGTCAGGTGGATCCCATCTCTCTCTAGCAGTCTTCAATCCTTAAGGAAGGATCCCCATGGTCATAAAATACAGATATCGATTGTCATCGCCAGCTGGGCAACCAACTGTTGACCCACAGGATCCTTCCATTCCTCCTCAAGCCCTTGCTTCTCACTGGAAATATCAAGGAGAACACTACCTGGGCCTCCATGCCCTTGACCATTGCCTCCAGATGCATGTAGTCACACTTGATATGCTCCAGGTCTCCTCTGGCAGTATCACAGAATCACAGAATCATCTAGGTTGGAAAGGACCTTGAAGATCATCTAGTCCAACCGTTAACCTAGCACTGACAGTTCCCAACTACACCATATCCCTCAGCGCTATGTCGACCCGCCTCTTGAACACCTCCAGGGATGGGGACTCCACCACCTCCCTGGGCAGCCCATTCCAACGCCTAACCACCCGTTCTGTAAAGAAATGCTTCCTAATATCTAGTCTAAACCTTCTCTGGCGCAACTTGAGGCCATTCCCTCTTGTCCTATCGCTTGTTACTTGCTTCAAGAGACTCATCCCCAGCTCTCTGCATCCTCCTTTCAGGTAGTTGTAGAGGGCGATGAGGTCTCCCCTCAGCCTCCTCTTCTCCAGACTAAACAACCCCAGTTCCCTCAGCCGCTCCTCGTACGACATGTGCTCCAGACCCTTCACCAGCTTCGTTGCCCTTCTTTGGACACGCTCGAGTAATTCAATGTCCTTTTTGTATCGTTGGTGCCCACGAGAAGATTCGCAAGGAGTAATAGTCTGAGGGTCGGACAAACCATGGCAGTATCTCCACAGCATCCCGGATCCAACCCCCAGCAAGCAGTAAACCTCCCAGCACGGTAGGTCAGGTCAGCAGATGTGGGCCCCCATCCCCTACAGCATGGAGTCTCCCACTATTATCACTTGCCACTTCCTTCTGGTGCTGCTGCATGGCTCAGGCTTAGCTAGCTCAGATGCTTCACTGGACAGAGTTCCCAGACCCTCATCTGCTGCGAGGGTACTGAACCTGTTCTTTAGCTGGAGATAGGCAGGTGGAGCAGGACCCTTCTTCCTGTTGCCAGAAGTCACAAGCTTCCAGTCTTCACCATTTCCTAACCCAATATGCACAGACCACCTGATCCTCCTTCAATACAGCTGAGAGTTCAGGCTGCAGAGTCTTGAAAAAGATCCGGTTGATCTCTTTCTCACCATCTCCGATACCATGCAGTCTGCTGACCTCTTCCTGCACCTCCTTGGCAACACAGATCCTATACCACTGCACACCTTCTGCAGGCAAGGAAACTGTCTCTCTCTGCCCCAGCCTCAGTGAGAGACCCCAGGCACTCACTGTACTCTGAGAGCTGCATCCTCCCTTGGGAGTTCGGTCTGGATTGAGGCCTCTAACATTATAGGGATAGTTGTGCCGATGGCTGGAGGTGGTGCCCTGTGACTCATTAACACCATTGCTCGGGACATGAATGCTGTTCTCTGCAAAGTTTCTGGCCCCCTTCTGAGCAAAGTGCTGCTTCTGTTAGCTATGCTGTAAGAAGCAACTCAGGAAAATATTTGCAAGTACTGCTTTGTAGAAATACCCCATCATAGGCAGGTTTCTTTTTTTCTGGATAATCAGAAAGGTACCAACAGCAGCTGGCCAAAAAAATGGGAAAATGTGTTTAATTTACTAAGGATGTAAACTGATAATTCTATTTTTATGAGTTTCATCTTTTTTTCTTTTCCCGATTTTCAGTATTATGGGGGGGGGGGAGGGGAGAGGGGGATATAGTCCCCAAAACCTACCCTGTCACATAACTTCCTAAAAAATATTACCATAAAAGAAATTAACAGTGAGGAAAAACTTTTTGAAAAACAAGCTCTAAGTAAAATTTGGTCAGTTGAAATATTTTTGTGAAAACTTTTTAGTGCCCACAAAACAAATGAAAAACTACTGTGCAGGAAAAAGCCAAATTTATTTGTTTAAAAAGAAGTCAAACACTCTATACTTGAGTCGGGAGTAAAGTTAGTTATTATCTAATGATCCTAGCAAAAGACCAGAGCCACTGTGTGTTACTGGCAATAGATCCTTTCCCCTGAGAATGGCCTTTTTATCTCTTCACAAGTGACAGGATGGACAGTAACAAACTTGTTTGGGAGTTCCTATTCCAGGCAGAGAAGTTATGTTCAACATATTTTTCACATTGTATTTCTCAATTTCAGCAATTACAAGTACTGGAAAGACTGCAAAATCTTGCTATTTGTGAGATTTGTGTAGGAGAGAGATTCCAGATGAGAACCCAAGCTGTTTGAACACTTATCCAAAAATAAATGTTCTCCTCGTAACTTTTTTTGCTACATCATTTAATGTGTGTTTAGTAACACTTTACAAACTATCAGAATGAACTTAGGCCATTTATTTTGCACCAGATTGTTTTTAAGATTCTCTGGAAGAGTTTTTTGGCAATTTTGATGATAGCCAGATCAACTTGAAGAATCTTTGGAGCATGTAGGTGCTTAGGCTTTTGGTAATGGCTGGGTATGTTAACCACTATTTACAGGACAGAGGAAAACAAAATTTTTTAATTTAATGTATCATTTTCAGAGGTCATTAAAAATTTGTGATCACTCTATACATCACTGTCTTCTAATAATATAGTGTTTAGCTAGAAAGAGGAAATATTATTTATTTAGAATTTAGAATTCCTCTTTCTTCATAACTAAAGACTTTTTTTTTTTTTAACTCAGGATGACACTGAGCTGCTTCTTTCCACACTTATTTTTTAAAACAGATCATCCTGTAATACAGTGGGGTGAAAAAGATCTTATGTTAGATGTTTTACATAGCATTTTTCCAGGAAAAAAAATAAAATTCCTTAAAGAACTAAATATCGTTGACATTATTTATAGTGTTCCTTATACTTTTGACTTTTTCTTATTCTGCGGGTAATAAATGAACATGAGTGAATGCTTAGTTAATTATTAAGTGCATATAAAAAAATGTTTATGTAGAAGCATAAGTGAGTTAGATGATTGACAGTGCAAAAGAGAGTTTGTTCTTTGCCTGGAAACCTCAAGAAAGAAAAACAAAAAAAAAAAGACAAAAAAGCCTGTTCCATAGAGCTAATACAGAAGTTTTATAAATCCAAATTAAATTTCAGACAAGCATTCACATTTGGGGGCAGTTACATAAACTAGTTATCACTACAAATTTGAAGAAAAAAGATGCTGTGAAAAATAAAAGATTTCTTTCTTTTTAAGCAAATTGGCTGACTTTGCTAGCGGAAGTTCTTAATTACAGGATTCATTGATCACTCAAGTTGAAAAGGGGCATTTCTCATATCAGCTGACTTCCATTAACCATTAATTCTTACTCTACCAAACATGGTGTTTTGCCTCATAAACAAAATCCAGTCTTTACTCAGACTGTTTCTTCTTAGATGTAGTGGGAAAAAAAAAATCACTTAAAGATAATATGATTTCCCTTTTCTAGTTTTTTCTTCTTCATTACTGTAGCAGCATTCATTCTCCACCACCAAGATTTCATGGCAGTAAGAGTAATCCTACCTTCTGTTAGTTAAACACATTCTTATATATTGCTTATTGATACCGTCTTTGAACACTGCACATTGCATTTTGTTCTTCAGAACTAAAATAAACAGCATGTTGGCAATGGTTCAGGGTACTTTGAGCTTACTCGAGGAAACTGCAATATTGCAATAATTGCCATTTCCTGCAGGGTTTTGCTCTTTAAAAACAAAAGCACTTTGGCAAAAATTGAAGGCGGAAAATTCATGATGGAAGTTTTCAGGAGACAGGAAACAATTGTTGCAATTACTGATGTACCTGTAGGAATGCCAAAAAGAATTTTCAGTGCTGATCATAAGTTTCCTGAAAGGGTCTTAGGTGAAGTGGTCAGTTCTGTTTGTTAAATCAGAAACTAAATAATTGTCACATAATATAGAATCAAAGAATAATTCAGGTTGGAAGAGACCTCAGGAGATCTCTAGACCAACCTCCTGATCAAAGCATGGTCAATGCTGAATTCAGACCAGTTTTCTCAGGGCTTTACCCAGTTGGGTCTTGAAAACATCTAAGGACAAAAACTACACAAACCTCTCTGGGCAACCAGTTGCACTGCTTAACTGTCCTCCTGGGTTGCTTGTGACCTGCTTTGTTGTTCCTCTAGCAGATATTGGGGTTGTTCAAGTCTCTCATGAGAACCAGAGCCTGTGAACATGAGGCTTATTCCAGTTGCCTGAAGAAGACCTGTATTGGTTTTAGGTGGCAAGGTTTGGGTAGAGGCGGGGAGTGCAGGGATGGCTTTTATGAGAAGACATCAGAAGCTGTCCCCATATCGGAAAGAGCCAGTTTCAGCCGGCTCCAAGATGGACCCACCGCTGGCCAAAGTCTGAGCCAAACAGAGACATTGGTAGCGCCTCTGTGATAACATGTTTAAGAAAGGGTAAAAACTGCTGCACAACAGCAGCAGGGAGAGGAGAGAGAATATGTGAGAGCAACAACTCTGCAGACACCAAGGTCAGTGAAGAAGGAGGGGGAGGAGGTGCTCCAGGCACCAGAGCAGAGATTCCCCTGCAGCCTGTGGTGAAGACCATGGAGGAGCCCACGCGAGAGCAGGCGGGTGTGCCCTGAAGGAAGCTGCAGCCCACAGAGAGCCCATGCTAGAGCAGGCTCATGGCAGGAACGGTGGCCCCGTGGAGAGGAGCCCATGATGGAGCAGGTTTTCTGGCAGAACCTGTGGCCGAGAGGGGTGACCCACACTGGAGCAGTCCGTTCATGTAGGACTGCACCCTGTGGAAAGGATCCATGCTGGAGCAGTTCATGAAGAACTGCAGCCCGTGGGAAGGACCCACGTTGGAGAAGGTCGTGAAGAACTGTCTCCCGTGGGTGGGACCCCACACTGGAGCAGGGGAAGAGCGTGAGGAGGAAGGAGAGGCAGAGACAAAGCGTTATGAACTGACTGCAACCCCCATTTCCCATCCCCCTGCACCGCTCAGGGGGAGGAGGTAGAAGAGCTGGGAGTGAAGTTGTGCCTGGGAAGAAGGGGGGAGTGGGGAGGAAGGTGTTTTTAGATTTGTTCCTATTCCTCATTATCCAACTCTGTTTGATTGGCAATAAATTAAATTAATCTTCCCCAAGCCAAGTCCGTTTTGCCTGTGACAGTAATTGCTGAGTCATCTCCCTGTCCTTATCTCGACCCATGAACTTTTCATCGCATTTTTTCTCCCCCGTTCTGTTGAGAAGGGGGAGTGATAGAGCGGCTTGGTGGGCACCTGGTGGCCAGACAAGGTCAACCCACCACAAGACTTCATCCACTTCTTCCTGATCAGGCAGTCTGTATCGGATACCCACAACGTCACCCACATTGGCATGTCATCTAACCCAGACCCTTAAGCTCTCAGCTGGCTTATCATCCATCCCTAGGCAAAGCTCCATGGATTCCAGCTCCTTTTTCTCATATAGAGCGCCTTCTTGGCTTGTTTTCCCTAAGGATTCTGTATCCATCCATTGCAGCACTCCATTTGTATGAGCCATCCCACAATATCTCTGTGATCCCTGAGATCGTAGCCCTGCAAATGCTCACAGACGTCTAATTCCTCCTGTTTTCCCCCATGTTGTGTGGATAAGTGTGCAGGCACTTCAGAGAGGCACCCAGTCGTACCAATTTCCCCAAAAGGGCATGAAAGTTTTCCCATAATGCTGATCTCCCGACACTTCCTTAGTTCTGTGCATATGCTTGAAGTGGTCCACTTTCAACCCGTTTTTGGTGATTATGAGGTCCCTCCTGTTTACCCCACATCCTTGCTTGCCCATCCAGTCTATGACTTCCTCACTTCACTGTTTGTCATCCCTTCCCCATCATTCCTAGTGTAGAGCTCTCCTTACCAGGTTGGCCAGCCTGTTGGCAAAGCTGTTTGTGCCCCACTCGGTCATGCGGATCCTGTCTCTCCCTAGCAGTCCTCCATCCTCAAAGAGGATCCCATGGTCATAGTGGCACAAAGTCTAGTTGGAGGCCAGTAAATAGCGGTGTACCCCAGGGTCCAATACTGTTCAACATCTTCATTAGTGTTCTGGATGATGGGGCAGAGCTTACCCTCACAGCAAGTTGGCTGATGACACAAAACTGGGAAGAGTGTCTGATACATCACAGGGTTGTGCTGCCATCCAGAGGGACCTCAACAAGATGGAGAAATGGGCTGACAGGAACCTCATGCAGTTCAACAAGGGGAAGTGCCAAGTCCTGCCCCTGGGGAGGAACAACCCCATGCACCGGTATATGCCAGAGGGGTAGCGAGCTGGAAAGCAGCTTTGCAGAAAAGGCCCTGGGGGTCCTGGCTCCTGGTGGACACCGAGTTGAACATGAGCCAGCAGTGTGACCTTGCAGCAAAGAGGGCTAATGGTATCCTGGGCTGCATTAGGCAAAGTATTGCCAGTAGGTCCAGGTAGGTGATCCTTCCCCTTTATTCAGCACCGGTTGAGTACTGTGTACCTGGAGTCCTGTGTCCAGTTCTGGGTTCCCCAGTACAAGAGAGACATGGACATACTGGAGAGAGTCCAATGAAGGGCCATGAAGATGATTAAGGGACTGGAGCATCTCTCCTATGAGGAAAGGCTGAGAGAGCTGGGACTCTTTAGCCTGGAGAAGACAAGGCTTGGGACAGGAGGGATCTTATCAATGTATATAAATACCTGAAGGGAAGGTGCATAGAAGATGGAGTCAGGCTCCTTTCAGCGGTGCCCAGTGAGAGGACAAGAGGCAACGGGCACAAACTGAAACACAGGACGTTCCATCTGAACATCAGGAAACACTATTTTATACTGTGACAGTGACTGAGCACTGGAGCAGGTTGCCCAGAGTGGTTGTGGAGTCTCCCTCCTTGGAGATATTCAAAAGTCATCTGGACATGCTTCTGGGCAACCAGCTCTAGGTGGCCCTGCTTGAGCAGGGGATTGGACAAGATGATGTCCAGAGGTCTCTCCCAACCTCAACCATTCTGAGACTCTGTAAAAAATTAAAACCTTGCTGCCAACACCAGCCACACACCCAATTGTTGACCTTCAGGATCCATCCACTCATCCTCAAGCTCTTTCCCCTCACCAGTAAGATCAAGAAGAACATCACCGAGGCCCCCATGTCCTTGACCATTGCCCCCAGAGTCATATAGTCGCACTTGAGACTTTCCAGGTAGATCTCACTTGGCAGTATCATTGGTGCCCACATGGAAGAGCAGCAGAGATTAATAGCCTGAGGGCTGGAGAAAAACCTTAGCAGGTTTTCAACGGTGTCCCACATCCAAGTCCCCAGCAAACAAACCTCCCTAAACAATTGGTCACTTCAGCACATGGGAGTCTCCATCCCCCTCAGCAGTGAGTTATTCACTACTGCATGACTCGGGTTCCACCAGCATGGATACTTTGTTTGACCTAGCTCCTCATCTACTATGAGGGCACTGATTCTATTTTGCAGTTGCAAATCTTCAGGTGGAAAAGGAGCCTTCCTCCTGGTGCCGGAAGTCACAAGCTTCCACCCTCCACCATCATGGGAGTCTCCACTTCCCAACCCAGTAAGCACAAACTGCTCCTGCTCCTCCTTCAGTACAGTTGGGGGTTCAGGCTCTTGAAGCTACAGGATTTCAGAGGAGAACCGGTTGATCTCTTTCTCATCATCTCTGATGCTGTGAAGTCTACTGACCTCCTCCCATAGCTCCTTTACTTGATAATGCAGATCCTCAACAAGTGCACACCACCTGCAGACTATAAGACTACCTTCTGCTGCCTCAGCATCAGCAAAACCTCAGGCACATCCTACAGCCTGAGACCTACAGAACTGTATCCTCCTTCTGGAGCTCCATCTAGGCCAAGGCCTCTGCCATTCCAGGGACAGTTGCTCTAACAGCTGCTGGGGACCGTGTCCTGTAACAAGTCCCCACCATTGTTGAGGATACAGACACTGTCCTGAGTAGAGTTACTAGACACACACCCACCCCCCCACACACCCCCACCCCCCAGTATTTGCTGAAAGGGTGCTTGAATGTCCCTAATCAGGAGTCAGCTGGAACAAAAGCCCAATGCCCTCTTTAATCAAGAACAACTGACAGAGCCTGTTAGAACTGCTAAAGCTTGATAGAAATCACAGTCTCCTGTAGCTAGGAAGATGCAGTTAAGGAGCACTTAAGCCTTTTAGATGTACACAAGCCCATGGGACCAGGTGGGATGCATCCAAGGGTGCTGAAGGAGCTGACTGATGTCACTGCAAGGCAGCTCTCTATCATCCTCAAAAGGTCACAGCAACTGGGGGAAGTTCATGATGACTAGAAAAAGTCATATCACACCCATCTTCAAGGACAAAAAGGAGGATACTGGGAACTACGGGCTAGTCAGCCTCACCTCAGTCCCTAGAAAGGTTATGGAACAAATCCTCCTGGAAGCTATTTGTAAATACATGAAGGACAAGAAAGTGATTGGGAGCAGCCAACAGGGATTTACCAAGGGCAAATCATGCCTGACCAAACTCATTGCTTTCTATGATGAGGTGACTGGCACTGTGGACAAGGGGAGGCAGTGGATGTTGTATACCTTGACTGAAGAAAGGCCTTTGATACAGTCTCCCATAATCTCCTTATCACCAAATTGTTGAGATATGGGCTGGATAAGTGAACAATCAGGTGGGTGGAAAATTGACTAGACTGCTGGGCTCAAGGAGTTGTGATCTGTGGTACAAAGTCCAGCTGTGGGCCAGTAATTAGTGGGGTCTCTCAGGGATCAGTACTGGGACCAATGCTGTTTAAGGTCTTTATTAGTGATCCGGATGATGGGACAGAATGCACTCTCGGCAAGTTTGCAGATGACACCAAATGGGGGGGTGTGGGGGTGTTCAATATGCTGGAGGTCAGAGGGACCTGGAAAGGCCAGAGAAATAGACGTGAAGTTTAACATGGATAAATGCCAAGTCTTGCATCTGGGATGGAATAACCCCATGCAACAATATAGACTGGGGGGCTGACTGTCTACAAAGCAACTTTGCAGAGAAGGACCTGGGGGTCCTGGTGGAAAGCAAGTTGAATATGAGCCAGAAGCATTTTGGCTCTTTGTTAGATTTGTGTGTCTACCACTGTACTTTCTTCTTTCCATCCACTGGTCCTTGCAGCAAAGAAGGACAAATGCATCCTGGGCTGTATTGCCAAGAGTGTAGCCAGCAGGTTGAGGGAAGTGATCCTTACTCTCTGTTTAGCACAGGTGAGACTGTATCTGGAGTCCTGTGTCCGGTTTGGGGCTCCCTGGTACAAGAGAGACATGGAAATACTGGAGCAAGTCCAGCAGAGGGCCACCAAGATGGTCAGGGGGCTGGAGGACGTGACATATGAGGAGAGGCTGAACTAGGCCTGTTCAACTTGGAGAAGAGAAGGTTCAGGGGATATCTTTTTGCTCTCTACAACTACCTGATGGGAGGATACAGAGAAGATAGAGCCAGACACTTCTCAGAGGTGTACAGCAATAGGACAGGAGGCAATGAATGCAAATTGTAATATGGGAAGTTCTGATTAGATATTGGGAAAATACTTTTTTCCATGAGGGTGGTCAAATACAGGAACAGGTTGCCCAGAAATGGTGTGGAACCTCTATCCTTGGAAGTGTACACGACTGGATGGGACAATTTCCCGAGCAACCTGATCTAATTAGACCTGCTTTGAGCAGAGGGTTGGACTAGATCACCTCTGGAGGTCCCTTACAACCTAAATTTTTCTTTGGAAAATTATCAACCATACTAAAATACAGTTTATTGGTGGATGAAATAGCACTACAAGTTATGTTGTGTCAGCCGGCTCGTCCTTCCATCTTCTTTTAAGGTACTATCAACAAATGAAATAATTAGCAGTTATATCAGGAAAATCATATAGGCATCATCTCCTGTATGGAGACAACTTTTCTGGGCTGTTTATCCAGTCAGTGGTTTTATTTTTGTTTTGTTTTGGTTTTTAAAGCTCCTTTTCCCAGACAACCATGCATGGGTTGTTTCTTGTTAGATTTGTATGTCTGCCACCATACTTTTTTCTTTCCACCCGCTAGTTCTTGGCTCTTGCCTTTCCAGTCACTTCCATTAGCTCTTTATCTAAGCCCAGAACCCTTTCCCGCTTACTGGATCAGAGTCCCAGTCTTCTTAACCATCCAACTCATGTTTTCCTTTCCTCCTCACTGACTGGCCCTAGTTGCTGTTTTCATGTGTAAACGATCTCTTGGGAGGACTTGAGGGTTGTGTTAGAATCAGGCTAGCACATGGCCATAAAAGGAGAATGAAAGAATATCCATGTTAATAGTCATAGAACATTTTCCATTCCCACCACAGGTTTAGTACTTGCTCCTTTCTCTGTTTTAATAGGATAGTCTTCCTTCAACCATATATCCTAGGTCCTGTATATGGAATAGAATAGACAGTTCTTAGATTAGGTACTAGAACCCAGAGTTTATATAATTAATAGCAGAAGCAGCAGATGCAAGGAGATGCCCCATTTAGGACCACCTGGAGCACATCCATTGGTCTTTGGAGCATTTAACATATAAATAGGGTAAACCAAACATAATTCTCTGCTTAATATATTTGAGCTTTAAGCTCAGGCAAAATTTCACAAACTGCAATAAACCACCCTCCTCACCCCCCCCCCCCCCCATCACTGCTCAGTTTCAAGTCCACAATTGAAAGAGTAGAAGTACTAGAGCTTTTAAAAGAAAAACTTATACAAGCGTGGATGAAGAAATATGTTTTCTTTTGTCTTAACAGTTCAATGTCTTTGGCTGACATTTTTCAAAAACAAGTTAGCCTGATAAGGCATTCTATACAGAAACTTTCAATCTTTGATTACGGTTTAACAATGTTATGAGTGACTTTCAGTTTTCACAGTACCTTAAACAAGAGCGCATTGGTCATTCTTAATAATAAGCATGTCTTAACAGACCCATTTAGGACAGAAGATTGATTAGATATTATAAGAGCAAAGAAAATCAGGCAACAAGAGGGTGTGTGGGAAAAGGTTAACTGAAGAATGAACTTGGCAAAATATGCCAGTGGAGAAGATGCTGCAAGTGTTAACATCAGTCTCTGAACCCAGTAGTGTTGTTGATTTTTTTGTGTCAATGCCAGATTATCATCAATAAATGCATATTTGCTGGCACCAAACAAGTTTTCTACATGCCTTTTGCTTCTTCCTTAACCTTATAACACATCAAAAGTGTCAAGGGAATATATTTAGAGGTAATTGGAAAAAGAGGGAGGGAGGGTCCTCCCTGAGCAACTTCAAAGTTAGCCCTACTCTGAGTGTGTGTGGGGGTTGTACCATAAAACCTCCAGAGGTCCCTTTTGACCTAAATTATTCTATGATTTTAAGTTTGCACATGGGAGAAAGGAACTTGATGAGAGAAAAGCATGTTCATTGAAGCAAGAAAAGCACAGGAAATAGAAGAGTCTAAGAGAGAAGCAAAAGGACATATTCTCATTCCTCTCCCTTCCTTCCTTTGGAAAAAAATTAAATATGTATCTCATTGCACTAAACACAGTAAAGAAATTACATAATTGTTTTCTTTAAGTAATGACTGCAGCTGCCTCAGCAATTTAGGAAATTGCCAGTAGAATTTCAACTAGAAGAATAGGAGGCCCACATGAAGACTTCTTTATTACACAGATGATCATATTATGATAAATTTAGATAATCCTTCCTATCAGCATAACTTAAAACTTGTCCATAAACTTAAGCTTTTTCCCCAAACAACAAAATGCTGCATATATAGCTTCACACTATGTCCAACTGTAACTTACCCAAATTCATTTTAGATTAATTCAAGTGATATGAATTCAACTTGTTTTCACCCAAATAATGATTTAAAATGTCAAAAAATAAAGTTTTTGTTCAAACATTTTTCTTTGCTACTTAAAATACAGCAGCCCATATGATGTCACTAAAAGAATGTGCATTTAACTTCATATTTTAGTAAACATTCTAGTTTTGATCAATAACCAACTTACATAGTTCCATTTGTGTAGACTGCGTCACTTCCCTCCACGTACTGAACCTGGGCTGGGTAGACATGCTGTACCTGTTGCACAGTCTGTACTTGCTGTACCTGTAAACAAGAACACCAGAAATATAGGATAGTTTACCTTATAAAAAGAATGACTAGTGCTTCAGTGCATCTAATGGTTTCTAAACAATACTCTCACTCATGGGACATCCCTGTTCTCACAGTTACTAAATAACACAGAATGTAATATTGTGCTGCAAGTCTGTAATATGCTAAGTGGAGTACTAACACTGGAGATGCGTGCCCTTAAGAGTATGGGTATTTTCAATGTCAAAGACTGAACCATTTGGAAAGCACAAGAACAAGAACTGTATGCTTCACACGAAGCTTAGGAAATACATTTAGTAAGGAAGAAAACTTCATTTGGTCATCTATATGCTGCTTTTCTGGGGTTTTTTACTCCAATTTAACTCTATACAATACAAGCCTCTAAATCACACCTTACACATGCTGTTAACAGGCAACCTTTGACCTGTCAGAGTAGGTCCTAAAACAATTCAGTGTAATCCTAGAAGAGTCTGGTTCTCATGCATGTGATGCATCATCTACAAGAGCTCTTTAAGAACATTTTAGTTAGAACACCTCCATCATCCTCACTACATTCTATAAAATTCCTATTCCTCCTTTTCCACCATTAACTCATATACTTTGAAGTGAGATTCTAAACTTCATTGTTAATCTAATGTACTGGTTTTGGCTGGGATAGAGTTAATTTTCTTCATAATAACTAGTATGGGGCTATGTTTTGGATTTGTGCTGGAAACAGTGTTGATAATACAGGGATGTTTTCATTATTGCTGAGCAGTGCTTACACAGAGTCAAGGCCTTTTCTGCTTCTCACATCACCCTGCCATCAAATAGGGTGGGGATGCACAAGAAGTTGGTTGGGGACACAGCTGGGACAGCTGACCCCAACTGACCAAAGGATATTCCATACCATATGACATCATGCTCAGTAATAAAACTAGGGAGAAGGTTGACAGGGGGGCAACTTCTCAGGGACTGTCTGGGCATTGGTTGGTTGTTGGCGAGCAATTGTTTTCATTTGTATCACTTGTCTTTCTTGGGTTTTATTTTTCTCTCTGTTATTTTTTTCCTCTTTTCCTTACAGTAATAATAAATATCATTATTACTTTTTAATTATTAAACTGTTTTTATCTCAACCCATGAGTTTTCTCCCTTTTACTCTACCGATTCTCTACCATCGGGGTGAGGGGAGTGAGTGTCTGTGTGGTGCTTAGTTGCCGGCTCGGGTTAAACCACAGTACCTAAGGAAAAATTTATATGAAAACATTAATTGTGAAAAAACCCACATTACTTTGAATAAGCCTGTTCAAGTGTGACAGAAAAACAGATGTTTCTGTCAGTCAGCAGTAATGAGATGTACTCTTTTTGATGGTTAAATAGAAAATCAGCAGTTTGCTGATTTTCCGTGTGAACCATTACATAAATTGACATTAGCCTGCCATCCCTTAACAGTGTTCCTGAACTATAATTTCCAAAATTCAAAAAATACATCTCTTATCATTAAGGCGAGATAAAAATGTGTACAGAATTTTGATTTTACATAAAAGTGTTTGCATTAAAAGTACTAATAAAGTTAAGAGAAAAATAGCAGGGTAAAATAAGTAAGGATTTATAAACCCTGTTTAAAATAAAAACATATAATCAAGTGCAGTGCCTAAAAAAAAAAAAAGAGCTGAACATGCAAAGCTTTTTGTTCTCAGAGAAAAAATATTATCTGAATACATTAATTAGTCTGGAATACTTTTGAAAAGCAGCGCATGCTGTAATGTTTATATTTAGATAAGTGACCAATATATGTTCATGACTGGTTTTCATATGTTAAATCTGATTTTGCATTAAGCTCTAGTTTTGATTAGCAAAAGTGTGCATGTCCAGTCTATGCTGAATAGGAAGATTGGTTTTGTGTAACTTTTGATGCATGGATACACCTTCTAAAATTGATTAGACACTTGTTTTTAATTTTACTCTTCAAATTCTTCAGTATTACATGACATAAACCATAAGGTCAGTGAGATTAATTTAAAATCCTTATAAGCTTGCTACCTCATGCTTAAGAGTGCATGTTAAAACAGGAATGATATATGAGTGGAAAATCATATTTGAGAAAACATAAGACTAAGAAAAATTCTGCAAGATGTTAAATAGCATTTAATTACGCTCCTCACTTTTTGGCCTTACTTTTGCTACTTTTTACTTGCACCATCATTCAGGGTGTCAAAAACAACAATTGCTGTGTTTCTTGAAAACACCTGTGAAACCACTGCCACTACACTCTGAAGGGAATCTTAGTTTTTCATTAAGGACGTTTTATTTTCTTCATTTGGAGCACCATATCAGACTGTCATGAAAGACACAGTTATATTGTCAGTGTGCAAAGAAAAGATTTATTTTAGCAGAAAATAATTTAGACTTTGAGAAATTATTCCCCCCACAACTACAGGAAAGGATTTTAAAAAATAAATTATTTCTTCTGAATTTTTCATCTTTACCTAAAGTAGTCTGCTCCTAAAGCATATGTACATAAATTCAAATTTCAAATTTAAGCAAATATATGATATATACAGTTAATTTTTCAGAGCAAAATGACTCTTCTTCATCAAAGAGATTGATAGCCCTTTCTTTTCCTACAGTGGAAAAGCACCTATCTTACCCACATTCTTCATCACATTTCCTAGTGGTATACTAGATTCACATCTTTATTCTTCCTTTTCCTTACCCTACACATTCAATTCCTTTAAAATTCCTGACTTTTTCTCAACACTTTCATCATCGATCCTTTTCTCTCTAAACCAGAATCTCCTTCATATTCTGTCTCAATCACTGCAGAATAATCTGCATTGACTTTCACAACATATGAATCACATCTTCAGTCTCTACATAATACTGCAGCAAACTCCTCTTCCTTGGCCAGGCTGATCCCCTAACTTTCCTTTCTAAAACCTTACATGACTTCTAGTTTCAAAATAAGACTCAACTGAAAAAATACAATCCAATATAAACACAAAATAGTCCAAAATACAGATGAAATATTAAGTGAAACAGAATTATTGGAAATAGTAAAACTGAAAAGTAATAACTTCTTGAAAATATATGCTGATAGAAACTATATCTAGTTTTTTAAAGTTTAAGCAAAGCTTAAAAAGTTAACCACACTAAGCCTCCTAGAAAGCTTAACTAAGTCCAAGCATCAAAGAAGCTTCATTTACAAAGTTAGTATAATATTAAAAAGACCTTATCCTAATGTGCCCTGATAGTATGCACCCATGAGTGCTGAGGGAGCTATCTGATGCCATTGTGAGGCCACTCTCAATAATCTTTAAATGATCATGGCGATTAGGAGTGGTGCCCAAGGACTGGAGGAAAGCAGAAATCACTCCTGTATTCAAGAAGGAGGACCTGGGGAACTACAGGCCGGTCAGCTTCACCTCAGTCCTTTGGAATGTCATGGAGCAACTAATCCTGGGAACCATTTCCCAGCCCATGAATGACAAGAAAATAATCAGGAGCAGTCAGCATGGATTCACTAAGGGAAAGTCATGCTTGACAAACTTAATAACCTTCTACAATGAAATAACTGGCCTGGTAGACCAGGGGAGAGCAGTGGATATTGTCTACCCAGACTTCAGGAAGGCCTTCGACACTGTCTCCCATAAGGTTCTCATAGAGAAGCTGTTGAAATATGGGCTGGATGAGCAGACACTGAGGTGGATCGAAAACTGGCTGAATGGCCAGGCCCAGAGGGTGGTGATCAGTGGCACTAAGTCTAGTTGGCCAAGAGAGCTGGGGCTGTTTAGCCCAGAGGCTCAGGGGGAATCTCATTGTGTGTATGTCCTGTTTTCAGCTAGGATAGAGCTATTTTTTTTCCCCCTTCTTTGTAGCTAGAATAGTGCTGTGTTTTGGATTCAGTGTAGAATTTGATGAGAAGAATGTTGATAATGTACTGATGTCTTTAGTTGTTGCTAAGAAATCAGGGACTTTTCAACTTCTCACGTCCTGCTAGTGTGCAGGTGCACAAGAAACTGGGAGGGAGCATAGCCAAAGCAACAGATCCAAATTGGCCAATGGAATATTCCATATCATCTAATATCATGCTCAGTATATTGATAAGGTTTGATCAGGAAGCTCACTCTCGCTTCTGGGATTGTGGTTTCAGGATTCACTCTTCTCTGGGATCACTAGCTGGGAAGGGGCTGGGCATCAGTCAGCAGGTGATGAGCAATCACATTGTGCATTACTCGTTTGTATTTTCTATTCTTACTATTATTATTATCATTATCTTTTTTTTCCCAATTATTAAATTGTTTTTATCTCAACCTACAAGTCTCCTTACCCTTACCCCTCTGACTCTCTCCCGCATTCCCTGGGGGTGGGGGAGAGTGAGCGAGCAGCTGCATGGTGTTTGGCTGCCAGCTGGGTTTAAACCACAATAGTGTACAAATACTTGAAGGAAAGGTGCAAAGAAGTGTGGGAATTAAGAATTGGTAGTTAGCAAAATGTAAACTGACCTTGAGGTTAGAAGAATGATTGTCAATAACTGAGGCAACATTACGGAACACCGTGTTGCGAGCATGAGAAACAGCAGGTCAGAACACCGCCTGCAGAGTTCATGGTGAGCGTGTGAGCAGTATACAGACAAAACCTGAAGGTCAGTAGGATGTAGAAGTAAAAACAAACCTATGTAAACAAATGATAATAAATTGGGAGCTTGCATACAGTGTGGCGGCATTTGCTCTTGGCAATGCTCCCCCTTCAACATACTTGAATGAGTTTGTCATGATTCAGCACGTCGCCCCGATCCCAGCTGGTCTGAGACCGGCAAAGAAGATGGAGCCAGGCTCTTTTCAGTGGTGCCCAGTGAAAGCGCAAGAGGCAATAGGCACAAACAAAAAGCAAAGAACAAAGAGGTTCCATCTGAACAGCAGGAAACACTTTTTCACTGTGAGGATGACTGAGCACTGGAACAGGTTTCCCAAAGGAGATTGTGGATTCTCCCCCCTTGGAGATATTAAAAAACTCTCTTGACATGTTATTAGGCAACCAGTTCTAGGTGACCCTGCTTGGGTAGGGGGGATGACCTCCAGTGGTCCCTTCCAACCTCAACCATTCTGTGATTCTGTAATAAAGATTTAAGTTAGAGAGATCTATATAAAAGTCCTAATTCAGCAAAAGCTTTTCAGTGGCACAAAGTCTAGTTGGAGACCAGTGACTACTAGTGTACACCAGGGGCCAATACCGGGTCCGGTCCTGTTCAGCATCTTCATTAATGATCTGGATGATGGGGCAGAGTGTACCCCCAGCTATTTGCTGATGACACAAAACTGGGAGGAGTGGCTGATATATCACAGGGTTGTGCTGCCATCCAGAGGGACCTCGACAAGATGGAGAAATGGGCTGACAGAAACCTCATGCAGTTTAAAAAGAGGAAGCATCAAGTCCTGAACCTGGGGAAGAATAACCCCAGGCACAAGTACAGGCTGGGGGCCAACCAGCTGGAAAGCAGCTTTGCAGAAAAGTACCTGGGGGTCCTGCTACCTGCAGTTTGGAGAAAAGTGTTGTTTAAGGGTTAAAGGCATCACTCTAAATGCAACAGAGAAAAGAACAATTTTGACACAGTGAGCGATCTTGTGTTATATTACAGCACAAATCCAGACAGTGATGATCCTAAAAAGACTGTGATAGAGCAGTGCTCAATCATCAGAAATAAGCAGAAAAGGGCAATAGAATCCAGGCCCCTCCAGAAGACGTAGAAGGTGGTTTACGACAAAAGGGTACTGACTAAAAATTTTAAAAGCCTCCCCTATGGGTTTTGATCATAGGCATGGGCTAGAAACACCCCTTTTCTGCTATTCCGTCAGGGCCTAGCAACTTCAGGAAAAGTTATTTTGTAAAAACTCTTTTTGGAGAAGGCCATTCAGACAGGCTGTAGAAATGAGCTGACAGAAACATCATGTACTTCAACAAGGAGTGCCAAGTCCTGCCCCTGGGGAGGAACAGCCCCATGCACTGGTACATGCCAGGTGGGCCAGCCAGCTGGAAAGCAACTTTGCAGAAAAAGACCTGGGGGTCCTAGTGGTCACCAAGTTGAACATGATCCAGCAGCATGCCCTTGCTGCAAAAAGGGCTAATGGTATCCTGGGCTGCATTAGGCAAAGTATTGCCAATAGGTCCAGGTAGGTGATCCTTCCCCTTTATTCAGCACCAGTTGAGTACTGTGTACCTGGAGTCCTGTGTCCAGTTCTGGGCTCCCAGCTGAGAGAGCTGGGACTGTTTAGCCTGGAGAAGACAAGGCTTGGGGGAGGGGGGCTTATCAATGTATATAAATATCTGAAGGGAAGGTGCATAGAAGATGGAGCCAGGTTTTTTTTCAATGGTGCCCAGTGAGAGGACAAGAGGCAACGGGCACAAACTGAAACACAGGAGGTTCTGTCTGAACATCAGGAAACACTATTTTATACTGTGACAGTGACTGAGCACTGGAGCAGGTCACCCAGAGAGATTGTAGAGTCTCCCTCCTTGGAGATACTCAAAAACCATCTGGACATGTTCCTGGGCAACATGCTCTAGGTCACCCTGATTGAACAGGGGGCTGGACAAGATGACCCACAGAGGTCCCTTCCAACCTCTGCCATTCTGTGATTTTGTGATTCTGTGATTTCAGCCAATTATTAACTTAGTAGTGATGAACTTTGAGCAAGTACACAAAGATAAACATTTAAATTCATGTTAAGTGGCCAATGCTTAAATGTTTTGCTAAAACGCTAGTGGTTGTGGGGTTTTTTTGGGAGGGGGTGTTTAAAAAAAAAAGAAAATGTATTCTGAGGTACATTATAATATAAGTAGAAGTGATATTAATGGAATTATGAGATATTATTAATTGAATCTGTATATCAGGAAAAATTATTAGTGAAATGTATGAGGCAGTTAAACAGCATTGCAAAGAACATGCAGAAAAAAATCATCACTTTAAATTTTAAAACTAAATTTAACAAAATGCTAGAAATTTTAGTTTAGACAACAGTGATTCACTAGCACAGAAACAGACTTAAATAATTTAACAAGTTATTCTTGGTTTTAATATTGTTGATTTTGAAACAGTAAAGCCAACTTATGTTGAAAAAGAACATCAGATTTCACCCAAAGAACCTAAAATACTGACAGCTGAATGGAAGTGGAGAGGGAGGTGCTGATCTCTTCTTCCTGGTATCCTGTGACAGGACGAGTGGGAATAGTTCAAAGCTGCGTCAGGGGAGGTTCAGACTCAATATTAGGAAACATTTCTTTACTGAGAGGGTGGTCAAACACTGGAACAGGCTTCCTAGAGAGGTGGTCGATGCCCCATGCCTGTCAGTGTTTAAGAGGCATTTGGACAATGCCCTTAATAATATGCTTTTGGTCAGCCCTGAAATGGTCAGGCAGTTGGACTAGATGATCGTTGTAGGTCCCTTCCAACTGGAACAAATAATTAAAAAAATAAAAAGCTAAATTACACTTACTAAAGGAGTCTTTGACAAAAGTCATGGCTTTTCACATTCAGTTTCTGTTTTCCAACTCCACTTCCCTCCTCAATCTCCCCATGCACCACTCCCTCTAACGTTGGTGGGGCTGCATAGGTAATTAATCATGTCACAGAAGTGTGTGCTGAGCTGGCTGCTTCAGAAGCCCCTTTAATTCTCTGGCAAATCCAAATTATGTATTACATATGGTTTTACTTCAAATACCTTTCTGCAGTTGTGCAGGGAACCTGCGGGGAGTCCAGCTTAGAAGTACAAAATGACATTTCTTTTGTATTTTACATCTATATTGTATTTATTTCAAAAATTCCATATTCCTTATAAACCTTTCAAAGGAATAAATGTGAATATTCAATAACAAAAATGAATGTAATTTTTTATAAGATATTGCACACATTTTATAGTAATCTACTTTTAGAATCATGCATACATATTTCTGGTGGTTGTCAGATATTCTAGTTCAGGAAATAAACCCTGAAAACTGCATGTCTGCTTATGTAGCTATTTTAGTTCCAGCAAAATAAAATTGAATAAAACAGTGAAAAAGAGTTGCTTTTGGAGCCTTGTACAAAATCAGATCTTCACTACACCTGTTGAAATGCATCATTCTGTCTTGCCAGGGTTTTTTGTTTTCCCAAAATTAACAGACACCTACCTGTTGCTGAACCGGTACCTGCTGTACTACCTGTGTGGGCACTGCTGCCTGGCCAGCCACAGATGCCTGTAAAGTCACAGTCGAACCTGTGTCCGACCCAGTCTCTGATGTCTGCATCGTGGTCTCTGAATAAAATTAAAATGTAAAATTAAAAGTTCAGCACAAACTTCTTTGCTTTTTGTCACTTATCCTTATTCAGATCTTAAAAGAATATTTACCTAAAATCCAATCTGGGGATTAGCTAAAGATTGTTTCACATACTATTACATGAGTATATAGAGATACTTTATTTATTTTTCCTTTTTTAAAATGCTGCTTTGGCCTAAAATATTAGAAAATTTATATTATATATTATTGTTTTGTCTAATTAAGGTCTGCTTAGAGCTTGCAGCACATCAGGAAGAGAACACTATAAGCTTTGGACTTCATGAATTTTTTTCTAACAGTTTACAGTCTGCTTTGTAACAGCAAATATGTTTATCAAGTCAGAAGCAAGGTGCACACGAACCTACTTACTGCTTTGAGGTAAAGAACTTTTAGAAAAAAATCCAGTCA
Source organism: Strix aluco (assembly GCF_031877795.1). NCBI lineage: Eukaryota > Metazoa > Chordata > Aves > Strigiformes > Strigidae > Strix > Strix aluco. Next base: position 27,678,251 of record NC_133970.1, read on the forward strand.
CAGACCTTATTCTTCTCTAACTACACTTGTATACGTTAGCTGCAACTATTGTCAAATTTTCAGAGGAAACTGAAAACCTTATACCATATTAAGACAATGCACTTTAAGCTACCTAGATGCACAAAAATAATTAATTCTAGAAGCTGCACATATAAATGTTTACTTCTTAATTAAGCATGCCTTCACAAAAAGACTTGCAATAATCAATGCAATTAAACTGAACACTGGAAACATTTCATACCAGCTCATCACAATTCTAAAGAACTAAAAGAGTAATTTCTATAATAATCACAAGTAAATTACAGTACCTCCAATACTGTCAGCTTTCAGAAAGAGCTAACATACACTGAATAAAGTGTACTGTAAGAACACAATGGGTAAAATATGCAATACCATAAATAAATTTCTTTCTTCATTTTCTTCCCTGAAACGGTTCAAAACCTTATGTACTGAAATATTCAAAGTTTTCTCTTACCTTACTTGCACTCAAAATATCAAAATATCAAAATAAGAGATTAAGGACTTTCCAACTCCCCATGTCCTGTCCATGCGCAGGTGTACAAGAAGCTGGGAGGGACCACAGCCAGAGCACCAGACCCAATTTAGCCAATGGAATATTCCATATCATGTAATGTCATGCTCAGTATATAAAGGAGGGACGTCCAGGAAGGAGGGGGTTCTCTCTTGCTTCCAGGATTGCGATTGTGGGATATTGGTATTTCAGGATCACTAGTCAGGAACGGGCTGGGTATCAGTTGGCAGGTGGTGAGTAATTGCATTGTGAATTATCTGTTTGTACTTTCTATTATTGTTATTGTTTTATTTTATTTCATTTCAATTATTAAACTGTTTTTATCTCAACCTATGAGTTTCCTTACCTTTACCCCTCCAATTTTCTCCCCCATCCCCCGGGCAGGGGAGGGTGAGTGAGCAGATGCATGGTACTCAGTTGCCCTCTGAGCTCAAACCACGACAAACTCATAAAAACCATAAATAAGTCAAAGTCCTCCCATCACCTTGTAAATGACTACCCATTCTTCAAAGCTGTCCTTCCTCTGGTTTACTGAGTTGCACTATAAATTCTTCATATTCAAATGCCGAGTTAAAGCTCTAGCAGGTGATAGAATGAGGGGCTGCAACCTGAAAAGAAGACCCTGAAAAGCATTTTAAACGTCATAGTGAAAAAGTGACTCAAATAAGCTTGCTTTAGCAGAAAGTGTTAATGTAATCACTGGAGTTATAAACAGGGATTTTACCCCTATTAAAATTGTGAGGCACACACTAGAAAAGTACATGAGGTTGTGGCACTGATATTTTTAAGAGGAATATTCAAAATCTGGATAGAGCACAGAAATGGTCCAACAATGAAGAAAAATGCCTTACAAAGAAATCCTATTTAGAGTATCAGAAAGAAGACTGAGGGTGACTTATACATACTAGGAATTAGATAATTCCTCAATTTTTCACAGAATCACAGAATCGTTTAGGTTGGAAGGGACCTCTTGAGATCATCTAGTCCAACCCCCCTGCTCAAAACAGGGTCACGTACAGCAAGTTGCTCAGGGCCATGTCCAGTTGGGTTCTTAATATCTCCAAGGATAGAGACTCCACAACATCTTTGGACAACCTGGTACAGTCCTTGACTAACCTCACAGTAAAAAGTGTCTTTGAGAGTTCAGATGGAATTTTCTGCTTTTTTCCATTTGTGTCCCTTGCCTCTTGTCCTGTCAATGAGCACCACTGAGAAGAGTCTTGCTCCCTCATCTTCACTCCCTCCCATCAGGTATTTATACACAGATAAGATCCTCCCTGAGCCTTCTCTTCTCCAGGCTAAATAGTTCCAGCTCTCTCAGCCTCTCCTCATATGGCAGATGCTCCAGTCCCTTAATCATCTTTTGCTAGACTTGCTCCAGTAAGTCCATACCTTTCTTGATATTGTGGAGCCCAGAATTGAACACAGTACTCCAGATGCAGCCTCACTAGCACTGAGTAGAGAGGAAGGATCTACCTTGACCTCCTAGCAATGCTCTTCCTAATGCAGCCAGGGATACTGTTGGCCTTTTTTGCCATGAGGGTGCACTGCTGGCTCATGTTCAGCTTCTTGTCCACCAGGACACACATTTCCTTCTCTGCAAAGCTACTTTCTAGCTAGTCAGCCTGCAGCCTGCACTGGTGCCTGGGGTAAGTCCTCCCCAGATGCAGGACTTCGCATTCCCACTTGTTGAACTTCATGAGATTCTTCTATGCCCAGTTCTCCAGCCTGTCAAAGTCCCTCTAAATGGCACAACAGCCATCTGGTCTAGCAACCAGTCCTCCCAATTCTGTATCATCTGAAAACTTGCTGAGGGTGCACTCTGTCCTATTTTCCAGGTCACTAATGAAGATATCAAAAAGTATTGGCTCCAGTATAGACTCCGGGGGACACCATTAGTGACTTGCTTCCAATTGAAATTTGTGCCACTGATCACAACCCTCTGGACCTGGCTATTCAGCCAGTTTCAGTCCATCTCACTGTCCATTAAACAACATCCACTGCTCTCCCCTCATCCATCAAGCTAGTTGACTCATTGTAGAAGGCTTATCAGGTTGGTCAGGCATGATTTCCCATTCATAGATCCATACTGACTCCTACCAAGCACCTTCATGCCCTTCAGTTTCCAGGATTATGTTCTCCATCATCTTCCCAGGAATAGAGGTGAAGCTGACCAGCCTGTAGTTCCCCAGATCTTCCTTCTTGCCTTTCTCGAAGACTGGAGTGATATTTGCTCTCTTCTGCTTGTCAGGAACCTCTTCCAATCACCATGACTATTCAAAGATAATCAAGAGTGGCCTTGCAATGACATCAGCTGGGTCACTCAGCACTTGTGGGTGCAACAAATCAGGCCCCATGGACTTACATATGTTCAGTTTGTATAAGTGCTCTTATACATGGTCCTCCTCCACGGAGGGTAAATCTTCCTTGCTCCAGACTTTCCCTCTGGTCTCAGGGGCCTGGGAATCCTCAAGGCTGGTATTACCAGTAAAGACTGAGGCAAAGAAGGCACTGAGTACCTCAACCTTATCCATGTCATTTATCACCAGTTCCCCTGACCCATTCAGCAGCAGACGACATTTTCCCTAGTCTTCCTTTTGCTGTTTCTGTACTGGTAGCATACTTTTTTGTTGCCAATGCATCTATCAATCAGCATCACATTTTGTACTGGGCCTGCCTGGGACAGAGTTAACTTTCCTCATAGCTGCCTATATGGTTCTGTGCTTTGCATTTGTGGCTAGAACAGCATTGATAATAGACCAATGTTTTGGCTATTGCTGAGCAGTGCTTGCATAGCATCAAGACTTTCTCTCTAACTCCCCGCCTCCCCCCCCCCACCCCGGCCAGTAAGCTGGGAGTGAGCAAGAGCTGACCCCAACTGACCAAAGGGATATTCCATACCATATGACATTGTGCTCAGCAAAAAACGCTCACGGAAAGGAGGAGGAAGGGGGGGCACTCATGGTTATGGCATTTGCCTCAGCAAGCAACTGTTAAGCATGCTGAGGCTCTGCTTTCCAGGAAGTGGCTAGACATCTCATGGCTAGCCAATGGGGAGTAGTGAATTAAATCCTTTTTGATTTGTTTGCACACACAGCTTTTGTTTTTCTTCTTAAACTGTCATTGTCTTGATCCACAACTCTTTTCACCTTACTTCTGTTTTTCCCCCATCCCATGGGAGAAGGTAGTGAGCAAGAAGGAGGGTGGATGTTTGGCTGCTGCTCAGGGTCAACCCATGACACATTTAATCAAGTATAATTGAGAGGTAGACACTGACCACACCAACCCTAGAAAAATGCCTATTTGTTATTTCTGGGAGAAAGCAACACTTGCTTTTTGTTGGCTTTGGGGGCTATGCTAAAAGTTTATACTGTCAAAAGGATTTTATAACAGAAGAAAAAGAAAGTCCCAACTGACTGGAGAGAAAAGAGATGGAGCATAAACAAAATAGAGTGAGAAAGAGAGAGAATACTCAGGAGTGGGACAGATGATAGCATGATGAGATAAATGAGTTGCAAGACATGAGAGAGAAAGCTGATTACAGAATTCAAGACAGTCAAGACCAAGAGACAAGAGTGAAGGCCGAGAAAGCCAAGAGATGTGAGACCCAAGAGGGCTGAGAGAGAGAGAGTGCCAAGAGACAGTCAAGAGGAAATAGACATGCAACAGGGGGGAAGATGGGAGAGACAAGACAAGACAAGACACGAGATAGACAAGATGAACCAAGAGATGAGTGGAGAGATGGGAGACAGAGATGAGAGAGATGAGATGAGATGAGGCACAAGACAGACGAGACAAGTGGTGAGTGGAGAGATGAGAGGTGAGAGAAATGAGAGGGGAGATGATAGGCAAGAGATAAGAGGGGCATGAGATGAAAGACATGAGACACAGGTGAGAGGGGAGAGACAGAGGTGAGACGAGGGAGGCGAGAGAGGAGATTTGAGGCGAGGTGAGGAAGGAGGCCAATAAGGTTGAGGCGAGATGAGTGGAGAGATAAATGAGAGGAGAGAGGCGAGAGAGATGAGGCAGAGCCAAGAAGTAAGATGGGAGACAGACTAGAGAGGCTAAAGAAAGATGAGGGGCAAGAGAGGGGGGGTGCGAGGGGCAGGCAAGAGCGATGAGAGGTTAGAGGTGAGAGAAAAGACAAGAAACAGAGGAGAGAGATGGGGAGGGGGAGAGAGAAGGCAGATGAGCTGAAAGACAATAAACAGAAGGGGGAGAGATGAGAGATGGGGGAGATAAAGACAGGCGACAGACGAGAGACAGACTAGGTGGATGATCGAGACAAGAGACAGAGGAGGCAGATAGAGATGGGGCAGATGAGAGAGAAAGCATACAGGCGAGATACAGACTAGAGGGAGCTGAGGCAAGATGAGAGCGCCCAGATGTGGATGGAGAGACGGGATAAAAGAGGTACATTGGGGAGGGGGGCAAGAGAGCAACAACAGATGAAAGACATGAGAGATTAGAAAGTTTAGATGAGAGAGATGGGAGAGGAGAGATGGGCATGAGACTATGAGAGAGATTAAATGAGAGCACGGAGTGAGACAAGATAGGCCAGACAGTGCAAGAGTAGAGGGGAGGCTAAGAGGGATGAGTAATGAGAGAGACAATAGTTGCAAGGGACAGGAAAGATGGGAGAAACAGAAGAGAAAAGAGACAAGAGGGTTGAGACAATGAATGAGACATGAGATGAGACAATAGAGGGAGATAATAGGGTGGCAGGAGGGAGGAAGAAGAGAGAGAGAGATGGGGAGATGAGGCATGAGACAAGACGAGATGAGAGAGGAAAGGAGAGGTAAGAGATGAGGTGAGAGATGAGACAGACAAGACGAGATGGCAGGAGCGGAAAGGAGAGATGAGAATGGTCAGACAGGATGAAAGAGACAAGAAAGTCCAGATAGGACAAGAGTAGAGGGGAGGGGGCTGAGAGGGAAGGGGGCTGAAAGAGAGGGATGAGAGTTGCAAGGGATGGGAAAGATGAGATAGACAGGAGAGAAGAGAGATGAGAGAGACGAGACAAGATGAGGGATGAGACAAGATGAGGGATAAGACAAGAGTCAAGAGGAGGGACAAGAAGAGAATCAAGACAAGATGATATGAGACAAAAGATGAGACAAAGCAAGACAAGAGGAGAGAAAAAAAGGAGAGGAGAGGAGAGGAGAGGAGAGGAGAGGAGAGGAGAGGAGAGGAGAGGAGAGGAGAGGAGAGGAGAGGAGAGGAGAGGAGAGGAGAGGAGAGGAGAGGAGAGGAGAGGAGAGGAGAGGAGAGGAGAGGAGAGGAGAGGAGAGGAGAGGAGAGGAGAGGAGAGGAGAGGAGAGGAGAGGAGAAAGACAAGGGAGACTAGAGTGCATAGGGAGGCAGGGGAGAGGTAGGGGAGAACAGGGGAGAGAAGAGGTGAAGGAAAGGAGGGAGAGAGGGTCATGGGGGCAAGACAGGGGGACAAGGGGGCAAAGGGGGGGTGAGGGGGAAGATAAGGGGGGGAGATGAGAGAGAGGCAGAGAGGGGACAAGAGCTAGGAGGGAATGGGGGCAAGAGAGGGAGGGTGGAAGAGAGGAGGGGGCGGGAGAGGGGAGTGAAAGGGGAGGGGAGATGACAGGGAGGCAAGAGAGGGATGGAGAGAATATGCACACGAGATAGGTGGATGAGAGAGGAGGGGGCAGCTGGAGAGGGATGAGATAGGTTCAAGAAAGAGGGAGAGGGGAAGAGGGGAGAGTGAGGGGCTGAGATGAGAGAGGGAGTGGAGAGGGAGGGAAGAGGGAAAGGAGGGGGAGGGGAGAGATTAAGGAGAGATAAGACAAGGGAGGGAGGGGGGAGGAGGGGAAGGATGGGAGCTAGAGGGGAGAGTGGGAGAGGGGTGACAGAGAGACATAGGAGAGAGTATCCAGGGCCAAGAGCGAGCTGAGAGAGGAGCGATGGCTGAGAGGGGCACAATGCCTGATAGATGACTGGGAGATAGACAAAAGAGAGGCAAGGGAGCAGAGAGCCGGGAGAGGGAAGGGGGCCAAAAGAGAGCCTGAGAGGAGCAAGAAAGGAGATAGGGCCAGGAGAGGGGCAAAGACCAAGAGAGACATGAAAGAGGCAAGAGGTGACCAAGGGCTGAGGTCTGAGAGGGAGTCAGGAGAGAGCTGGGATAGGTGCAAGGATGTGAGAGAGACTGGAGAGAGCCAGAAGAGGGACAGGGGAGGAGACAGCCAAGAGAGGGCCAAGAGAGAAAAAATGAGGGCCACGAGGAAAAGGGGGACTGAGAGGAAAAGGAGGGGAAAGAGAGGAGTGAGGACTCTGAGAGAGCTGTGAGAGGAGAGGGGGGGGGGGGGAGAGCAGCAACTGAGGACAGAGTCCTGAGAGGGCTGAAAGAGAAAAGTGCTAAGAAAAAAAGAAGGGCTGAAAGAGACAATGAAGGAACAAGGGGCAAGGGAAGGAGAAGATCTGAGGAGTAAGGGGAAGGGTGCAAGACACCTTAGAGTGATCCAAGAGCAAATCTACAAAACCTGAAGAGGAGCTGGAAAGAGACGAGAGTGGAGCAAGGGCCGAGAAAGACATGAGGGGTGAGAGAGAACAGAGACAGGACTGAGAGAGGAGCAAGGGCTGAGAGGGGAGCAAGGGCTGCAAGGATGCCAAAAGAGTAGCAAGGGCCAAGTGAGGACTGAGAGACAGATGAGGGGGAGGGGGAGGCAAAAGAGAGCTGAGAGTTAAGAGGGGAGAGGGGCAAGAGAGAGCCAAGGGAGATTGCTGAGAGAGGAGCAGAGAGCAGAGAACCAAGAGATGAGCAAGGACCAAGAAAGAAACAAGGGCTGGGAGAGAGAGATAAAAGCAAGAGAGACACCTGGAAGTGAGGGAGAGCTGAGGGAGAGCCTAGGTGCAAGGGCCAAGATGAAAGAGGGCCAAGAGAGCACCAAGAGAACAGTGAGGGCCTACAGAGATGTGAGAGAGCCAGGAGAGGGGCAAGGGAGGAGAGAGCTGAGAGCCGAGGGTCAAAACAGAGAAGGGAGAGGGGGGAGGGCTGAGAAAATGCTGAGAGAGGAGCAAGGGATGAGAGATGGGTGAGAGCCTAGAAAGCCAAGAGAGATCTGGGAGAGGGCTGGGAGAGCTGGGAGACAGGTGAGGGAGGAGAGAGTCAATAGAGGTCAGGGAGAGAAATAAGGGCAGAGAGAGAGCTGGGAGAGACCCAAGAGAGTGGCAAGAGCCTAAAGAGCCAGGATAGAGACGAGGGAGGAGAGAGCCAAGAGAAAGGTGAGAGAGGAATGAGGGCTGAGAGCAAGCTGAGAGAGGGACCAGGGCCAAGAGAGAGCTGACAATAGAATAGAATAGAATAGAATAGAATAGAATAGAATAGAATAGAATAGAATAGAATAGAATAGAATAGAATAGAATAGAATAGAATAGAATAGAATAGAATAGAATAGAATAGTTCAGTTGGAAGGGACCTACAATGATCATCTAGTCCAACTGCCTGAACAATTCAGGGCTGACCAAAAGATAAAGCATATTACTAATGGGCATTGTCCAAATGCCTCAAACTCTGACAGGACTGGGACATCGATCACCTCTCTAGGAAGCCTGTTCCAGTGCTTGACCACAGAAATGCTTCCTAATGTCAAGTCCAAACCTCCCCTGGTGCAGCTTTGAACCATTCCCACGTGTTCTGTCACTGGATACTGGGGAGAAGAGATCAGAACCTCCCTCTCCACTTCCTTTCCTCAGGAAGCTGTAGAGACCAATGAGGTCACCCCTCAGCCTCCTTTTCTCCAAACTAGACAAGCCCAGAGTCCTTAGCTGCTCCTCCCGGGACACGCCTTCCAGCCCTTTCACCAGCTTTGTTGCCCTCCTAATGGATGCATTCAAGGACCTTCATGTCCTTCTTAATTTGTGGGGCCCAGAACTGCACACAGTACTCAAGGTGAGGCCACACCAATGCTGAATACAGTGGGATAATCCCCTCTTTTGACCAACTGTTATACTGTGTTTGATGCACCCCAGGATGCTGTTTGCCCTCTTGGCTGCCAGGGCACTGCTGACTCATTGAGCCTGCTGTCAACCAGCACCCCCAGATCCCTTTCTGCAGGGCTGCTCTCCATCCACTTCTCTCCCAATTTATACTTGTGCCTGGCATTACTCTGTCCCAGGTGCAGAATCAGACATTTGTTCTTGCTAAATTTCATGCCATTAATGATTGCCCAATGCTCCAATGCATTGAATGCCTCTGCTTTTTCTTCATCCTTTTAGTCAGGTGACCATCTTCAACAAGTATCCGTCCAATGTTTTCTTTATACTTCCTCTTGTTATTAACATACTTCAAAAAGTCCTTCTTATTGTCTGGCACAACACTGGCCAGTTTCAACTCTGAGCTTTGGCCTTTTGTGTCTTCTCCCTGCATATACGAAGGAGCAAGAGCCTAGAGAGAAGTGAGGGTAAAGAGAGGAGTGAGGGGCAAGAGAGAACTGAGAGGAGCAAGGGCTCAGAGAGACATGAGGGGTGAGAACGTGCATGAGAAAGGTGCAAGAGACCTCTGAATGAACAGAGAGTAAGCTGAGAAATTCCAAATGGGAGTGAGGCAGAGCCGAGGGAGAGCCAATAGCTAAGTGAGGGCCAAGAGGAGCAAGGGCCAAGAGAGAGCTGAAAGGGGAGCCAGGGTCAAAAGAGAGCAAGAACTGGGAGTGAGGCAAGGACCGAGAGAGGTCACTGAGAGAGGAGTGGGGGCTGAGAGAGGAGTGGGGGCTGAGAGAGCTGAAATGCAAGAGAGGGTCAAGAGACAACCAGGAGAGGCGTGAGGGCTGAAAGAGCCAAGAGGGGGTCAAGATCTCTGAGAGAGGGGTGAGAGGGCTGGGAGGAGCAAGGGCCAAGAGAGAGCGGGGGCAGGGGGGGTGAGGGGGGGGACGGCCTAGAGAGCCAAGAGGGAGCCCAGAGAGGGGAGAGGGAGGACAGAGACAGGGCAGGGGCAAGAAAGAGCCAGGAAAGGGGTGAGGGCTGAAAGCAAGCCAAGAAAGGGTAGAGGGCTGAGAAAGGGACACAAGACGTCCTCAGGAGGGGAGAGGGAGAAGAAAGCTGAGACAGAGCCAGGAGAGGGACAAGGGCCAAGAGAAAGTCAGGAGAGGAGCAAGGGCCTAGAGAGAGCCTAGAGAGGAGCAAGGGCTGAGGGAGGAGCAAGGGGCAAGAGAGAGCTGGGAGAGAGCCATGTGAAGGGCAAGGGCATAGAGAGATGAGAGACGGGAGGAGAGCTGAGAGAGACCGCCGAGTATGTGACAAGGGCCGAGAGCAAGCCAATAAAGGGAGAGGGCTGTGAGAAAGCCAAGAGGGGTGAGTGCCAAGAGAGGAGCAAGGGCCAAGAGAGAGACAGGAGAAGGTCAAGGGCTGAGAGAAAGTGGACGGTGAACCATGAGGCAAGAGAGAGCCAAGAGGGAGATGGAACAGTGGTGAGGGCCTAAAGAGCCAAGAGAGAGATGAGAGAGGAGTAAGGGCCGAGAGAGTGCAAAGGGCTGAGAAGAGCAAAGGCCAGGAGAGAGCTGTGAGAGGGGTAAGGGCCTAGAGAGTCAAGAGAGAACCCAAAGAGGGGAGAGGGAGGGGAGAGCCGAGTAAGAGCCGGGAAAGAGGTAAGGGCCGAGAGAAAACTGAAAGGAGCAAGCACCGAGAGAGGAGAGGGAGGTGAGAGAACTGATAGAGGTGAGAGGGCTGAGAGAAAGATGATAGAGGGCCAAGGGCTGAAAACCAGGAGAGATCTGGAAGAGGAACAAGTGCTGAGAGCAAGCCAAGAGGGGAGCGAGGGCTAACAGAGCCAGGAGAGGGTCAAGGACTAAGAGAATGTTGAGACAGAGGTAAGAGGGACTAGAGAGAGAGTCAACAGAGGAAAGAGGACTAAGAGAGGAGCATGGGCTGAGAGAGAACTAGGAGAGGGTTGTACTGGGAGAGGGTTGAGAGGGGCAAGGGCCTAGAGAGCTGAGAGAGAGTCTGGAGAGGGGAAAGGTAGGAGAGACCCAGGACAGGGGCGAGGGGTGAGACAAGGCCGAGAGGAGCAAGGGCCCTGAGAGAAGTGAGGGTCAAGAGAGAAGCAAGGGCTGAGAGTCAAGAGAGGAGCTAAGGCAAAGAGAGAGACAGAAACATGATGAGGGTCGACAGAGCTGGGAGAGGGGCAAGCTGAGAGAGATGGGAGAGGTAAGAGGTTTGAGAGCAAAGAGAGGGGAGGGCTGAGAAAGGATCGAGTGTCAAGAGCAGAGTGTGGGTTGAGAGAGAAAAGAGGGAGGGGTGAGAGGGGGGAGAACAAAGACAGGGTGGAAAGAAGAGCACATTTCAAGAGCAGAGTGGGGGGCAAGAGCTGAGAGAAAGGAGCAAGGACCAAAGTGCAAGGAGCCAACAGGAGTGAGATAGAGGAGTGAGGCATGAGAGAGAGGACTGAAGAGCATGAGAAAGGAATGAGAAGAGCAAGGAACAAAGGAGAAGGGAGCAAGGAGTGAGAGCTCACCGAGGTGGGGGAGGGGAGCAAAGAGAGAGGAGAGCAACAGGAGCAAGGGATGAGAGCAGGGGTGGGAGGCAAGAGGGAAGCAAGGGGTGAGAGAGGGGGTAGAGATGGGCAACAGAGGGGTGAGGCCCAAGAGATAGCTGTGAAAGAGATGGGAGGGGGACAAAGACTGAGAGAGACCTGAGAGAGGAGCAAGGGACGACAGAGGAGCGAATAATGAGAGACGGGTTAGAGCTGGGAGAAGGGCGAGGGCCTAGAGAGCCAAAAGAGCCGGAAGAGGGGGGAGGGAGAAAAGAGTCACAAGAGAGTCAAGAGAGAGGCCAGAGAGGAGCAAAGGTTGAGAGGAAAAGGAGGGCCGAGAGCTGCACAAAGGCTTAGAGAAAACCAAGAAAGGAGCAAGGGCTGAGAGGAGCGAGGGCCAAGATAGAGGCAAGGCCTAAGAGAGAGCCAGGAGAGAGACAAGGGAGTTCTGGGAAAGGGGAGAAGGGCCAGGGAGGGGAGTGAGAAGAAAAGTACAACAGCTGAGAGAGAGGGGAGCGAGGGATGAGAGCTAAGAGACAGGGGAGCAAGAGGGAGGGGTGAGAGTCAAAAGGGGGGAACAAGAGGGGAGAGCCAAGACAAAGGGGAGCAAGGGGCAAGAGCCAAGAAAGGGGAACAAGGAGTGAAGGGCAAGAGCAGGGGTAGTGAGGGGAGAATGGAGTGAGGGGGAAAAGAACCAGGAATAAGGAGCAAGGGCAAGGTGGCAAAAGCCATGAGCAAGAGTGAGAACAGCAAGATCCAAGAGGAAGGTGCATGAGAGAAAGGGAAGCGAGATCCATGAGCAAAGGGGGTGAGAGCTGACAGAGGGGGATGAGAATCTACAGCTGTGTACTGGCTTTGGCTGCAACAAAGTTAATTTTCTTCATATCAGTCCCTATGGTGCTGTGCTTTGGATTTATAACCAAAACAGCGTTAATATGATGGGGGAGGTGGGAAACAGGTTTCCTGCTCAGGGACGCAGGAAAATCCTCTCCCGACCTCCCTCACCCTCTATGGTATCCCTTCACAATAGATTTAGGGTCCTGGAACTTTTGAATGAAGAAGAGAAGGAGGAAGGAAATGAGACAAACAAGGAGGAAGACCAAGGTCCACCAAGGCCAGGTCATTCTAGACCAGGTATTAAAACCGGTTCTAAAAAGAACCCCAGAAGAGTCATTGTAGTGGGTGACTCCGTTCTGAGGGGTGTCAAAGGCCCCATATGCAGACTGGACCTGTTTCATAGGGAAGTCTGCTGCCTCCCTGGGGCTCGCGTCAAGGACCTCAAGGCAAAACTCCCCTCTCTAGTGAGACCCAAGGACTACTACCCTCTCCTGGTTTTTCAGGTAGGTAGTGACGACATTACTAGGAGAAGTCCTAAAGCAATGAAGAGAGATTTCAGGTCCTTGGGGAAACTGATTAAGGGGTCAGGGGCACAAATTGTGCTCTCCTCCATCCCTTCAGTTGTGGGGATGGATGAAGAAGAATACCGGAGAACTCAACAGATGAACTTGTGAATCCAAGACTGGTGTTAACAGTCAGGGCTTTGGATTTTTCAATCATGGGTTGGTATACAGGGCACCAGACCTTTTGGCATTAGATGGAATGCACCTGTCCCAGAGGGGGAAGAGGATCTTGGGGCAGGAGTTAGCTGGGCTCATTGACAGAGCTTTAAACCAGATTTGAAGGGGAAAGGGGGCAAAACATCAGCCCATCTGAAGTGCATGTATACCAATGCACACACAGCATGGGTAACAAACAGGAGGAGCTTGAAGCCATGATGAAACAGGAAAATTATGATGTTGTGTCTATTACAGAAACATGGTGGGATGTCTCCCATGACTGGAGTGCGCCTGTTGATGGCTACAAGCTCTTTAAGAGGGACAGACAAGGAAGGAGAGGTGGTGGGGTGGTGCTGTATGTTAGGGACTGTTATGATTGCTTCGAGCACAAGTGTAGCAAAGACAGGGTGGAGTGTCTTTGCGTTAGAATCAGGGGGAAGGCCAACAGGGCAGATGTTGTAGGAATCTACCATAGGCCACTCACCCAGGACAGAGAGGTGGATGAAATATTCTGTAGGCATTTAGGAGAAATCTCACGATCGCTTGCCCTTGTTCTTGTGGGAGACTTTAACTTCCCAGACATCTGCTGGAAATACAACACAGCAGAGCGGGACCAGTCCCGGAGATTCCTGGAATGTGTGGGAGACAACTTCCTGACGCAACTGGTGAGAGAACCAACCAGAGAAGGTGCCCTGCTGGATCTCCTCTTTGTGAACAGAGAAGGACTGGTGGAGGATGTGGCGGTCGGAGGACGACTAGGGCACAGCGATCATGAAATAATAGAGTTTTCTATTCTTAGAGAGGCCAGGAGAGGGCTAAGCAGAACTGACATCCTGGACTTCAAAAGGGCTGACTTTGTCTTGTTTAGGCACCTGCTTGAAAGGATCCCTTGGGAGACGATCCTGAAGGGTATAGGGGTCCAGGAAGGCTGGGCACTCTTTAAGAAGGAAGTGTTAATGGCTCAGGAACAGGCAGTCCCCAGGTGCTGTAAGAGAAGCCGGCGGCAGAGAAGACCACCCTGGCTGAACAGGGAGCTTTGGCTGGAACTCAGGGAGAAAAGGAGAGTTTACAGCCTTTGGAGGAAGGGGCTAGCCACTCACAGTGATTACAAAGAGGCTGTGAGGCTATGCAGGGTGGAAATCAGGAGGTCTAAAGCCCAGCTAGAAATTACTCTGGCTTCAGCAATCAAGGATAACAAGAAATGTTTCTATAAGTATGTCAACAGCAAAAGAAAGATCAGGAGGAGCCTCTATCCCCTGCTAGACGCAGGAGGAAACATGGTAACAAGTGATGAGGAAAAGGCTGAGGTGCTTAATGCCTTCTTTGCCTCAGTCTTTAATAGCAAGACTAGTTGTACTGAGGGAATCCAGCCTCCTCAGCCAGAAGACAGAGACTGGGAGAACGACTCCCCCGCAATCCAGGAGGAGACAGTCAGTGACCTACTGCATCACATAGACACACACAAGTCTATGGGACCTGATGGGATACACCCGAGGGTGCTGAAGGAGCTGGCTGGGGTGCTCGCCAAGCCGCTTTCCATCATTTACCAGCAGTCCTGGCTGACCGGGGAGGTCCCGACAGATTGGAAACTGGCCAATGTGACGCCCATCTATAAGAAGGGTCGGAAGGATGATCTGGGAAATTACAGGCCTGTCAGCTTGACGTCGGTGCCCGGGAAGCTGATGCAGCAGCTCATCCAGAGTACCATCACACAACACATGCAGGACAACCAGATGATCAGGCCCAGTCAGCATGGGTTATGAAAGGCAGGTCCTGCTTGACAAACCTGATCTCCTTCTACGACAGGGCAACCTGCTTATTGGATGAGGGAAAGGCTGTGGATGTAGTTTACCTCGACTTCAGTAAGGCCTTTGACACTGTTTCCCACAGCATTCTCCTGGCAAAACTGGCTGCTCGTGGCTTGGATGGGCACACACTTTGCTGGGTAAAAAACTGGCTGGATGGCCGGGCCCAAAGAGTTGTGGTGAATGGAGTTAAATCCGGTTGGCGGCCAGTCACGAGTGGTGTCCCCCAGGGCTCGGTTTTGGGGCCACTCCTGTTTAACATCTTTATTGATGATCTAGATGAGGGAATCAAGTGCACCCTCAGTAAGTTTGCAGGCAACACCAAGTTGGGTGGGAGTGTTGATCTGCTCGAGGGTAGGGAGGCTCTGCAGAGAGACCTGGACAGGCTGGAGCGATGGGCTAAGGCCAACTGCATGAGCTTCAATAAGGCCAAATGCCAGGTGCTGCACTTTGGCCACAACAACCCCCAGCAGCGCTACAGGCTTGGGGAAGAGTGGCTGGAGAGCTGCCAGTCAGAGAGGGACCTGGGGGTGTTGATTGACAGCCGGATGAACATGAGCCAGCAGTGTGCCCAGGTGGCCAAGAAGGCCAATGGCATCCTGGCTTGCATCAGAAATAGCATGGCCAGCAGGGACAGGGAAGTGATCTTACCCCTGTACTCGGCGCTGGTGAGGCCACACCTTGATTACTGTGTTCAGTCTTGGACCCCTCACTACAAAAAGGACATTGAATGACTCGAGTGTGTCCAGAGAAGGGCAACGAAGCTGGTGAAGGGTCTGGAGCACATGTCGTACGAGGAGCGGCTGAGGGAACTGGGGTTGTTTAGTCTGGAGAAGAGGAGGCTGAGGGGAGACCTCATCGCCCTCTACAACTACCTGAAAGGAGGTTGCAGAGAGCTGGGGATGAGTCTCTTTAACCAAGTAACAAGTGATAGGACAAGAGGTAATGGCCTCAAGTTGTACCAGGGAAGGTTTAGACTAGATATTAGGAAGCATTTCTTTACAGAACGGGTTGTTTGGCGTTGGAATGGGCTGCCCAGGGGGGTGGTGGAGTCCCCATCCCTGGATTTTTTTAAGAGTAGGGTCGACATAGTGCTTAGGGATAAGGTATAGTTGAGAACTGTCAATGTTAGGTTACTGGTTGGACTAGATGATCTTCAAGGTCCTTTCCAACCTAGATGATTCTGTGATTCTGTAATAACACACCAATGCTTTAGGTATTCCTGAACAGTGATTACACAGTGTTGAGGCCTTCTCTGTTTCTCATGCTGCCCCCACAGCAAGTAGACTGAGAGTATGTAAGAAGTTGGGAGGGGACACAGCTGGGACAGCTGACCACAACTGACCAAAGGGATATTCCATACCATATGACATCACACTCAGCAATAAAAGCTGCAGGGAAAAAGGCGGATGGGGGGATGTTTGGAGTTACAGTGCTTGTCTTCCCAAGGAACCATTACATGTGATGAAGCCCTGCTTTCCTGCAAATGGCTAAACATCTGCTTGATGATGGGAAATAGTGAATGAATTCCTTATTTTGCTTTGCTTGTGCATGCAGCTTTGCTTCACTTAATAAACGGTCTTTATCTGAACCCATGAGTTCTCTCACTTTCACCTTTCTAATTGTCTTCCCCATCCCACTGAGGGGGGAGTGAGCAAGTGGCTGTGTGGGGCTGAGCTGCTTACTGGGATTAACACACAACACGTTGAGAGGAAGGGGAGCAGGGAACAAAGGCAAGATGAGTGAGAGCCCAGAGCAAGGGGTATGAGAGGAGCAAGAGCTGAGAGCAAGGCGTGTGTGAGGAGCAAGAGACAGGGGAATGAGGGGAGTGAGAGTGAGGGGAGAAAGAACTGTCCATAAAGGGAGCAGGAGGCTTGTGACCAGTACCTCCTGCTACTAACCCATGATAATATGGTTAGCATTATTGAAGTGCTAGGACTTGAACAATAGGCCCAAGCCAGAGTTGACCTATAGATGAATCCTGTATATTTTATAACTGATAACCATTGTGCTAATAGGTATTGTACTAGGTTATAACAAACCACCTATACTGATGTAAAAAGTGCTAAAGTGTTGAAGTATTGAAGCCTGAACAGCAGGCCCCGAGCTGAAGCTGCTAACTTAGTATGTAGTCATTAACGAAATATGTATGCTCATTAATGAAAGATGTAGCTTAGATTAGTTTAGATATCATTTACTCATTACTGATGATGAATGTAATAAAAACACGTCTATCCTGAATGTATCTTTCTTCTTTGCGTAGAGGCAAGTTAACAAGGCCATGAAGCCAGCTGCCCGGCCTTGGGACCAGACGTGTGGCCTTGTTCTAAAAAGAACATAAATAAATTAGATAAGCAGGGAAACTCCCTTAGCTTCTCCCTTGAGCCCTGGTCAGGCTCTGGGGGAATCTAATGTGAGAGTGAAACCAGATGTTCCACTCAAAACAAAGGTGCGTTATTCTGGCTTGCTGATTTTAGGTATATAAGTCTGGACCTGCTTGCAGCAACTTTGGAAGCCTCACCTATGGGTGGACGCACCGCGTAGGATTTCCCACTTGCCGGGACAGGCTCTCCAAATCCTCGCTGTAACCGGGGCTGCCCAGCGACTGCGGATCTGGATGATGGTAAAGTATGCAAGTGGTGATGGATCTTTCTTAATCACTATTCTCTCTCTCTCTCAGGTAGTAATGATTTGATGCATTACCCTGTATTTTCCTATTTGTTTAAGTGCACTATTCTGTCTTTTCTTACTGTATGTTTTCTGTATTATTCTGTTACATTATTTAGTTAATTCCAGTAAAATACGCCTACTCTTTTTCACTCTGGTGTCTGAGTTTAATTGGTATCCCTAATCAGCAAAACAATTACTAACACCATTTTAGAAGGCAAACGGCCATTCTCTGTCACTGAGCTAGTCACGTATCAGTCTCCTTTTTCCTCCTCATCAAGCCCTGAAGGTCCTGCGCATCAGGCAGATTTTTTCTTTCCCTCCCGATCAGCCTCAAGGTTCCTGGGTGCCAGGCCGACTTCTTCACTCCTTACCAGCCTTGAAGGTCCCAGGCACCTGGCCAACCAGGTGACAGTGATGACCCCGCCACAGAACAGGGAAGCGTAACAGTACACAGAGCACTGTCTATAAAATCAAGCAGTTACAAGTCCTAAGGGGGAACTTGGACTTGAAGTGCCGCTGGACAGTGAAACCCATGATCCTTCAGTGGTCAGGGACACCCCTCCACCGTCATCTGCTTACTCCAAGGACTGAGTGACTCATATTCTTTTACGTATTTTTGAGTTTGGATTATGATTGTTATATTGATACAGCAAGCCAAGTATTAAGATTTGACCCAACCTGTAGAGGGTCCAGGTGATTAGGAACTATAAGATAAGCTGTGCTATAAAATTCCTTGGCATGCTACTTATAAAATTGTGCTACACTGATACTTATAAAACTCCTGTGCTACTTCGATCATAAAATCCTATGCTATGCTCATCATAAAATTCTGTTAAAAAAAAATAAAGCTTTAACTGTAACTACATATTAGTGCCATCATCATTCTGCCAAGGATCCCCAAAAGAACCTGTCTCCCCCCATAGTGCTGGGTGACAAGCCTACAGAGGGGAGCAAGAAGCGAGAGCCGACAGAGAGGAGTGAGAGACTATGGCTGAGAAGAAGGGGAGCAAGAGGTGTGAGAGACAAGATAAAGGGAGGCGAGAGGAGCAAGGTGTGAGAGCCAAGAGAGAGGGGAGTGAGGAGCAAGGGGTGACAGCTGAGAGGGGGGAGAGCAAGAGGCAAGAGTGAAGGAAGAGAAGGCCAAGAACAAGAGCGAGGATCGAGAACAAGGGGAGTGAGATATGAGAGCAAGAGCCCAGAGTAGGGGGGTGAGAAAGGAACAAGGGGAGCAAGATCTGCAAGTGAAGGGTACAAAAGCTGACAGAGGGAGGAGCGAGAGAGATGGGAGGGTTGTGAGAGGGCAGCGAGGGGCAAGGGGGAAGACCGGGGGGCGCAAAGAGGGAAGGACCAGAGGAAGGGGTGAAAGGAGCAAAAGGCAAGAGAGGAAAGGAAGGAGCAAGGGGGTGGGGGGAGAAAGAAGGGAATGAGGGACAAAAGCATGGGGTGAGTGAGGGCAGTGAGGGGCGAGAGCTTGGGGGAGGGGCAGGAGCCAGGAGTGAGGGGTATGGAAGAGGGGAACGATGGGAAGAGATGGGATCATGAGGAATAAGGGGAGGAAGCCAACAGCAAGGCATGAGGGAGGTGAACGATGTAGGGGAGGGAGAGGTGCGAGCAAGGGGCACAAGAGCCAAGAGCAAGATGAGCAAGGGCCTGGAGTGAGGAGTGCGAGATGAGCGAGAGCTGAGAGCAAGGGGAGCAAGAGCCATGAGCAAAGAGGACAAGAGAACAAGAGCCAAAAGAGGGGAGTGAGGAGTGAGAGTTGACAGAGGGGAGCAAGAGCCTATGGCTGATAGGAAGGGGAGCAAGAGACGAGACAGAGGGGAATGGGGTGTGAGGGCCAAGACAGAGGGGAGCAAGGAGCACGGGGCAACAGCTGAGAGAGAGGTGAGCAAGGGGAAAGAGCGGGGGAAGCAAGGGTTGAGAACCCAGAGAAGGATTAAGGGGTGTGAGGGGAGTGAGAACCATGAGGGGGTGTGGAGCAAGAGCTGAGATGGGGGAGCAAGTGGCAACAACTGGCAGAGGGGAGACAGAGTCTATGGCTGAGAGGAGGGGGAGAAAGAGAAGTGAGAGCTGAGATGGAGGGGAGCGAGGTGCAAGGGGTGTGAGGAGAGAGCAAGGGGTGAGAGAGAGGGGAGCCAGGGGGGGCGAGGGATGAGAGACAGTAGAGGGAGAGAGCCCAGAGGGGGGGTATGAGAAGAGAGGGACAGGGGCGGGGAGCAAGAGGAGCAAGGGACAAGAGAGGCGAGCATGAGTCGTGAGGGCTGAGAGGGAGGAGAGAGCAGCAAGTAGTGAGAGGGGAACAAGAGGAGAGCAAAAGGAGTGGGGGCCAATGGAGAGTAGAGCAAGATGAGCAAGGGCCAAGAGAGAGGGGGAGCAAGAAGCAAGGGCCGAGAAAGGAGAGCCTGGGGATTGAGGGCTGAGAGAGAGGAGAGTGAGATGAGCCAAATGACCAAGAGCTGAGAGAGGGAGGAGAGCCAGAGGCACAAGGGCCAATAGAGGGGGGGGCAAGAGGGGAGAGGGAAGAGCAAGGACTATGAGATAAGAGACCAAGAGGAGCAAGGGCTGAGAGGGAGTAGAGCAAAGGGGAAGTGAGGTGAGTGAGGCGAGGGGGGGGGGGCGGGGGGGAGGGGCAAGGGCCAAGAGAGAGGGAAGTGAAAGGAGCAAGGGCCAAGAAGTGGGAGAGCAAGAGGGGTGAGGGCCAAGGAGAGGGAGAGAGAGGGGTGCGTGACGTGTGAGGGCCAAGAAGAGAGGAGCAAGGCTCGAGATAAGACAGGAGCGAGAGGGGCATGAGGGCCAAGAGAAGGGGGGGGAAATGAGAAGAGTGAGGGCAGAGAGAGAGGGGGGCAGGGGCTGAGAGAGGAAGAAGCAAGAGGACCTAGGGATGAGAGAGAAAGAAGCAAGAGGTGCACATGATGGGACCATAGGACAAGAGAGAGGAGAGCGAGAGGGGAGCATTGTGGAGAAGAAATGAGAGCAGGGAGAACAAGAGGACCAAGGGCTCTGAGAGAGAGGAGAGCTAGAGGGGCGAGGGCCAAGAGGAGTGCACAAGGAGTAAGGAGAGACAGGGCAAGACAGAGAAGAACAAGCGGCAAGAGGGCTGAGAGAGGAGAGCAAGAGGAGCAAAGGATGCTGTCTGAGAGTGGAACAAGAAGAGCAAGAAGTGAGGGCTGAAGGTGGGGTGGGGTGGGGAGAGGAGTGCCAGAGAGAGGGCCGAGAGAGGGAGGACTGAGAGGGGAGCAAGAGGAGTGAGGGATGAGAGTGAGGAGCACATAGCTGTGAGAAACAAGAGAGGGACAAGAGCAAGGTCCAAGAGAGAAGAGCAAGGAGCAAGAGCCAAGGGAAAAGGCAAGCTAAGGGGAGAGAGGAGCAAGATCCAAGCGTGGGGGAGATGGGGATGAGGAGAGAGGCACATGAGAAGAGGGGTGTGAGAGCCAAGATGAGCCAGAGGAGCAAGGGCCAAGCGAGGGGAGCGAAAGGAGAGAGAAGCAAGGGCTGAGAGGAACGCAGTCTGAGAGTGAGGAGCGAGAGCCAGGAATGAGGAGCGAGAGCAAGGAGTAGGGGCAGAGACTAGGAAGGAGCAAGAGCCAAGAATGAGCAGGCAAGAGAGATGAGCAAGGAGAAGAGAGAGCAGGTGCCAACTGCTACCATGACGGTGCACCAGCAGCAATATTGAACCGATCAAGACTCCCTAGTTCTCATCCATGAGCTGATTTGTCAACTGCAGAGGCAAGGAGTGATCAGGAGGACTTGATCACCCTCTGGTAGTCCAATATGGCAAGTGCAAAAGTCTGATGGAGCGTGGAGGTTAACAGTGGACTATCATGGCCTGAATGAAGTCATGCCACCACTAACTGCTGCCATACCGGACATGGTAGAACTCCAATATGAACTGGAGTCAAAGGCATCCAAGTGGGATGCCACAACTGATATTGCCAATGAATCTTTCTCTATCCCTTTGGCAGCAGAATGCTGGACACAGTTTGCTTTCACATGGAGGGGTGTCCAGTACATCCAGAATTAGTTGCCCCTGGAGTGGAAGCCCAGCCTTGCCATTTGTCATGGACTGATCCAGACTGCACTGGAACAGGGTGCAGCCCCTCAACACCTGCAGTACATCAATGACAATATCATGTGGGGCAGCAAAGCAGAGGAAGTGTTTGTAAAAGGGAAAAGGATAATCCAGATCCGTCTGAAACTGGTTTCATCATAAAACAAAGCAAAGTCAAAGAAGAAGCACAAGAGATCCAGTTTTTAGGACTAAAATGTCAAGACGGGTGTTGTTACATCCCTATGGATGTGATCAATAAGATAACAGCCACATCCTCACCAGCTAACAAAAAGGAAACCCAAGCATTCATAGGTGTCATGGTTTAAGCCCAGAGCAGGCAACTGAGCACCACACGGATGCTTGCTCACTCCTCCCCACTGGTGGGATGGAGTAGAGAAAATACAACAAAGGGCTAGGGGATCGAGACAAGGACAGTGAGGGATGACTCACCAATTATGATCACGGGCAAAAGACAGACTCCTTAGGGGAATAAAAACAGAACATCAATTTAATTTGAACACCACCACCACTACTTTTCCAATCAAAAAGAGTAGGATAGTGAGAAATACAACCACATCTTAAAAACACCTTCCTCCCACCCCTCCCTTCTTCCCGGGCTCAGCTTTGCTTGTGATTCCTCTACCTCCTCCCCCACAGTGACGCAGTGGGGAAGGGGATGGGAGTTGCAGTCAGTTCATCACCTGTTGTTTCTGCCACTTTTCCTCCTCGGGGGGGCACTCCTCACACTCTTCACCTGCTCCAGAGTGGGGTCCCTCTCACGGGAAAGAGCCCTCCACAAACTCCTCCGATGTGAGTCCTTCCCACAGGGCTACAGCTCTTCACGGACTTCTCTAGTGTGGGTCCCTTCCTCGGGCTGCAGTCCTCCCAGCAACAGACTGCTCCAGCATGGACTTCCCTCAGAGTCATGGCCTTCCTCAGGTGCAGCCACCTTCTCCAGTGTGGGGTTCTCCATGGGCTGCAGGTGGGCATCTGCTCCACCAGGGACCTCCATGGGCTGCAGGGGGACAGTCTGCCCTCTCACCACAGGCTGCAGGGGAGTCTCTGTTCCAGCGCACCTCCCACTCCTCCTCCTTTCTTCAACTGACCTTGGTGTTTGCATAGGTATTTCCCTCACTCCTCCTCAGGTTCCCCTTCTTAAATATGTTATCACAGAGGTGCAGCCACCATCGCTAATTGGCTCAGCCTTCGTCAGAGGCAGGTCTGACGTGGAGCTGGGGAAGCTTCGAGAAGCTTCTCACAGGGGCTACCCCTGTAGCCCCTCCCCTGCTACCAAAACCCCGCCACACACAAACCCAACACTACAGGCATTGTGGGTTTCTTGAGAATGTATATTCTGGGTTACAGTCAGCTTGTGAGGTCTCTCTGTCAAGTGACCCAAAAGAAGAACTGTTTCAACTGGGGCCCTGAGCAGATACAAGCCTGAGACCAGATCAAAGAGCAGATAGTTTGCGCAGTAGCCCTTGGGCCATTCCGGACAGGACCAGCTGTGATAAATGTCCTGTACAACAGTAGTCTCAAAAGTGGGGTGCATGCACCCCAAGGGGCTGCACAATAAGATACATTGGATTGGGGGAAGAAAATATTAGAATTTGTATTTGTATTTATGTTTATGTTTATTTAAAACAAATAGGAAGTCCCTTAAGTACAACTGTGCAATTATCATACACAGAGTCTAAATAGCAGATACCTGAGGATACAGTACTTGAACACGAGTCTTGCATAACTAAATGTTCAGGGCAGTACCATTCATGGTTTCCCCATTGTTCACATCCAGGAGTATCAATCAGATTATCTTGGCTATCCATCCATTTGCTTCCTTGAACTGCAACCCATATTGTATTAGCTACAATAATGGCAAGCAGGGTGGATGGGTTAATGGGTTCTTCTTTAATTTTCTTATTCACTATGTGGTAACAGATCCACTCAGCAGATTACTTTTTCTTACTACCTCTGAGTATACAATTTTGAGAAACCAGGATTTAAAAACCTGGCATTGATCCAATAATAGGATCCCTAACACAGCAGGATTTCCATCATGGACTCAATTGGTTTGTTCACTCCCAGTCTCTAGTTTCCCATATTACTTTGCCTTGAAAGTGCTGCAAAGTGACCCAGCAGTTACCCAGTGATGGGTGTTGAATTCTCACCCGATCCCCTGGATGCCACACTGAGGTGTTCAAAGCATCTTGCTGGTCTTGGTTCAGCACAGAGTATTGTTCAGAACTGTGGTGGGCTGATCTGACCTTGGCTGGATGCCAGGTGCTCACCAAGCCACTCTATCACTCCCCCCTCAACTGGACAGGGGACAGAAAATATAACAAAAGGCTCGTGGGTCGAGATAAGCACAGGGAGATCATTCAGCAATTACTGTCACAGGCAAAACAGACTCGACTTGGGGGAATTAATTTATTGCCAATGAAAAGACAGAGTAGGGTAATGAGAAATAAAAACAAATCTAAAAACACTTTCCCCCCACCCCTCCCTCTTCCCAGGCTCAACTTCACTCCCAAATTCTCTACCTCCTCCCCCTGAGCAGTGCAAGGGGGATGGGGAATGAGGGTTGCGGTCAATTAATCACATGTTGTCTCTGCCGCTCCTTCCTCCTCATGCTCTTCCCCTGCTCCAGCATAGGGTCCCACCCACAGGACACAGTCCTCCACGAACTCCTCCAGCGTGGGTACTTCCCATGGGCTGCAGTTCTTCAAGAACTGCTCCAGCATGGGTCCCTTCCACGGGGTGCAGTCCTTCAGGAACAGACTGCTCCAGCATAGGTCCCCCACAGGGTCACAAGTCCTGCCAGAAAACCTGCGTGGGCTCCTCTCTCCATGGCACCACCAGTCCTGCTAGCAGCCTGCTGCAGTGTGGGCTCTCCACGGGGTCACAGCCTCCTTCAGGCACATCCACCTGCTCCAGCGTGGGGTCCTCCATGGGCTGCAGGTGGGCATCTGCTCCACCATGGACCTCCATGGGCTGCAGGGGCACAACCTGCCTCACCATGGTCTTCACCACAGGCTGCAGGGGAATCTCTGCTCCAGCACCTGGAGCACCTCTTCCCGTTCCGTCTTCACTGCCCTTGGTGTCTGCAGAGTTGCTCCTCTCACATATTCTCACTCCTCTCTCCGAGCTGCTGTTGCGCAGCAGATTTTCCCCCTTCTTAAATATGTTATCACAGAGGCGCTACCACCATCGCTGATTGGCTCAGCTTTAGCCAGCGGTGGGTCCCTCTTGAAGCCGACTGGAACTGGCTCTGTCAGACATGGGGGAAGCTTCTGGTATCTTCTCACAGAAGCCTCTCCTGTAACCCCCTCACTACCAAAACCTTGCCACACAAACCCAATACAAAAAACTCTGTATAGTGGACTACTAGTAAGAGTCTGACAGGAGTTCAAAGCTCGCATAGCCTTCTATAAGTTTCTTCCCCAGTTAATATCACCATTTTGCCATTTGAGTTGTTTAAGCAACCTGTTCCATCTTTCTACTATACCATTACTCTGAGGTCAACAGGGTAAGGGGAAAGGCCACTTAACTCCATTCCTGTACTATTTTATTTTTAAAATGTGACTCATTATTTGACTGCATCTCTTGTGGCACTGGGTGCACAGCAAGCCATCAGTTTAATCCTGCCATGGCTGTCAATGCAGTGAGCATAAGGTAAACATTACCCAAACCGCTCAGTATTTCAACTTCTCTCATAAGTTTCCATCCTTCAGTGGTACGTGTCATGGGTCTGCTATAGTCTACTTGCCAAGTCCTCCAAAGGACTTTGACTTCCCTAAGGTTTGATTGTTGATGACTTTTGTCAAGATAATACTTTGTTTCATTACAAAATCCACAGGTAGTCACTAGTTGAACTGGTTGTTGCTTAGTAATTGGCCAACCTCACCTTGCTGCATGCTGATAGAGGTCATATACACCAGTGTGTCCCAACCATTCATGTAGCCATTTACCCAGCCATTCAATACTCAAGGTAGAGGAAAATTCTGCCACATTTATACTCGCTAAGTGGTCAACCATACTGTTCCATTTGAGTACCTGAGTGGTATTTTTCTGGTGTGTGGCTATGTGCCCTATAGCAATAGCATGGGTGTTAGTGATATTGTATATTTATTCCCAATATTCCCTTCCCCATACATCTCAGTTCCCTACCTGTGTAAGAGTCAGTCAGAAGATCAGCATTGTCTGAACATTGTCATCAGGGACATGGACAGTGAGGTACCCAACAACGGCCTGTTTGGAGCGCAGTTGCCGATCCCTGGAGTGGAATGTGGTACAAAGGCTCCTGAATGCAGAACTGTGTGGCACAGCCAGTGCTGGGCTGTTCTCCTGAGTACTGAACCATGTGGTGCAGGCAGTGCAGTGCTGTTCTTCGGTGCCTGAGCCGTGCAGTACAAAGAGTGCTGTGCTATTGTTCGGTACCTGGGCCTAGCCAGAGCTGTTAGAGATAATTGCATAGCCACTGTCAAAAAAGATGGATCGCAACTGTTGCCATAACATCGATGAAGAAATCATGAACCTTAGATGAACTTTGCTTCATTATAATACCAAAACACACCTCCTGGTTGAAGGTTACCCGCCTCCAAGACTGACCACACCTCGGACGCTCCCCCCTGCGCACGCGCGATGGCCTTGCTCGAGAAGGGCGGAGATATGATAATTGAATTCTGAGAAGGGCGGAGACCCCTGAGGCAGAGGTGGAGCAAGGTGTGTTACTGAGCATAAAAGATGATTTCTGGACAACGAAAATTGGAAGCTTCCCCACCAAGGACCACAATGATCGATGACGCAGCATCAGCTGGACCCGGGACCGTTAGGACGTCGTGAGATCAGCGGTGGTAGCTATAACCTCTCTCCCTCCTCTCTCTAAACTTAACTTTACTTTTCTCCTTTCTCTTACCCATCTCTAACTATCGCGTGCCGCTTCACAGGCAACACAATAAGGTTCCACTGTTTGATTACTGCTATCCCCTTTGGTGTTGGTCACCTTAATTTTGCACTTTCGAGATCGTAGCAAACCGAGTGGACCGTGACAACCTGCCAGTTGTGCTTTGCCCAATTTCCTAGCCATTGCATAGCACCAGCCCATACAGCATAGGAATCAGTGTATATGGCCTGTGCATCATTTCTAATACTATGGCAGAGAGCTCTGCTAATTGAGCAGAACCTTCTATTTGCTCAGTTACTGCAAGTTCATCAGCTACAGATACAGCAGCAGCCATTCCTTGCCATTTACCCTGTATTTTGCAAGCGCTCCCATCAGTAAACCAGACACCATCTGGTTGTTGGGGATTGAATTCAGGGGCATGGTGGACAGGAGAGCACAGAGGGTCTGTGTATTCAGTGGGCATTCCTACACGCTCCACAACTCCAGTAACTTTATTCTCCTTAGTTAAGCCATCTGTGGTTACACAATTATGGATATACAGTGCCCACCTTTGTAGAGTGGTCTCGTGCTACACATAAAGGCAGTGGTTTACCAGCAAGAATAGGCTTAAGAATAGATATTAGCACATGCAATTTTACACTTCTTCCCTGAGTCAAGGACTCAGTTGCTACTAGCTCTTTGTAAGCTGCTAATAGCACCTTTTTAAAAGTTGAGTGACTGTGCTGAGCATTCTGCCATGATTTGGAGCCAAAAGTAATGGGGAGTTCCTTGGAACCGGTAGGCCCTTGTTGCCATAGTCCCCACCAATATCCCTTCTCTCTCACCTGGATATGTAGTGAGAGGGGCCGCATAGGGTGCATGGGTCCCAGCGATTGATATACAGTCACATGTTCCTTTAAAAGCTCCAGGGCCTCTTCATGTTGTGGATTCCATTCCCAGACTGCATTTTTCTTTAGCAAGTTATAGAGTGGGTGTGCTATTACACTAAATCCTGGAACATGCGTCCTCCAAAATCATAAAGTCCCTAGCACAGCACGTAACTTATTTTTATTCTCAGGATTGGGTAATAGTTGGATTTCTTGTAGCACTTCATTGGGGACTGTTTTTCTCCCAGTTATCCATCTGACTCTGCACTGGGTCTGGCTAGGATGGAGTTATGAAGTTAACTTTCTATATAGCAGCCCATGCAGTTCTGTGATTTGCATTTGTGGCTAGAACAGTGTTGATAACACACCAATGTTTTGACTATTGCTGAAGAGTGCTTGCATAGCATCAAGGCTTTCTCTCTCTCCCCCCTCACAAAATTCAGTAGGATAGGAATGGGCAAGAGGTTGGGAGGGGACACAGCCACAACTACTGACCCAAACTGACCAAAGGGATATTCTATACCATATGATGTCATGCTCAGCAATAAAAAAAGCTCAGGGAAAGGAGGAAGAAGGGGGGGACAGTTGTGGTTATGGCATTTGTTTTCCCAAGCAACTGTTATGCATGCTGAGGCCCTGCTTCCCAGGAAGTGGCTGGACATCTGCCTGATGATGAGAAATAGTGAATGAATTCATCTTTTTCCTTTGCTTGAGCATGTAGATTCTGCATTTCTTACTAAACTGTCAGTATCTCACTCTACGAGCCTCTTTTTCTATTTTTTTCTCCCAAAGAGAGTTTGGCTGCTGTCCAGGGTCAACCCACCGCAGCTGTTTTTTGGTGCCCAACGTGGGGATTGAGATAATGATAGTTTTAATCTGAGCACGCTATAGCTGTTGCAGTTGTTAATTGGCAGGCTTCTGTGCAGATCATGGAGTTTGATTGCTTTACTGTATAACAGAGTCTAGGGCTTGTTAGTGTCTGCTTTCAGCTCTTGCTGTTTGCTGCGCTGCTTATCTCTATTTTGCTGTGCCTGGGAACATTTTGATAAAAGCAGTGGCCATGCACTTGGCCCTGGCATTGATGCCATTCCTGTTCTGGGTGGGCTATCTTGCAACGAGAATGAGAGATTACACCTCCCTCTTCTCCTCTGGGACTGATGTGGCTGGCTTTGTTGCACAGGATCCCAAGGTTCTTGCACATCCTTATGTAAGCTGTTTGATCCTGTTATCTAATATCGTTGTCATTTTGCCAGGTGTGTGGAACCTGGTTTCACTCTGGCATAAGAGGAAACTACTTGTTGGTGAGGCCACAGAGAAACATGCCCTGAGGCGGTCTGTTCCTGGGTGGCAGGGTGTGTGGATGGCTTGGGGCAGAAGCCTAGGGTGTTTATCACCTCTGATAGCCTGGGATTTTACACCTGAACAGGCATGTAGCCCGGATGAATTGGCGCACCACTTGACAGAGGGATGCCTTGCCTACCCCAGTGAGACCCAGAAGCTCTTAGCATAGTATTGGGTCTTGGCCTGTGACTCTCAAGCCTCTGTTCAGCACCATCAGAGGAGCATGGTTGAGGCAGGAACCCAAACCACATCTCAGGACACCATGGCTGAGGGGACCCAACCCCCAACTACAGTAAACACCCCAGTAGTGAAAAAGAAACACTGGACATGGAAGTCGATGGGTCCATATCATCAATTAGTAAGTGCAAGTGTGCTACCTATAAAAATTCTCATATTTGTGAGCTTAAAAAATTTGGAAACAGAATTTTCTAACCTGTTTAAAAATCTTCCAAATGAAGAGTTTCAGTAGGTTTTGAACCCATTTGTTAAAACTATAAAACTGTAACACCTTCCTATGAATTTGCAAGAACACCTGATTGACATCAGGGAAGATGGAAATTTACTAGCTGAATGTACTGGTTTTGGCTGGGATAGAGATAATTTTCTTCATAGTAGCTGGTATGGGGCTGTGTTTTGGATCTGTGACAAAAACAGTATTGATAGCACACCAATGCTTTAGCTATTGCTCAACAGTGCTTATGCAGCATCAAGGTGTTTTCTGCTTCTCACACTGCCCCACCAGCAAGTAGGCTGGGGGTGCACAAGAAGTTGGGAGGGGACACAGACGGGACAGCTGACCCCAACTGACCAAAGGGATATTCCATACCATATGACATCATGCTCAGCAATAAAAGCTGCGGGGAAGAAGGAGGAAGGGGGGACAGTTGGAGTTACAGCACTTGTCTTCCCAAGGAACTGTTGCGTGTGATGAAGCCCTGCCTTCCTGGAAAATGGCTAAACATCTGCCTGATGATGGGAAGTAGTGAATGAATTCCTTGTTTTGCTTTGCTTGCACATGCAGGTTTTGCTTTACCTATTAAACTGTCCTTATTTCAACCCATGAGTTTTCTCACTTTTACCCTTTCGATTCTCTCCCCCATCCCACTGGAGGCTGTGTGGTGCTTAGCTGCCTACCGGGGTTAAACCGCAACACCAAATTTCAACAAAAAACTTTGCATAATTGGTGGATGGCATTGAAAAATGAGTATCATGATTTAGCAAGTGCAGGCAACGATGTACTTCTTCCATTAGGATCCATGTATCTTTGTGAGGCATCTTCTCCAGCTATGACAGCCATTAAAACCAAGTATTGAAAGAAACTGAACTTAGAACCAGACCTTTGAATCACTGTATCACAAAGTGTTAAACCAAGATTTAAAAAATAATGATGCATATTCAATCACATTGCTTTCACTAAAAAATATTAACAATATTTGTTTAGCAAGAGCAAAAAGGTTTTTTGTACTATTAATAAATAAAATAAAAGATATTTAAAAAATATTGTTCCTTTCATCTTTCTCTCATCCTTCTTTAATTTCTTTTTTTGTGTATGTTTTATAATGCACATAATATATTAGCACAGTAATACATGTATATAATTTATAAATAAACAAATACACATATAGTGGGGGTGCAGGCTCAAAAACTTTTGTACTGATAGCAGTGCGCGATCAAAAAGTTTGGAGGCCACTGTTCTAGACTACCAGTTGGATACAGAAGTGAACCTGGAATTTTTCTCATTTGTACAGGGGAAGGCCAAAAGCACGGTAAAATAATAGCTTCAGGAGTGGTTCTATGATCAAGTTTCTAGGATGTTTGATCACTACCATCAGTTCACTGAGAGTGGACTCTTTAAATTATGGACCAAATATGTGAAAAACAGCGCTGCATTATTTAGTCCAACATTCTTAAGAGCTTTAAACTAAGAAGTGAGAAAAGAAGGTTGGGAAAGATTCATGTAATCTCCACTCCTGATTTTAAGTAAATAAAATCAGGAAAACAGGTGAGTAGAATGAAAAATAGTAAAGTATTATTGCTGATGAGAACAGAAGTCAGAAAAATGACAGGTAATCAAAGGACTATCTCTAATCTGGTTAGAAAACTCAATGGAGATGATAATAAATGCAATATTTGTGCAACAAACGTCAAGGATTTGGGACAAAAGAATGGAAGGAAGGGAACTACTTTGCTTAAATTACTGAAACTTGATATGAGAACTGAAATATAAGTAGCATAGCCATCATTACTGAAAAATAGGTATTTTTTGAAATAGATTTTCTCACAAAACAGCAATAAAGATAGTAAATGTTTCACCAATGTTATTAAGAGACATTGTAATGATATAATCAAGTACTGCATAGATAAAAGGGAAACTTGGTCTAATTCTCTGGAAAAAGTTGGCTCAAGAAGCACTTTTGAGAACCTGCTAGAAGGCAACAGATTAAGAATGAGTTTGGATAAAGATCTATGTGGCATTTCAGAGATCTATAACAACAATTTCCATTAGTATTTAAGATAAATAATTTCTCAGATATAGGTTAGAAAACAATGGTCACAAATACCAGTAGGACTCTCATATTTCTAGCTATTTCAACTGACATATTTCTTCTTTCCTTCAGTACTTAAAAGGGGCTTATAAGAGAGATGGGGACAGACATTTTAGAAGGGCCGGCAGTGATAGGAGAAGGGGTAATGGATTTAAAGTAAAAGACGGTAGATTTAGACTAGATATAAAAAAAAATTCTTTACGATGAGGGTGGTGAAACACTGGAAAAGGTTGGCCAGAGATGTAGATACCGCATCCCTGGAAACATTAAAATAATTTGCTGCAGACCATACACACAGTCTGTAACACAGCAGGGAACTGAGTGTAGGTCTCCAGATTAACACTCTCACTTCTGGACTTTCTTTCCTTTCAAAATAAAAGTGAGAAACACTGGAGATAACCATACAAAAACCACTAATGTACACCTGTACTGGGTCTGGCTGAGCCAGAATTGGTTTTCCCCTGTAGCAGCCCTCACGGTGCTGTGTTTTATGTTGGGAGCTGGCAGGGTGTTGATAGCACTCTGGTGGTGTGGCTACTGCCGAGTAGTGCTTACACAGCACCAAGGCTCTTTCCGACATTTCCCCCCCACAGTGGGACGGGGTGGGCAAGATCTTGGGAGGGGACACAACCAGGACAGCTGACCCGAACTGACCAAAGGGATATTCCAGACCATATGACGTCTGCTCAGTATAAAGCTGGGAGAAAGGAGGAAGGGGGTGGGGTCACCCTTGGTCCTCCAAGGCAACCACTACGCGTATTGGAGCCCTGCTTCCTGAGAAGGCCCGACATCGCCTGTTCATGGGAAGTAGAGAATAAATCTGTTTTCTTTTTTTTTTGCTTCTGCACACGGACCTTTGCTTCGCTTTGCTTACATTAAAACTGCTTTTGTTTTACCCACAAGGGTTGGGGTTTTTTTTTCCTATCTTATTTTCTTTCCCCTCTTTGCCCTGTTGAGAATGAAGGGGGAAGGGGGGGAAGTGATAGAGCGACTTGGTGGGTACCTGGCATTTAGCCAAGGTCAAACCACCACAGTCTTTTTTGGCGCCCAACGTGGGGCAAAGACAACGGCAGTTTTATATTAATTGTGCTATAGCTATAGCAGTTAGTAAGCGACAAGCTCTTGTGCTGGTCACGGGTTTGTTTATTGCTCTGCTTATCTTTATTTTGCTAAGCTCGGGAACATGCTGGAAGAAATTGGGAACATCATGGGTGGTTTTATTCTGCAGGCTCCCGAAGTACTTATTCATCCTTATGTTAGCTCTTTGATACTGTTCATTAATGCTGTTCGCCTATTGTGGGCTGTGTGGAGCTCGGTAGGTTTTTGGTGTAAGAGAAGGCAAATTTTGGGTCAGTCAATACCAAAATGTGCCCTGAGGCGGCCTGTCCCTGGGTGGCAGGGGGAGTGGAAGGATTTGGGCAGATTCCTAGGACGGTTATCACCTCCTGTAGCCTGGGATCTTACCCCTGAACAGGCAAGCAACCCCGCAAAATTGACACAACACCTGATAGAAGGGTGCCTTGTCTATCCCGATGAAAATCAGCAACTCCTAGCGCTGTACTGGGGCCTGGCCTGTGCTTATCGAGCTGCAGTTCAGTGCTCTCAAAGGACTGTGGTGGAAACGGGAACTCAAACAAAAACAATAACAGCAGAGATTGCCCCAGTAGTAAAAAAGAAACAGTGGACAAGGAGAACAACAGGTCCATACCCTCGATTAATAAGGGACGAGAAAGAAGAGGAAGAAGCGGGTCCTTCAGCAAAGGGGTCAGAAGAGGGAATAACAGAATTCAAACAGGAGGCAGAAACTACCCGGTCCCTGACGTCATCAGAACTGCGAGATCTGCGGAAAGACTATAGCCGCCAGTCAGGTGAGCGGATTGCTGCCTGGCTGCTTCGATGCTGGGATAATGGGGCTGATGCTCAGCAGCTGGAAGGTAAGGAAGCCCAACAGCTGGGTTCCCTTGCTAGAGATCGAGGAATTGAAAGGGGAATTGGAAAAGAAACAGGAATTTGCAGTCTGTGGAGACGGCTCCTTTCAAGTGTTAAAGCAAGATATCCTTTCAAGGAAGATCTTACGGACAACTCCCCAGGGAAGTGGGCTACTGCGGATGAAGGTGTCCAGTACCTGAGAGAACTAGCAGTGCTGGAAGTCATCTATAGTGATCCAGATAATGAAGAAGCCCCTAAAAATCCAGAGGATGTCCTGTGCACACGGGCCATGTGGAGGAAGGTGATTAAAGGTGCGCCATCCTCGTATTCTGTGGGCTTGGCTGCGATGGACTATCCAGAAATGGATATGGGAGAAGGACTAAGATGTACGCCAACTGTGGAGGCAGTCTCTTCCTGGCTTCAGAACTTTGAAGAGAGTCTTGGTCCCTCCTCATCTCTATGGGCGAGTGCCTTAGATGTCAGGAGCACCCCAAGAAATCAGTTCTCTTCCACCCCAGTCAGAGGGAAAGGGAAACCTAGGCGCATGACACGTGGCGAACTTTGGTTCTTCCTGCGTGACCAGGGGGAGGACATGAGGAAGTGGGATGGTCAACCCACCTTCAAGTTGGAAGCTCGTGTACATGAATTGCGAGGAAAGACCCCTGCCAAGAAGAAGACATCCAAGAAGGTTGTTAATGTAGCTGGTGTGAAACCACAAGAAAGTAATCAGCGATCTCCCAGATACAGGAAGACTGAGATCACCTCCCTTGGCCCTGATGAAGGAGTCTCCGGCCTGGCACGGCAAGGGTCAGACAGTGAATACTCTGACCAAGAACAGGAATAGAGGGCCCCTGCCTCCAGCCAGGAGGAGGAAAGGGATGATCGGGTGTATTGGACAGTGTGGATTCGATGGCCTGGCACATCAAATCCACAGAAGTACCAGGCTTTAATCGACACCGGGGCACAGTGTACATTAATGCCATCAAGTTATAGAGGGGCAGAACCTATCTGGATCTCAGGAGTGACAGGCGGATGTCAAGAACTGTCAGTACTGGAGGCCGAGGTTAGCTTGACCGGGGACAAGTGGGAAAAACATCCCATTGTAACTGGCCCAGAAGCCCCTTGTATCTTGGGCATTGACTACCTCAAGAGGGGGTATTTCAAAGACCCAAAAGGATACCGATGGGCTTTTGGTGTGGCCAGTGTGAACACAGAGAAGGTCAAACAGTTGTCTAATCTGCCTGGCCTCTCAGGAGATCCTTTTGTTGTAGGACTGTTGCGATTTGAAGAACAACAGGTGCCAATTGCTACGAGGACCGTGCACCAACGGCAGTATCGCACGAACCGAGACTCTCTGGCTCCCATCCAAGAACTGATCCGTCAACTGGAGACCCAAGGTGTCATCAGTAAGACACATTCGCCTTTTAATAGCCCAATATGGCCAGTGCGAAAGTCTGACGGAGGGTGGAGGTTGACAGTAGACTATCGTGGCCTGAACGAAGTGACGCCACCACTGAGTGCTGCTGTACCAGATATGTTAGAGCTCCAATATGAACTGGAGTCAAAGGCAGCCAAGTGGTACGCCACAATCGACATTGCCAATGCATTCTTTTCAATTCCTTTGGCAGAAGAGTGCAGGCCACAGTTTGCTTTCACGTGGAGGGGTGTCCAATATACCTGGAATCGACTGCCCCAGGGGTGGAAGCACAGCCCCACTATTTGTCATGGACTAATTCAAACTGCACTGGAAAAGGGTGATGCCCCTGAACATCTACAATACATCGATGACATCATTGTGTGGGGCAACGAGGCAGAAGAAGTGTTCAAGAAAGGACAAAGAGTAATTGATATTCTTCTGAGAGCTGGGTTTGCCATAAAGAAAAGCAAGGTCAAGGGACCAGCACAGGAGATTCAGTTCTTGGGAATAAAATGGCAAGATGGACGCCGTCATGTGCCTATGGATGTTGTCAGCAAGATAGCAACTATGTCTCCACCGACCAACAAGAAGGAAACGCAACCTTTCTTAGGACTTGTGGGATTTTGGAGGATGCACATTCCAGGTTACAGTCAGCTGGTGAGCCCTCTCTATCAAGTAACCCGAAAGAAGAACCATTTTGAGTGGGGTCTTGAGCAACAACAAGCCTTTGAGCACATCAAACAGGAGAGAGCTCAGGCGGTAGCTCTTGGGCCTGTTCGGACAGGACCAGCTGTGCAAAATGTACTTTACACATCAACTGGGGAGCATGGCCTCACATGGAGCCTCTGGCAGAAGATACCAGGTGAAACTCGGGGTCGACCATTAGGATTTTGGAGCCGGGGATATCGAGGATCAGAAGCCCACTACACTCCAACTGAAAAGGAGATACTGGCAGCATATGAGGGGATTCGAGCCGCTTCCGAAGTTGTTGGTACAGAAGCACAGCTCCTCTTGGCACCGCGATTGCCTGTACTACATTGGATGTTCAAAGGAAACATCCCTTCTACGCACCATGCAACCAGTGCTACCTGGAGTAAATGGGTAGCATTAATCACGCAACGAGCTCGACTGGGAAAACCCAACCGTCCAGGGATCCTGGAAGAGATCATGGACTGGCCAGAAGGTAGAGATTTTGGAGCACTGCCTGAGGAGGTGGCTTGTGCCCAAGAGGCACCGCCATATAACGAGTTACCAGAAGATGAAAGGCGGTATGCTCTGTTTACTGATGGATCCTGTCGTGTGGTAGGAAACCATTGAAAGTGGAAAGCTGCTGTGTGGAGTCCCACAAGACAAGTCATTCAGGCCACTGAAGGAGAGAGCGAGTCAAGTCAGTTTGCAGAAGTAAAAGCAATCCAACCAGCCCTAAAGATTGCTGAATGAGAAAAGTGGCCAGTACTGTATCTCTACACTGACTCCTGGATGGTGGCTAACGCCCTGTGGGGGTGGCTGCAGGAGTGGAAGAAGACCAATTGGCAGCGCAGAGGTAAACCCATCTGGGCTGCTGCACTGTGGCAGGACATCGCTGCCCGAGTGGAAAACGTGGCTCTAAAGGTACGTCATGTAGATGCCCACGTGCCCAAAAGCTGTGCCACCGAAGAACATCAAAACAATGAGCAAGTAGACAAGGCTGCCAAAATTGAAGTAGTTCAGCTGGACCTGGACTGGGAGTGCAAGGGTGAGCTATTTGTAGCTCGATGTGCCCATGAAACATCCGGGCATCTCGGGAGAGATGCAACGTACAGATGGGCTCGTGATCGAGGGGTGGACCTGACCATGGAGGCCATCTCACAGGTCACTCATGAATGCGAAACATGTGCTGCAATCAAGCGAGCCACACGAGTAAAGTCTCCCTGGAACAGAGGGCGATGGCTGAGTTTTCAATATGGTGAGGCCTGGCAAATTGACTGTATTGGACCATTGCCACGAACACGCCAAGGCAAGCGCTACATACTCACCATGGTGGAAGCAACTACTGGTTGGCTTGAGACGTACCCTGTAAATCATGCCACTGCCCGAAATACCATCTTAGGTCTTGAAAGGCAAATTTTATGGCGACATGGTACTCCTGAAAGAATCGAATCACACAATGGGACCCATTTTCGAAATAATCTCATAAACTCCTGGGCAAAGAAACACGGCATTGAGTGGGTGTATCACATCCCTTATTACCCACAAGCGTCTGGAAAGATTGAAAGATACAATGGACTGTTGAAGACTATGTTGAGAGCATTGGACAATGGGGGATGGAAGCACTGGGATATAAATTTAGCAGAAGCCACTTGGCTAATTAACACCAGAGGATCTGTTAACCGTCCTGGTCCTGCCCAAACAAAACCCCTTCATACTGTGGGAGGAGATAAGGTCCCTGTAGTACACACAGGGAAATGGCTGGGGAAGGCAGTGTGGATTGCTCCTCCCTTGGGAAAAGGCAAGCCCACTCGTGGGATTGTTTTTGCTCAGGGACCTGGATGTATTTGGTGGGTAATGCG
Source organism: Strix aluco (assembly GCF_031877795.1). Lineage (NCBI taxonomy): Eukaryota > Metazoa > Chordata > Aves > Strigiformes > Strigidae > Strix > Strix aluco. The sequence goes on from NC_133970.1 coordinate 27,714,887, forward strand.
GGAGAATGGGGCTACTCAGTGTGTGCCTCAAGGAGATTTAACCTTGGGGGGGAAATAATCTGTGGGTTGAGTTGTATGTTGCAGGAAGTGATGGAGGAAGTAGGAACAACAAAGAGTGAACCAGATACGTGCGATGATGACCCAAACCTAGCCGGTGCTGGAGTCCAACAATCAAACATACTGCTCCTGTCCTGAACATCCATCTTGACAGATGGCAGCCAAGTCACTGAACATCTGGAGGAGTGAAGAAAGCTTACGGAATGAATAAATGAGTGTTATGTGGGACCTGGGCATGACGTAAATGGTATGGAATAAGGGGTGGAGACTGTACTGGGTCTGGCTGAGCCAGAATTGGTTTTCCCCTGTAGCAGCCCTCATGGTGCTGTGTTTTATGCTGGGAGCTGGCAGGGTGTTGATAGCACACTGGTGTTGTGGCTACTGCTGAGTAGTGCTTACACAGCACCAAGGCTCTTTCCGACATTTCCCCCCCACAGTGGGACGGGGTGGGCAAGATCTTGGGAGGGGACACAACCAGGACAGCTGACCCGAACTGACCAAAGGGATATTCCAGACCATATGACGTCTGCTCAGTATAAAGCTGGGAGAAAGGAGGAAGGGGCTGGGGTCACCCTTGGTCCTCCGAGGCAACCGCTACGCGTATCAGAGCCCTGCTTCCTGAGAAGGCCCGACATCGCCTGTTCATGGGAAGTAGAGAATAAATCTGCTTTCTTTTTTTTTGCTTCTGCGCGCGGACCTTTGCTTCGCTTTGCTTACATTAAAACTGCTTTTGTTTTACCCACAAGTGTTGGGGTTTTTTTTTTCCTATCTTATTTTCTTTCCCCTCTTTGCCCTGTTGAGAAAAAAGGGGGAAGGGGGGGAAGTGATAGAGCAACTTGGTGGGTACCTGGCATTTAGCCAAGGTCAAACCACCACAACACCATGATGATAAGAGAAAAGAAGAAAAGAAAAAAGAAAAGAAAAGAAAAGAAAAGAAAAGAAAAGAAAAGAAAAGAAAAGAAAAGAAAAGAAAAGAAAAGAAAAGAAAAGAAAAGAAAAGAAAAGAAAAGAAAAGAAAAGAAAAGAAAAGAAAAGAAAAGAAAAGAAAAGAAAAGAAAAGAAAAGAAAAGAAAAGAAAAGAAATCCAGCTTTGAAGGAAGAAACTTGAACATGCTTGAGATTCCTGTCCTGCTTTGTGAAAGATCAAAGCACAGTGGTAAACTACATCTGTGAAAATCTCTGATATACAGGTTAAAGCAGCAGGTTCAGCGATCCTCTAGCAAGGATCAAGCTCTGTGGTGCCTGCGTTCCTGCTTCAGTGCCTCTGCCAGGGTGGTGCTTTGGGGATCCCCCAATTGGCGAGGTAACAAAAATAAATTTACTCTTTGCATTTTGTCTGTGGTTTTGTGGTTGTTCCTGTGTCCTGCCTGTGTCAGTTCACACATTTTGGCATAGTCAGCAGGATCCAGGAACAGCCATGCCATGGCTGGCAAAAAATTCAGGGACTGGGGAGGCCACGACAGTGATTGCCTGTATTCTGGGATGGCCCGGTACTGAGCGCTGGAGCCGCTTGGCCACTTTCCTGGCTACATGGGCTCTGCCAGAAGCAGGGACTGAAATAGATGACAGGGTGGTGGTTACCCCCCCAGACAACTGAAATGGCTATGCACAGGTTGCTGTGGAAAGCAGCATTGGATTCTTCTCACAAGTTAGCAGGGAGATTGGGATGGTTATTAGTTACTGGTCTTAGAGCTCTTGAACATGAAGTCATTGCATTACAGAGTAAAATGAGAGACTTGGGAAAGGAAATCAGGATTTTACAAGATGCAAAGGCGATTGCGCAAGAAGTAATTACTACTCAAGCAGAACGGTGCCACAGGCTACACAATAATGTAGAGTGGTTGGTAGTGCATATCGCTAACAAATGAAGGGACAAATATGGGAAGAGTAAGGTTTCAATTTCCCAAGTCTGTGCTCTCACAGCAAAAGGGTCATGAGATCCCGAGGAATGGGATGGAAATATTCAGAGTTAGTCTTCAGACTCTCAGACTGAGTTTGAATTTGATCTGGACTTAAAAGGCAGGGAGGTGGTGGAAACATGACCCCTCATACAAATGATGGGGCAGCAGGAACAAGTGGACGGTGGACTGCAGGTCATGCATACTTACTTACACTCCAAAAGAGGTAAGGGAGTTTTTAGAGATCTACCAGCAAAGGAGCAGGGAAGGCATACTGGCATGGATTTTGCGAGCTTGGGATAGTGGAGCTGCATCTATTCATTTATTACTGGGTGAAAAAGATTTATTAAGCCCTATAGCCAATGCTGATCAGATACAACAAGGATATGCTCAGCTGCAAAATATCAGAGGTCCTGATGGGTGAGATATCACTGCACCTACGCTATATCAATGGTTGCGTACAGCAGTTTTAACAGCACATGCAGAACCTACCGAATTAGTGTCGTCCCTCGGGAACTGGTGCACAATGGAAGAAGGTATTAATTTGGTGTGGCAGATGGGTCATGTGTTGGTAACAGGATCTAATCTGGACAGGGTAACAGTAACAAGAAATATCAAAATGCAGTTTTTGAGAGGAGCGCCTGCCTCACTAAAACCCTTGATTTTACCAGCAGTGACAAATGCTATGGGTAATGTAGGCACCCTAGAAGATACCTTGAGGGAAATGGAGGCTGTAATTTCGGGGCTATCTGTTCAGGTGGTGAATAAAGGAAAGCCAGCAAAACCGGAAGGAGTTACAGCATGGGTGATGAGGAAACAAATGTGGAATGATCTTGTATGAGCCGGTATCCCATGATCAGAAATAGATGTGATCATGACATCAGAAATGTTTTTTGCCAATGGCAAAATTTAGAGTTTACGCAAAAAAGCTGACCACCCCTGGCCCCACTGCAAACTCTGCACCCACCCTCTGCCCCACCTGTCACCTCAAGGCAAGACACTACCTGGCAAATGCCAAAACAGCAGAAATTAAGGTTTGGCAGGTCCCCCAAAATCATCGCTACTGTAGCCTCTTACCATGAGGGGGACTGATGCCCTTATATTCCTTTAACTATAAACTGGCGGTCTGGGAGGATTTTACATGTATTATCTCTGGTGGATACAGGAGCTGAGGTTACTGTATTACATAGTAATATTGATAATAAAGAAGCCACATCACAGAACTGGGGATTGGGGGGGAAATTCGACCCCTGACCTCCAAGCTAAAATTACCTTAACAATAGGAAATACCACACCATTTACCGTGATGGTGTTAATTGCCCCAATTAAAGAATATATCTTGTGTGTGGATGCTTTGGCAGGACGAACAGCTGAAACTTTAAATGGTTGCTTCTGCTTCAGAACTTCGCAAACGGGATTTGCCATTTGATCTATAACTGTTGAGCTGCCTGTGCCTGCCAAGGTGGTAACTGTAAAACAATATCGTATTCTGGGAGGGAAGAGGAAAATACTCAAACTATTCAGGCACTTCAACAAGTGGGAATCATTAAGGAAACTATGACTGTAGATTATAGAGAAGTGAATAAAGTCACCCCCTCACTTGCAGTTACAGTACCAGACATGGTTACTCTTATAGGAAAAATCAGCAAAAATTTACAACTCTGGAACGTGGTGATAGATCTTGCTAATGCTTTCTTTTCAATAGCCATTGCTTCAGAAAGTCAAGGCCAGTTTGCCTTTACCTGGCAACAAAAACAATATACTTTCCAAGCATTGCCTCAGGGATACAAACACAGTCCCTCCCTTTGCCACCAAATGATAGCACTTGATGTAGCCCTATGGTTGGGTACTGTTACTGTTTACCATTATATTGATGATCTATTGATTATGGCAGAGTCACAGCAAGAAATTGAAGCAGCTGCTGAATCGCTGAAAGTGCATTTACAGGACCAAGGCTGGGCAATTAATCAAGAGAAAATACAGGGCCCTAGTACTACTGTACAATTTTGGGGAATAGTTTGGTATGGACAAATTAGAGAAAAAAGGTACAGCAAACAGTTCAGCAATTTCCTGTACCAATCACAGTAAAACAGCTACAGACCTTTTTTTGACTTTTAGGGTATTGGAGAACTTTTATCCCACATCTGGTGGTATTAATGTGCCCTCTGCAGAAATTAACTAAGAAGGTTGTTTGGCAGTGGACCAAGCAACAAGAAGAAGCCTTTGATGCCTGCAGAAATGCTTTGATTGAGATGTGCAATTATACACTCCTAGGCGAGGATATCCTTCTGAATTAGAAGCAGCAATTCTAGATGAGAGATTCAGGACATTCTTCAGCCCCTATTCCATACCATTTCCGTTATGCTCAGGTTCGCAATACATTCTAAGTAATCACCACCCCTTTCCCTGGTCTCACAGATATCATTCTCTTAGTCTATGGGCCATCCTTCCAAAATGTGTACTGAGTTCATTTAGTCCATAACTTCAGGTTCCCTTTGTCATGACAGTCTTTTAAGGCTGGAAGGATGAGGCGGAGTTGGCTCAGTCTCATCTTGGTCACTCACTTCTTGTGAATACAAATCAGAAGATCTTCTCATAGAACTGGGAGTAAAGTCAACCTTTCTGCTCTGTTTGGGCAACTGATTACTGGAAACCGGAGCAGCAATTCTAAAAGAACCCTGATTTGGTGTTGTTCTTCCTTTCAACTCATGTACCCGCTCTTCTAGGAGGTAGGTAGGGTTTTCATCCCATTTTCTCATGTCTTCTCCATGGTCACACAGGAGGTACCACAGGTTTCCCCCGTGGTGTATACCGGTTCTCTTGAGTAGGGAAACGCTTGCTCCTAATAGCTGAGATCCTAGTCCGTGCAGGTGGGGAGTAGGACATGTCCTCTTTGAATTGATGAAATTCCTGAGATAGTTTTCCCACAGCTGCGACGAGGGAGGAAGAGAGACTTTCTTCATATTGTCATAGCCGGCGAGCCAATTCATCCACTGTTGGTCCCTCTTCATCTCTCCAGTCCATTACTGCTAATGCATTGGCATATGATGAGGGTGTGCTCCGTACAAACTTCCGCCACATGGGCCAGGTGCATTGGACTTCATCCAATAGCCGCGCATTATCTGGGTCATAATACACCATCTCCCACAGGGCTAGTTCCCTCAAGTATTGAATACCTCTCTCCATAGTGGTCCACTTACTTGGAATCCGACATACAACATCTTCCTTGAAGGGATACCTCTCCCTCATGCTTGACAGGAGTCACCTCCAGAGACTGAGATTTTGTGTCCTTTTTCCAAATGCCTTGTCAATGCTCCCATCCCTAGACAGGGATCCCAGCTGCCTGGCCTCCCTACCCTCTAATTCCACACTACTGGCACCACTATCCTGTGGGAGACAGGCGAGCCAACATTGGCCTGTCAGCCCTGCACAGCCCCTGAGAAGCATCAAGGCTTTGATGAGAAACAGGCCTTGGGAGAAAGATAAGAAACTGCCAAGTTGTGCCAAGGTGGCAGGGAAAACAACGGGCAGCTGCAACACTGAACTGTGGAAAAGTACTGAACTGTGAGAAGTTACCGCCGCGTGAACAGCGCGTGAACGAGAAGGTGATTGGTCTGCACAGCGCGTGTTAGAGTGGTCTTATGCTGATAGGAGAAAAGGTTGATAGCTGTCTAATTGCTGATTTGCTAATTATGAAGTAAGAGCTTTGGCAAGAGCAAGAGTATGTACTATTGGAAAAATAAATGGCTTTGCTTGATACAACTCTCATAGAGTTGTGCAGGTCCGATATCCTCCCACAACACTATCCCAGCACCGGAGCAGCCAGGTAACGAGTTGCTCACCTGGATGGTGGCTGAAATCCTTTCACATGTCTCACAGCTCATTCAGGGATAAGGACTGGGTGATTACCACTGGTTCTGCCTCCTCCTCCTGTTCTGGTGATGGCCCTGGTACATCGTCATCGTTTACAATGCAAGGGGATTTTTTTGTATATTTCTGCTCATGTATAGGAGCAACTGACACTGTCACAGGTTGGTCCTCTGGTTCAGCTTAGCTGCAATACCTGTTGCCAGAGTTGGAGTGGCTGCAGCACTTGTCGCAGGGGTTGGAGTGGCTGCAGTTTCTGTTGTGGGCTTTGGAGTGGCTGCAATGTCTGTCATTTTGTTATCAGATCCAGAGCCCTTCTCTTCCCCTTGAGGGTACTGAATAGTGTTGAACAGGGCTCGGTAGGCATGGGCCAGGCCCCAGCATGTTGCAATGATTTGTGTCTCTCTGAAATTGCCAGGGTGACAGCATACATGTTCCAAATATTGTAGTAGTTTTTTGGGATTCTGCACTTGTTCAGGGGTGAAGTTCCAAAACATTGGAGGTGTCCACTGCCCATGCTATCCCACACCCCCAGCCATTCATAATTCTCCAGCCTTGGGGTAGATCTCTGGGTGATACTCTTAAACAGTTGCTTAACCCTGAACAAAACCTGAAACATATGCAAGAACACACTGGCTCCTAGCAGTAAAACGACCATGTTAATGTCAACATTCCAAAGATATTAAAAATTCCCAAAATTCTAAAACACAATTGTAAGTAGCCTCAGGACCGACAACTTCATCGTGCCATAAATCAGTGGTACATAGTACAGCAAAACCAAAATCTTAATCCAACTCTCACGGGTGGCAAGCAGCAGCATGGGGACTATATACAGCAAATGTGGTGATGAAATTTTAAGGAGCCAAGCAATTGACATTATGACCCGATCTGTCATTATCTCAACCCTCGAGCTCCATGTTGGGCGCCAAAAAGGACTGTTGTGGTTTGAACTCAGCTGGCAGCCAAACACCATGCAGCCAGTTGCTCACCCTTCCCCCATCCGGTGAATGGGGAAGGAGATTGGAGGAACACAAGGACAATGCGTGGGTTGAATTAAAAAAAAAAACAGTTTAATGATTGTAATAAAACGAAACAATAACAATAATGGAAAGTACAAATGGGTAATGCACAATGTGCTTGCTCACCACCCGCCGACTGATACCCAGCCCACTCCTGACCAGCAATCCCAACAGAACAAAGATCCCACCATCACAGTCTGCAAGCGAGAGAGAACCCACCTCCTTTATATACTGAGCATAACATCACATGATATGGAATACTCCAATGGTCAATACAGGCCCAGCACTCTGTCTGTGCCCCCTCCCAGCTCAAGAAAAGTTAACTCTATCCCAACCGAAACCAGGACAATTGGCATGCCAACCCCAGTAGCTGTATTACAGAATTATACTATGTGATTTTATACTAATTATATTAAGTGACTTTGATATTAATGTTTCTCATCGCTATTTTTTCTGAGTAGGTAATGGCTGTATGTCAATGAACATTACAAAATCAATTGGTGGTGGACTATTTCCTCCTTTTGACACCATAAATGTTGCTTCAATTTCGATGGCATGTGCTGCTTCAACATAACTGATTGTCCTGGGTTTGGCTGGGATAAAGTTAATTTTCACAAGAAGCTGGGAAGGGGAAACAGTCAGGACAGTTGACCCAAACTAGCCAAGGAGATATTCAATACCATATAACATCATGCTCAGTATATAATTGGGGGAGATAGCCTGGGGGAGGAGGGATTACAGCTCAGGAACAGGCCAAGCATCAGGTTTCGGGTGGTGAGCAATTGCATTGTGCATCACTCGCTTTATACATTCTTTTATTAGTATTATTGTTAATATTACTTCTCTCCTTGTGTTGTCCTATTAACCTATTAGTCACCAGCTGGGCTTAAACCACGACAGTCCTTTTTGGTGCCCAACATGGGGCATGAAGGGTTCAGATAACAACAGATCTGACCAGAGCATGTTAAAACAAATTTGTTATACAAATTTCTTATATTGGTTAAATAGTTGCTGGTCACAATGTGGGTTCATTTGTTCACATTGTGGTGTTATGTAAGTTCTTATATGCACTATGTATTCCCTGCAGTGATGTTTATCACTTCTGGGAGAGGGATCAGGAGTATCATTTTGCTGTAGTGGGTAATGTCGACTTATGATATGATTACATCACTGTTCATGAGCTTCGCTGGTGTTTGTATGCGGCATTGTTGTTATGCTGTATCTCGGGCGCCCTCTCTCAGAATTTATTAGTAATCGCACCCAATCTATGGGGAAGACGGGAGGGGGAGGTACTTTCTCCCCTTCTTTCACATCCCCTTTCTCCTTCAGGCTAATTACAACAACTTTTGAGAATTTTGAATATCCTTGGGATGTTCAAGTCAGCATGCTCTTATCGCTATGTCTCCTGAATGTGTCTCAGGTCTTGTTTAGGTTTACACAAAAATTTTTTAAGAATACCACTGAGAGATTTGCCCCAAGGCTGGACAGTCATGTGTGGCATGGCGTGTGAGAGAATATGGGCAGGTATCTAGAGAACTTCTCACCTCCAATGGTTTGGAACTTCACTCCCGAACAACTACAGGGCCCTGATGAAGTGATAGAATATTTGAAAAGAAAATGCTGTGGTGATTCCAGAGGCACAACTTACTGCACTGTGCTGGGCCCTGACCTGCATCTACTGAACACTACTCAATATTAGGCAACACCCTCAGGGGAAAGGGAGGGAAAACAGAACCACAGGCTCTGCAGCTATTCCAACATTCGTGACAAGCACTGCAGCTACCCCAATCCCAGCAACAGGCACTGTAGCTACTCAAACCCTGGCGAAAGGCACTACAGCTGAACCAGAGAACCAACCTGTGCCAGTATCAGTCGCCCCTATGCAGAAGAAGAAATAAACTGAAAAATCAGTTTGCTTGCTTAGTGAGGGATGAAGATGAACCAGGGTCATCATGAGAACAGGAGGAAGAGGCAGTCCCTATCCTGGGTGAGCTGTGAGATATGCGAAAGGATTTCAGCCGTAGTCCACGTGAGCACATTGTTACCTGGCTGCTCCGATGCTGGGATAACAGGGTCAGTAGTTTGGAATTAGAAAGTAGGGAAGCCAAGCAGCTGGGATCCCTGTCTAGGGAAGAGGGCAGTGATAAGGCAATTGGAAAAAAGACACAAGCCCTCAGCCTCTGAAGGCAACTTCTCTCATGCATGAAGGAAAGGTACCCCTTCAAGGAAGATGTTATATGTCACCCAGGCAAGGGAACCACCATAGAGAGAGGTATCCAGTACCTGAGGGAACCAGCCGTGCTAGAGATGATTTATAATGATCCAGATAACGAGCAGCTACCCACAGATCCAGACAAAGTCCAATACACACAACCCACGTAGAGTAAGCTTCTACAAAGTGCACCATCATCGTATGCCAACTCACTGGCAGTAATGTCCTAGAAAGAATGCAAGGGACAAACAGTGGATGAAGTGGCTGGCAACTCCAGCAATACGAAGGAAGTCTCTCTTCCTCCCTATGGGCCTGTGCCTCGGCTGTGAAGAAACTGTTCCAGGAGTTCCAGCAATTCAAAGAGGATATGTCCTACTCCCCACCTGTACGGGCCCATATCTCAGCTATTAGGAATAAGCGTTCCTCTGCTCAAGAGAGAGAAGGTAGAAGGTACACACCACAGCGTACCTGTGTGACCACAGAGAGGACATGAGGAAGTGGGATTGAAAACCTGCCTCGACACTAGAGGCACAGGTATGTGAGTTGCAAGGAAAAATAATCACAAAAGGGGATTCTTACAGGAAAAAATGCCACTCCAGTCTCCAGCGGGCAGTTCCCCAGACAGAGTAGAAGGGCTCATCTCACTTCTGATCCTCTTGAAGGGATTTCTGATTCATGATTACAAAAAGTGAGAAACGAATACTCTGACCAGGATTAGAGGGGCCCTGCCTCCGGCCAGGTGGAGGAAAGGGTCAACCGGGTTTATTGTACTGTGTGGATTTAACGGTCTGGCACGTTAGACCCACAGGAGTGTAAGGCTCTAGTGGACACCAGTGCAAAGTATACCGTAAATACCATCAAGCTATAAAGGAGCAGAGCCCATCTGTATTTCTGGAGTGACAGGGGGATCCCAATAGCTAACTGTATTGGAAGCTGAAGTGAATCTAACGGGGAATGAGTGACAAAAGCACCCTATTGTGAATTGCCCAGAGGCCCCGTGCATCTTCGACATAGACTACCTCAGGAGAGGGTATTTCAAGGACCCAAAGGGTACCAATGGGCTTTTCTTACAGCTGTCTTGGAGACAGAGGAAATTGAACAGCTTCCACCTTCCCTGGTCTCTCAGAGGATTTTCTGTTGCGGGGTTGCTGAGGGTTGAAGAAAAGGTGCCCATCGCTACCACAATGGTGCACCGATGGAAATATTGCACCAACCGAGACTCCCTGATTCCCATCCATAAGATGATTTGTTGACTGGAGAGTCAGGGAGTGATCAGCAGGACTCACTCACCCTTTAACAGCCCCATATGGCCAGTGCAAATGTCTAATGAAGAGTGGAGACTAACAGTAGGCTATCGTGGTCTGAATGAAGTCACACCGCCTCTGAGTGCTACCATGCTGGATATGCTAGAAATACAATATGAACTGGAGTAAAAGGCTGCCAAGAGGTACACTACAATTGATATCACTAATGCGTTTTTCTCAATCCCTTTGGCAGCAGAGTGCAGGCCACAGTTTGCTTTCACTTACAGTGGTGTCCAGTACACCTGGAATCAACTGCCCCAGGGGTGGAAACACAGCCCCACCATTTGCCATGGACTGATCCAGACTGCACTGGAACAGGGGGAATCTTCGGAACATCTGCAGTACATTGATGACATCATCACATGGGGAAACACAGCAGAAGATGTTTTTGAGAAAGGGAAAGAAAATAGTCTAAAGCCTTCTGAAGGCCGGTTTTGCCATAAAACAAAATCAAGGCACCTGCACAGGAAATCCAGTTTTTAGGAATAAAATGGCAAGATGGACGTCATCAGATCCCAATGGATGTAATCAACAAAATAACTGCTATGTCTCCATCAACTCGCAAAAAGAAAACACAAGCTTTCTAAGGCATTCTGGGTTTTTGGAGAATGCATATCCCAAATTACAGTCAAATTGTAAGCCCTCTCTATCAAGCGACCCAGAAGAAGAATTATTTCAAATGGAGCTCTGAGCAAGAACAACCTTTCAACAAATTAAACAGGAAATAGTTCATGCAGTAGCCCTCAGGCCAGTCTGGACAGGACAAGATGTTAGAAATGTGCTCTACACTGCAGCTGGGAAGAATGGCCCTACCTGGAGTCTCTGGCACAGAGCACCAGGGGAGACCCCAGGCCAACCCCTAGGGTTTTGGAGTGGGGGATACAGAGGATCTGAAGCCCGCTATACTCCAACTGAAAAAGAGATATTGGCAGCATATGAAGGGGTTTAAAGCTGCTTCAGAAGTGATTGGTACTGAAGCACAGATCCTCCTGGCATCCCGGCTGCTGGTGCTGGGCTGGATGTTTAAAGGCAGGGTCTCCTCTACACATCATGTAACTGATGCTATGTGGAGTAAGTGAGTCATGCTGATCACACAGCGGGGTCCAATAGGAAGCCCCATTTGCCCAGGAATCTTGGAAGTGATCATGGACTGGCTAGAAGGCAAAGATTTCAGAATATCACCAGAGAAGGAGGTGACGCGTGCTGAAGAGGCCCCACTGGATAATAAACTGCCTGATAATGAGAGGCAATATGCCCTGTTCACTGATGGGTCCTGTCTCATTATGGGAAAGCATCGGAGGTGGAAGGCTGCTGTCTCACACGATGGGTCACAGTAACTCCTGAAGGAGAAGGTGAATCGAGCCAGTTTGTGGAAGTGAAAGCCATCCAGATGGATTTAGATATTGCTGATCAAGAAAAGTGGCCAGCGCTCTATCTCTGTACTTACTCATGGATGGTAGCAAATGCCCTGTGGGGGTGGCTACAGCAATGGCAGCAGAGCAACTGGCAGCACAGAGGCAAACCCACCTGGGCTGCCCCATTGTGGCAAGATATTGATGCCCAGGTAGAGAACCTGGTTATAAAAGCACGTCATGTACTTGCTCATGTACCCAAGAGTTGGGCCACTGAAGGACATCAAAACAACCAGCATGAGGATCAGGCTGCTCAAATTGAAGTGGCTCAGGTGCATTTGGACTGGCAACATAAGTGTGCATTGTTTATAGCTGGGTGGGCCCATGGCACCTTAGGCCATCAAGGAAGAGATGCAACATATAGATGGGCTCGTGACTGAGGGGTGGACTTGACCATGGACACTACAGCACAAGTTATCCATGAATGTGAAACATGCTGCAATCAAGCAACCAAGCAGTTAAAGCCTCTCTGGTATGGAGGATGATGGCTAAAATGTAAATATGGGGAGGCTTGGCAGATTGACTATGTCACACTCTCACAAACCTGCCAAGGCAAGTGCCATGTGCTTACAAGGGTGGAAATAACCACTGGATGGCTGAAAACGTATCCTGTGCCCCATGCCACCGCCCAGAACACTATCCTGGGCCTTGAAAAGCAAGTCTTGTGGTGACATGGCACCCCAGAAAGAGTTGAGCCAGACAATGCGACTCATTTCCAAAAAAAACCTCATAGACACTTGGGCCAAAAACATGGCATTGAGTGGGTATATCACATCCCCTATCATGCACCAGCCTCCAGGAAAATCAAACTATACGACGGACTGTTAAAGACTACACTGAAAACAATGGGTAGTGGGACTTTCAAACATTGAGACACGCATTTAGCAAAAGCCACCAGGTTAGTTAACGCTAGAGGATCTACCAATCAGGTGCCTCTGCAGTGCCACATACTGTAGAAGTGGATAAAGTCCCCATAGTACACATGAAGAGTATGTTAGGGAAGACAGTCTGGGTTAGTTGTGCCTCAGGCAAAGGCAAACCTATCTGCAGGACTGCTTTTGCTCAAGGACCTGGGTGCACTTGGTGGGTGATGCAGAAGGATCATAGAATCCTAGAATACCAGTTTGGAAGGGACCTCAAGTATCATCTGGTCCAACCTTTCTTGGAAAAAGCATGGTCTAGACAAGATGGCGCAGCACCCTGTCTGGCTGAATCTTAAAAGTGTCCAATGTTGGGGAATCCACTACTTCCCTGGGGAGATTATTCCAATGGCTGATTGTTCTCACTGTGAAAAATTTTCCTCTCGTGTCCAATTGGAATCTTCCCAGGAGTAACTTGTACCCATTACCCCTCGTCTTTTCCATGTGACTCCTTGTAAAAAGGGAGTCTCCATTGTGGGTGTGCATGCTGGTTTACTGAACTTTCCGCCCACACTGACAATGGAAAAGTACAACCAGCACTCGGGTCAGAAGATTAACGACGTCTGAAAACAAGAAATAGTTACAAGAAGGCCAGAAGAAAAGAATGTGCTCCTTAAGTAAGAAACTGATAAAGAAGGGACCTTTTGGAATTGCAAAAGCAGGAACTTATCTACTGGCTGTGTGCAGGTAGCAATGTTTGTGGAAAGTACCGAGGGGAGCTACTTTTAGAATGCACAACAGTATATAAGGGCTCGCTACTATTCTTAGAAGGCACAAGAGTCTATAAGGGCTTGCTTGCTAATAAAGTTTGAGCTTGACTTCCAATCATATCGATTGTCTGTGGTCTTGTCTCCTGTGGCCTGCACGGGATTTCGTCCCCACAAATGGTGACTCCGACATGATCTGCTATCAACGTGATCGAAGTGATATACTACTGACTCAGTGAAGGGTGGGGACAACGCCCTTCTTAAAGAAGGTAAACACAAGGCAGGGAGGAAACAGCTGCGGGGTGAAGAAACAAAGAAAAAGAGACGAAAGTGCGCACAAGGTGAGCAGCCAGGGGAAGCGCAGTATCTGCGGAAGAAAAGTTGGTCCAGGGGTTTTTAATGAGATTAGCGGACCGGCAGGGTTTATCAATAAACCCAGAAGCGCTGTCCAGATTATTAAAATGGGGACAGCGGACAGGACTTTTTGTCAGACCACGAAATACGTTTGACCTAGGACTTTGGGACTCTTTGGGGGGAGAACTATGGCAAGCGATCACTATAAGAAATTCTCAAACACCAAAGGCAGCTCAGACATGGGGAATAGTTAAAAAGATGTTGGAAACTATGTACCCGGACACTGCTACTGATGCTGCTGTAGCTCAAATTTTTCATGCGGCTGCCGAAATGAAGGATGTGGGGAGCAGAGAGTTAGGTACTACTTGGACAGAATCGCCCCCACCCGTTGCTTTACCAGTTGGGGCCGCTGAATATGCTGAGTCTGTAGACTGTGATAATCTTTTAGACCCTGACACTGTAAATCCTAAAAGAGAACCTGGCCTGTGTCCTCCCTTAGCTGGGGATGATCCGTGGGTAAAAGTGAGGCAAGAAGCCTTGGCACAAGGGGATATGGACATGGCCAGAAAGATTGTTGCTCCTGTAATCTATGAGCCAGGACGTCAGCCACGTTGGGAAGGACTGCATTTTTCTGTTATTAAAGAACGACAGAAAAGCGTTAATGAGGACGGGCTTCAAAACTCCTTTACAACAGGTATACTGGAGGCAATCGCTCATGGCTATCAATTGGTCCCATGGGATTGGCTGGCACTTTTAAAAACGGTACTAACGCCGGCACAGTATTCTATCTGGAAACCGAGTGTGTGGATCTCTGTACTCAGCATTCGCCCCCCCCCACCTGCCAGCGCGGAGTTGGCAGCGGCAGCCCCGGGGCCTCCCCGAGCCGCCCCCGCCATGGGGTGACCGCCTGCGTCCGAGCCCGGCACCGCGCCCTCGGCCCGCCCCGCCCCAACGCCAGAAGCGGCAGTTTTTACAGAAGGTGCTGACACTGGGATGCGGCGTCTCTTGTCTGCCAACACCACATAATCAGTAAGCAATGGCTTTATATATTCTTAATGGTGGTTTGATGTTTGTAGTGTTTGTCATTTGATGTTGTGTGAGTAATAAGTGTGAGGGGCCCCTTTGTGTGGGTGTGTGATTGTTCTGCGGGTGTGAGGCGCAGCCCAGCTGCAGCTGCGGAGTGCGGAGTTCTCTGACCCGCAGTTCCGTTATCCCGCGAGGGAAGAGCCGCAGAGGAACGAAGCGCAGGGCAGACTCTGTACCAGTGGGGGGGTAGTGCAGGACCAGTGAACATTCCTTAGTACAGAGCGCCCTAGTGCCCGCCCGCTGGGTCAGTGGTGCTGCCTGTTTGTTCGGGCTCAGTGTTTGAAGTGTCACAGGTGAAATATCTCCTCTAGCGGGAGGCAGTAATTCTGTGTTAGTTGTTGTCTTGAATTTAGGTGCGTACTCTGTGGGGAGAGTGCACCTTTGTACCATCTGCCTGAGGGGGATATTGTCAGAAGATCATCTACAACCTTACAGGGGTTGTTCGTTTTACCAGAGGTCATAGATGCCGATTATGAAGGGGAAATCAGAATTATGGCCTGGACCCCTGGACCCCCGTGTTCAGTAACAAAAGGGTCAAAAATTGCTCAGCTTGTTTATTTTACTGCGGCTCCCCCTAATAGTATGCCGAGAAGCCGGGGTGACTCAGGATATGGATCAGCAGGTACTCCTCAAATATTTTGGGCTCAGACAGTGACTCAAGGTCGACCTCTAGTAAAATGTGCCCTCACTAAAGCAGAAGAATCTGTTGAACTGACAGGCATTTTAGATACTGGTGCAGATGTGACCTTAATATCTGTAAGCAGATTGGCCGTTAGCTCGGGTAACTCAAGTGCTTTTTGGGGTTGGTGGTCATGCTGTAACATTTCAAAGCAAAGATCTCATTCATGTAAGGGGCCCAGTAAACTGGGTAGCAAATATTCATCCATTTATATTGGAAACCCCTATTACATCATGGGGTCGTGACTGTATGGCTCAATGGGGAACTCAAATTGGATCAAATTTGTCTTAAGGGCCACTGCAGCACAACCCACCCCTAAACCCACCCTGAAACTAACCTGGAAAACAGAATCACCTGTGTGGGTGGGTCAGTGGCCCTTGCCAATGGAACAGTTGTGCCACCTTAAGGATTTAATTCAGGAACAGTTAAGTGCAGGACATATGGTACCTACCACCAGTCCTTGGAACTCCCTGGTGTTTGTTATTTTAAAGAAAAGTGGTAAATGGTGACTTTTACATGATCTCCGACACATTAATGATGCCATGGAGGATATGGGTACGTTACAGCCAGGAATGCCCTCCCCAACAATGATTCCCCGAAACTGGCATCTTGTAATAATTGATCTAAAGGATTGGTTTTTTACCATTCCCTTGCATCCGGATGATGCACCTAAATTTGCCTTTTCTGTTCCCAGTATTAATGTCAGTGAACCTGCAAGACGGTACCACTGGGTTGTTTTACCACAAGGCATGAAAAATAGTCCCACGATGTGTCAGTGGTTTGTTGCAAAGGCTTTGAGCCCTGTTAGAATGCAGGTCCCCCAGGCTGTTATATATCATTATATGGATGACATCCTTATAGCAGCAGAAACACAGGAGATCATGGAAAAGGCTCTTGCTTTAACCAAAGACTCAGTATCTCAAATGGGGTTACAAATAGCACCTGAAAAGGTACAGAGATCATCACCGTGGCAGTACCTGGGGTGGAGAATTTGTGAACAGACCATTGTCCCGCAACAGGTTAAACTTAAAACTGATGTTAAGACTTTAAATGATTTAAAGAAACTGTTGGGAGCTATAAATTGGATACAGCCGTTGTTGGGCCTAATTGATAATGATCTGCATAGCTTGTTTGATACTTCGTGAGGGGATCCTTCACTGACATCACCCAGAGTACTTACAGAGAAAGCGAAACAAGATCTCCACCGTGTGGCTAACGCCATGTCAGAAACACAAGCATCGGGATGTGTGCCCGGCCATCCGTATCAACTGGTATTATTTAACCCTCCAGGGCAGCCCTATGCTCTGCTGTTTCAGTGGGATGAAACACTTAGTGACCCTCTTGTTATTGTTGAATGGATTTTTTTGGTTTTTTTTGTTTTGTCACACCAAATGCACAAGACGGTCACTACTCGTCCAGAAATGTTTGCCAAACTGATCATGAAAGGTAGGCAGCGCCTACTATTCCTTGCTGGTCAGGAACCTGTGTGTATCATTGTTCCGGTTACTATGCACATGTTACAGTGGCTAATACAAATGTCTTTGAGCAAGCTCGGCTTTCACATGCATTTTTTCCACCAAAATGCCAGGGCAATACAAAACCAGTTTTCTTTATCAAGGTCTCAGGCTAAAGACATCACTGCGACTTGCCCTGAATGCCAGAAGGACTCCCTCTCTTCAACAGCTAGTGGTGTCAACCCTCGGGGACTCACCTCCTCAGAATTATGGCAATCTGACGTCACTCACTTTGCTTCATTTGGAACGTTAAAATATGTACATGTGTCTGTTGATACCTTTTCTGGAGCAGTGTTTGCGTCCTGCCATACAGTGGGGAGTCAAGCATCTGACCGGCATTCCCCACTCACCGACCGGACAGGCCATTGTGGAGCGTACGCATGGCACGCTAAAGTGTCTATTACAACAACAAAAAGGGGGAGATGGAGGGTATCAATCTACACCTCATGAAAGGCTAAATAAGGCATTATATGCCATGAACTTTTTAAACATTTCCCCTGTCTCACAGGTGCCATCAATGTTGCATCACTTCTCGTCACAGATACCAGATCAACAAGAAGTCCAGGGCAAGGCTGAAGTGTTAGCAGAAAACCTGGAAAGTGGTAACTGGGAAGGACCATATCCTTTAATAACCTGGGGAAGAGGTTATGCTTGTGTCTCCACAGGTCACAGTCCCCGGTGGTTACCGGCAAGGTGTGTGCGACCATACCTGAGGCGTGAGAGGCAGCTTTTGGTGGACACTCAGGAGCCGGCTGTGGGTGCTGTGGGTGCCCCTGTGCCGACAGTTTGCGGTCTCTTCTACTGATCATTCAAGCAGAATGTATGGGTAATGCTTGCTGCTGCAATAGGACAAAATACACTATCTCTGTCCTTAATCACACTACAGTTGTCAACTCTTTTAAGAGAAAATGCTGACAGTAATTGCAACTCCTTAATGAAATATATAGGCTTACTAGTCACTAGTGAAAGATGTAGCTTAGACAAAATGTAGTTATTAATAAGGATGAAATGCTGTAAGAATGTGTGTATTCAACTTTCTTTGTTTAGCAATATTAAGAATTAAGAACTCAAGTGTTTAACCTTATTAGAAACTCCCTTGGTTTTCCCCCTTGAGTGGTGGCCAGGCTCTGGGTGGAACCCAACAGGAGGATGAGATCAGATGTTTCCGCTCAAAGAAAATTGCCAGTTATTTTGGCCTGTTGATTTAGAGGCTGGACCTGCTTGCAGCGATGTTGGATGCCTCACCTACGGATGGACGCATCGCGTAGGATTTCCGGTTTGCGAGGAAGGGCACTCTAAATTCTCGCTGCACCCAGGGTTCCCCAGCAATTGCGGATCTGAATGTTAGTACCCCATTAAGTAAGTGTGCTATTCCGTATTTTCCTTACTGTTTATTTTTGTAGTATTTAGTCATATCCCTTAGTTATGGGTACTGAAATTAGCCTACTCTTTTTAAGTAGTAACTGTAACTGCTGTATTGTTTCTAGCATTCTGTGGAACTATTTTGAGTATGCTGTGGTTTTTGAAGTTTGCCTAACCCTTAATTGATAAAGTCTTGAAACAAGCCTCACAGGTGCAGCTGCAAAACAAAGAAAGGGGATTGGGTGGCATCGGCCTGTCAGCCTTACACAGCCTCTGAGCAATAGCTAGGCTTTGATGAAGAACAGGCCTTGGAAGATAGATAAGAAACTGCTGAGTTGTGCCAAGGGGGCAGGGAAAAACAGCGGACAGCTGCAACACTGAACTGTGGAAAAGCACTAAGCTGTGAGAAGTTACCATCGCGGTAGGGCGGAATGGGCCAGGGAATATGGGGAATTAGTTCAATTGACCCATGGAAGAATTTCTGGGTAACCTGGGCAAATCAATCAGGACAGGAGGCATTTTGCCTAGGTTTAGCAACTGCTACCGACCCATTTCGGACCTGTTTGATTGGTATGCCATATTTTAGCGCTCAAGACTGCTTTAAAGGGTTTGTTAAAAATATGGCAAGAATAAATAAGGGAACAGAGGACGTTAATGGGACGTGTTGGGCATTGTATAACAACAGAGTTGCCCACAAGCAGGTTTGCCTATGCTGCAGGGACATATTGTGAATTATCTCAATCAGACAGCCCCTGTTCCGTTACAAGAGTTAGAGCTGAGAGGCTCTCTTCCCCCAGTAAGTGGAAATAACACACAGAATCAGCCCTGGGGATGTATACGATTTGGGGGGAGGGATACACTGTGGGCTCGCTGGGGTTGGGAAAATCGATCGAAATGGGAAGGCTGGCAGAATGTGACTCCTGTCGCGATACCCATAAATTAAACTTGGTTTTGTGGTGGTCAGCACGCTTCTAAAATGGGCCTACATCTTGAAGAAGGAGGAATATGGAATAATGGTTCGGCTAAAAGGTTACCACCTGGGTATTTTTTAATATGTGGGGATCGAGCATGGGGAGGGATTCCTGCCAAAGCAGTTGGAGGTCCGTGCTACCTGGGAAGGCTGACTTTATTTGCACCTAGTATAAGAAATCTTAAAAAACATCAAAGATCAAAACGGGCCATAACACATCATGAACTCACCCCAGATTGCCGAGACCAAGTGGAATTATGGGGCCCTGGAGAGATTATTGCTGCCTCTCTCTTGGCCCCAGGAGTAGGGGTTGCAAAAGCCCTATCCACCTTGAATAAAATGGCTTGTTGGAGTGTAAAACAATTTAATTTAACATCTACTATAATAAGTAATTTGTTGATGGATGTAGATAGTGTAAGGCATGCTGTTTTGCAGAATAGAGCGGCTATAGATTTTTGTTACTGGCACAAGGACATGGATGTGAAGAATTTGAGGGCATGTGTTGTATGAACCTTTCTGATCACTCTCAGTCGATATCTAATCAGCTT
Organism: Strix aluco; assembly: GCF_031877795.1. Taxonomy (NCBI): domain Eukaryota; kingdom Metazoa; phylum Chordata; class Aves; order Strigiformes; family Strigidae; genus Strix; species Strix aluco. The sequence continues at coordinate 27,734,796 of NC_133970.1, forward strand.
CAGCAACTGCAAGATAATATGCATAAGATTCAGCAAGTTTCTTCTCCTTTGCATGAGTTTTTAGGAAGTCTAGGGTAGCCAAAGTGGATTACAGAGCTTTTGAGAATGTTAGCAGGACCAATAATAATAGTGGGATTATTGATATGTTGTCTTCCTATTTTAGTGAGATGTTGTCTGTCTTGTGTGCAAAATAGCAGGGAGGCTTTAATAAAAAGAAAGGGGGGAGATGTGGGTGCACATGCTGGCTTGCTGAACTTTCCGCCCACACTGACAATGGAAAAGTACAACCAGCACTCGGGTCAGAAGATTAACGACGTCTGAAAACAAGAAATAGTTACCAGAAGGCCAGAAGAAAAGAATGTGCTCGTTAAGGAAGAAACTGATAAAGAAGGGACCTTTTGGAATTGCAAAAGCAGGAACTTATCTACTGGCTATGTGCAGGTAGCAATGTTTGTGGAAAGTACTGAGGGGAGCTATTTTTAGAATGCACAACAGTATATAAAGGCTTGCTCCTATTCTTAGAAGGCAAAAGAGTATATAAGAGCTTGCTGCTATTTTAAAAGGCACAAGAGTATATAAGGGCTTGCTTGCTAATAAAGCTTTGAGCTTGACTTCCAATAATATTGATTGTCTGTGGTCTTGTCTCCTGTGGCCTGCACGGGATCTCGTCCCCACACTCCATCTTTTTTGTAGCCATCCTTTAAATACCGGAACATGGTGTCCCCTAAGTCTCCTCTTCTCAAGGCTGAACAAATTCAATTTTCTCAGCCTTTCCTCATATGGCAGGCTCCCCAGTCCTTTGATCATCTTTGTGGCCCTTCTCTCGACCCTCTCCAGCCTGTCCACATCTTTTTTGTATAGCAATGGGGAAGTCTGATGTGTATCTCAAGGGGATTTGATTTTGGGTGAGAATAGCCAATGAATTAAATTGTATTAATTTAATTACTAAATAACCCTGCCACTGTATGTCATCACTACTACAGTTGCTATATGCCACATCAATGATATTACAGTAAGAATCACCCAAATCACTGAAGGATGGACTTTGATGAAACTGAGCAAAGTGCAGTGGTGATGGAACTCAAGCTGGCTTTAGCAACTGGTACCCAGCAATTTCCTCAAGATCGACATCTTCAACCTGCAGATCGTGGGCATGGGCCACACCAAATACACCAGCCAGAAGCTCCGGTTACCACACACCATCCCTCCTGCCCTGAAAGGCTGTTATGACAGATGGAGCCCCAAAGCCATGAATTAAATGAACTCAATGGACACCTTAGAGGGATGGACCATAGATTAAGGAAATTATATCTCGGTGTGTATATATATATATATATATATATATATCTCAAAGACAGGGAAAGCGGTGGTGATTAATTGGAACATGTAGGATCTGTGCATGATGTAGATGTTATAGAATAAGGGGTGGATAATGTCCTGGGTTCAGCTGGGATAGAGTTAATTTTCACAAGAAGCTGGGAGGGCCACAGCCAGGAGAGCTGACCCAAACTAACCAAGGGAATGTTTGATACCATATGATGTTATGCTCAGTATATAATTGGGGGAGCTGGCCAGGGGGAAGAGGGATTGCAGCTCAGGAACGGGCTGAGCATTGGCTTCCACGTGGTGAGCAACTGCATTATGCATCACTTGCTTTATACGTTCTTTCATTAGTATTACTGTTATTGTTACTTCTTCTCTCCTTGTGTTGTCCTATTAAACTGCCCTTATCTCAACCCACGAGGTTTTACCTTTTTCTTCCAACTCTCCTCCCCATCCGACTGGGAGGGGTTAGAGTGAGTGAGTGGCCACATGGTATTTAGTTGCCAGGTGGGCTTAAACCATGACAGCTTGTTAGGAAGCTTTTGACTTTCCGTCCTGATTTGACCATGGTGGCCATAATGTTCACACTACTTCTGCAGAGAATTATTTAGATATCGTGTCCATCTTCAGCCCCAGGTCCTATCCTACAACATTGACACTGTAACATCTGTAAAGTGTTGGGTTTGACTTTGATCATGTCATAGTTTAACATCAGCCAGCAACTAAGTCCCACACATCTGCTCGCTCACTTCCCCCTGCTGGGACGGGAGAGAGAATCAGAAGGGTAAAAGTGAGAAAAGTCATGGCTTGAGATAAAGACAGTTTAATAGGTAAAGAAAAAAGCCATAACTCTGAACATCCCACCTTCCTCCTCCTTCCCCACAGCTTTTATTGCTGAGCACGATGTCATATGGTCTGGAATATCCCTTTGGTCAGTTGGGGTCAGCTGTCCTGGCTGTATCCCCTCCCAACTTCTTGTGCACCCCCAGCCTATTTGCTGGTGGGGCGGTGTGAGAAGCAGAAAAGGCCTTGATGCTGTGTAAGCACTGCTCAGCAGTAAGTAAAACACCCCTGTGTTATCAACACTGTTTTGGTCACAAATCCAAAACATAGCCCCATACAGGCTACTATGAAGAAAATTAACTCTACCCCAGCCAAAACCAGCACAATAAGTCAGGGCCACTATCAGAACATGACTTTTGTTCTCTTATCCTTTTACTAGCTTCCTCTCAACTTAAAGTGTTACTGTTGATATTCCAGGCTCAGTGGTTTAGATGGGAGCTGCATCACCAGTCAGATTCCCACCCCACCAAAGCAGCTAGATTCTTCTGATTCAGTGCAATTTATAAAAGCTAGAGCAGAATGTAAGGGATTAAAGAAGATGGTGTTTTCTCTAAATTTAGTAAATGACAAGTTAAGCACTAGCTTAACGCCTCCCTTTGCGAGCAAACTTTCCCACCACATCAGGTAGAGTATAACATAAAATAAAAACTCAGCACAACTAGATATTGCTCTATCCAGTGAAGCCAGAAGAATGGAAGGCTTACTGAAATAATTATATACTTTTTTTTACAGAATCCAACAGGTAATTAAACGTAACTTATTTCTTTGACCAGAAAACATAGTCCTAGTGTACCGGGTCTGGCTGAGCCAGAATTGGTTTTCCCCTGTTGCAGCCCTCATGGTGCTGTGTTTGATGTTGGGAGCTGGCAGGGTGTTGATAGCACTCTGGTGGTGTGGCTACTGCCGAGTAGTGCTTACACAGCACCAAGGCTCTTTCTGACATTTCCCCCCCACAGTGGGACGGGGTGGGCAAGATCTTGGGAGGGGACACAACCAGGACAGCTGACCCGAACTGACCAAAGGGATATTCCAGACCATCTGACGTCTGCTCAGTATAAAGCTGGGAGAAAGGAGGAAGGGGGTGGGGTCACCCTTGGTCCTCCGAGGCAACCACTGCGCGTATTGGAGCCCTGCTTCCTGAGAAGGCCCGACATCGCCTGTTCATGGGAAGTAGAGAATAAATCTGTTTTCTTTTTTTTTGCTTCCGCGCACGGACCTTTGCTTCACTTTGCTTATATTAAAACTGCAGTTGTTTTACCCACAAGGGTTGTTTTGTTTTCCTATCTTATTTTCTTTCCCCTCTTTGCCCTGTTGAGAAAAAAAGGGGAAGGGGGGGGAAGTGATAGAGCGACTTGGTGGGTACCTGGCATTTAGCCAAGGTCAAACCACCACACCTAGTCATGAACCTACTTATGACCCAGCTTCATCCATATTACACAAGAAGTATTTCCCACAAGCTCACACTTCCCTAATTCTCAAGGTCAAGACATCACAATGGAAAATTGTGGTTTTTTAATTTAAAGATTAAAATAATTTCAGAATGTCCATATAGCAGCCTTCCAGTACCTAAAGGGGGCCTACAAGAAAGCTGAAGAGGGACTTTTTACAAAGGCACATAGTGATAGGACAAGGGATAATGGCTTTCAACTGAAAGATTTAAGAATATGACCCAGAGACCTGCCCCAAGGCTGGATAATTATGAGTGGCAGGGTGTGTGGGATAGTATGGGCAAGTAACTAGCTAGGACAGTGGGCACCTCCAATGGTTTGGAACTTTACCCCAGAACAAGTACAGAATCCCAAAAAACTAGTAAAATATTTGGAAAATGTATGCTGTCACCCTGACAATTCCAGAGAGACAGAAATCACTGCAATGTGCTAGGGCCTGACCCATGCCCACTGAGCAGTCCTGTTCAACACTATTCAGTACCCTCAAGGGGAAAGAAAGGTCTCTGGATCTGACAACAAAGCAACAGGCACTGTAGCTACTCAAACCCCCGCAACAGGCACTGTGGCTGAACCACAGAATCAACCAGTGCCAGTATCAGTCACCCCTATATACACAAAAAGAAATGGACATGAAAGTCAGCTCATTTAGTAAAGGAGGATAAAGCAGGGCCATCACAAGAACAATAGGAAGAGGCAGAACAAGAGGTAACCACTCGATCCCTATACCTCAGTGAGCTGCAACACATGCAAAAAGATTTCAGCAGTAGTCCAGATGAGGACATTATCACCTGGCTGCTCCAATGCTGGGATAACAGGGCTAGTAGCCTGGAAATATAGGGTAGAAAAGCCAAGCAGTTGGGACCACTTTCTAGGGAAGGGGGTGTTGACAAGGCAATTGGAAAAGGGACACAAGTCCTCAGCCTCTAGAGACAACTCCTGTCAAGCGTGAAAGAAAGGTATCCCTTCAAGGAAGATGTTACATGTCACCCAGGCAAGTGGACCACCATGGAGAGAGGCATCCAGTACTTGAGGGAATTAGCCATGTCAGAGATGATTTATTATGACCCAGAAAACACACAGTTACCTGTGAGAGACTGAAATGTCAAATGATTGTCTCAAAGCTTGCTTGTGCGTGCGCTTTGAGTCACAGGGTGATGTAAGTAATGCCTCGAACATTCATCAAGGACCAGCTGTGGCCTTTGTAATTAGTCTAAGGAATGTCACCCAAGGAAGCAGGAGTGTATGGAAGGATGCACCCTCCCACTCCCTTGCAGTTGCATTGACAAACTCCTTAGATAAGCCTCAGAGGGGGAAACCTGGACTGAGTAAAACCAGGTGTTTCTCATCAAGCACAAGGACCACTGATCACTGGCTCCATTGTGTAAGCCAGATACTTTGTGGCTCTATTGTGTACGCCAGATGCCATGCATGCCTTGCAACTGACTTTGCAACTTCACCAGTGAGGAGGTGATAAGAAGTGATAAGAGGTGATCATTTTTGCCCCAGAAGCCGGATGATTGCTCAAGAAGCATGAAGTCAGCAGATCTGTGGGAGCTGAGGCAAAAACAAAGGTGGGCAGGGCGAGCACAACCACCGACTCAATTGGACAATGGGTGTTGCACCCCATTCCCCCTCAATGTATGCACAGAACCCGTGCTCCACCTTTTTCCTCATCTCTCATGGAAATGAGTTTGTGGAATACCTTCCTCTCTTTGTCTAGTATGCAAATCAGCTGATAAGATGAACTTAAAAGGCAACAGAGAACTTTGCTGTGTGTGCATCCACCACCGAAGAACTGAAGACTGAGGACCAACGGGACGCTGCTGGATCCATGGTGGTGACTATTCTTGCAACTCTATTCTAGATGCTTGCTTGATTTCTGTCTTTTCCTTCCATTCTGTCCTATCGCTACTCCTCTTCACTTTTAATAATGAAAACTGGTTTGGGTGTACGGCATTTGACCTCGTTTGTGTCTTAATCTCGCTCTTGGGATCATATCGAAACCTCCCCCAACATTGGATCAGGACATTACCCACAGATCCAGATGAAGTCCGATGCACAGAACCCACGTGGCTGAAAGTTGTATGCCAACTCATTGGCAGTAATGAACTGGAGAGACAAAGAGGCACTGATGGTGGATGATGTGGCTGGCAAACTCCAGCAATATAAAGAAAATCTCTCTTCCTCCCTACAGCCCCGAGTCTTGACTGTAGACATTGTCCGAAAAGCACAAAAAACTGTTCTGGGAGGTCTAGCAACAGAAAGAGGATAGGTCCTACTCCCCACCTGTATGGACCACTATCTCAGCTATTAGGAGTAAGTGTTCCTCTGCTCAAGAGAGAGGATATAGAGGGTACACACCACAGGGTACACTGTGGTTTTACCTGCGGGGCCATGGAGAGGACATGAGGAAGTGGGATGGAAAACCTACCTCGACCCTGGAGGCACAGGTACATAAATTGCAAGGAAAAACAAACACAAAAGGGGGTTCTTCCAGGAAAAAATGCTGCTCCAGTTTCCAGCAGACAGTTCCCCAGACAGAGTAGAAAGGCTGATCTTACACTTGATCCTATGAGAAGGAATCCTAATTTGTTTTTACAAGAACTGAGTGGAGAATCCTATGACCAGTACTAGAGGGGCCCTGCCTCTAACCAGATGGAGGAAGAGGACAACCGGTTTTACTGGACTGTGTGGATCTGATGGCCTGGCCACATGTCCTGGTTTCAGCAGGGATAGAGTTAATTTTCCTTCTTAGTAGCTAGAATAGTGCTGTGTTTTGGATTCAGTATGGGATTTGGTATGAGAAGAATGTTGATAATGTACTGATGTTTTCAGTTGTTGCTAAGAGATCAAGGACTTTTCAACTTCCTGTGTCCTGCCAGTATGCAGGTGTTACAAAATGCTGGGAGGGACCATAGCCAGAGTAACAGAGCCAAACTGGCCAATGAAATATTCTATATCATATAACATCATGCTTAGCATATAGAGGAGGATCGGGCAGGAAGGGGGACTCACTCTCACTTCCAGGATTGTGGTTTCAGGATCCTGGCTTCACTGGGATCGCTAGCTGGGAACGGGCTGGGTATCAGTCAGCAGGTGGTGAGCAATTGCATTGTGCATTACCCATTAGTATTTTATATCATTGTTTTATTTTATTTCAATTATTAAACTGTTTTTATCTCAACCTATGAGTTTCCTTACTTTTACCCCTCCAATTCTATCCTCTGTCCCATGGGCGGTGTAGGGTGAGGGAGCAGATGCGTGGTGTTTGGCTGCTGGCTGGGTGTAAGGAACTGAAGGAAGTAATGCCTCAAATATTCATCAACACAGAAAACCTCAAGGACAAGCTGTGGCCTTTATGATTAGTCTAAGGAATGTCACCCAAGGAAGCAGGAGTGTATCAAAGGATGCACCTCCCCACTCCCTTGCAGTTGTATTGACAAACTCCTTAGATAAACCTCAAAGGGGGGAAATGTGGACTGAGTGAAACCAAATGTTTCTCATCAAGCACAAGGACCACTAATCATTGGCTCCATTGTGTAAGCTGAAAGAGGTGACAAGGCCTGATAAGAGGTAAGCATTTCTGCCCCAGAAGCCGGATGATTGCTCAAGAAGCAGAAAGTCAGCAAAAATCTGTGGGAACAGAGGAAAAACCAAAGGTAGGCAGGGTGAATATGACCACTGACTTAACTGGACAAGGGGTGGTGCACCCTATTTCCCTCAGTGCATGCACAGAACCGATGCTCCACCTTTTTCCTCATCTCTCATGGAAATGAGTTTGTAGAATACCTGCCCCTCTCCTTCTTTCTTATAGATTTATGAGACCACATTGCTTATTATCCTTTTCCAAGTTTAAATTGTTTTCTACCACAAGTAAAACATTTTAACTGGTCGTTTGGTGTTGTTTCACCTTAATTTAACCCTAGGGGATGACAGAACCATTGTGACTCTCTGGGCTTCCAATCCGGGTCGTGACACTGGGTTAATACCACAACAGTCCTTTTTGGTGCCCAACGAGGTGCACAAAGGGTTAAGATAACAACAGACCTGATCAGAGTGTGTTATAATGAATTTGTTATAAGCATTCATTATATTGGTTTAATAGTTGCTGGTCATAATGTCAGCTTATTGGCTCTTAGAGTCATAGCGCTCATTCTTAGAGCTGTGTTATATATCACCTTGCTTGCCATATATAGTCCCTGTGCTGCTGCTTATCACTAATGGGAGGTGGATTAATATTTTCACTTTTCTGTACTATGTAACACTGGTTTAAAGCATGATAAAGTTATCGGTCCCAAGACTAGTCTGGTATTTGTACTCAGCATTGTTGTTACCCCTGTACTTCAGGGGTCATCTACCGGAAAATATTAATAATTAAAGCCTTAACCTTTTCTCCTCAGAGAGCCAATCCATGGGGGAGACACCTCCCTTCACCTTCCCTTTCTCCCCCAGGCTACTTACAATAGCATTTGAGAATTTTGAAAATTTTGAAACTCCTTGGACTGTTGAAGCTGACATGGTCATCTTATTGCTAGTAGCCAGCATGCTCCTGCATGTGGTTCAGATTTTGTTCAGGGTTAAGCAACTGTTTAAGAGTATCACCCAGAGATCTACCCCAAGGCTGGAGAATTATGAGTGGCTGGGGGTGTGGGATAGCATGGGCAGTGGACACCTCCAATGTTTTGGAACTTCACCCCTGAACAAGTGCAGAATCCCAAAAAACTACTACAATATTTGGAACATGTATGCTGTCACCCTGGCAATTTCAGAGAGACACAAATCATTGCAACATGCTGGGGCCTGGCCCATGCCTACCGAGCCCTGTTCAACACTATTCAGTACCCTCAAGGGGAAGAGAAGGGCTCTGGATCTGATAACAAAATGACAGACATTGCAGCCACTCCAAAGCCCACAACAGAAACTACAGCCACTCCAACCCCTGCGACAAGTGCTGCAGCTACTCCAACTCTGGCAACAGGTATTGCAGCTAAGCTGACCCTAACAACAGACACTGCAGCTGAACCAGAGGACCAACCTGTGCCTGTATCAGCTGCCCCCATACGGAAGAAGAAATGGACACGGAAGTAATCACGTTTAGAAAGGGATGAAGACACTCCTCTTAAGGAGGCAGAGGAGGAGGACAAGGGAGGAGAAGATGAGATGGTAACCACCTCCATCTGATCTCTATCCCTGAGGGAGCTGCAGGATATACGAAAATATTTCAGCCATCATCCAGGCGAGCACATTGTCACTTGGCTGCTCAGATACTGGTGTAATGGAGCCAGTAGCTTGGATTTAGAGGGTAAAGAAGCCAGGCAGCTGGGGTCCCTTGCTAGGAAAGGGGGCATTGATAAAGCAATTGGAAAAGGGGCACAAACCCACAGCCTCTGGAGATGGCTCTTGTCAGGTGTGAGGGAAAGGTATTCCTACAAGGAAGAAATTGTATGTAATCCAGGTAAGTGGGCCAATATAGCGAGAGGTATCCAGTACCTAAGGAAACTAACTGTGCAAGAGCTGATTTAGTATGACCCGACCAACACACAGTTACCTGAAGACCCAGATGACGTCCCATGTGGACAACCCATATGGTGGAAGGTTGTACGGAGTGCACCATCGTTGTCTGCCAACTCATTGGCAGTACTAGATTTAGGAGATGATGAGGCACCATGAACAAAGTGGCTACCTGACACTGGCAATTTGAAGAGAGTCTTTCTTCCTCCCTATGGGCTTGCGTCTCAGCTGTAGAGAAACTGCCAGACATCCTGGAGAAACATATGGAGAAACTGTCTTGAGAATTCCAGTGATTCGAGGGTAAGTTCTGCCCCCCACCTGTACAGACCGATATCTCAGCTAGTAGGAGCAAGCATTCCCCTGCTCAAGAGAGACAGTATACACCACGGGGGAAAAGCTGTGGTATTGCCTGTGTGACCATGTAGAAGGCACGAGAAAATGGGATGGAAAACCTACCTACCTCCTGAGGGGTCCTGCCTCAGCCAGGTGGAAGACAGGGACAACCGAGTTTACAGGACTGTGTGGATCCGATGGCAGACCCACAATAGTATAAGGCTCTAGTGGACACCAGTGCCCAAGACACCCTAATGCCATCAAATTTTAAAGGGGCAGAACCCATTTACATTTCAGGAGTGACAGGGAGTTCTCAACAGCTGACTGTGTTGGAGGCTGAAGTGAGCCTAACTGCTAATGAGTGGCAAAAGCACCCCATTGTCACTGGCCCAGAAGCTCTGTGCATTGTTGGTATAGATTATCTCAGGAGACGGTATTTCAAGGACCCAAAAGGGTACTGGTGGGCTTTCGGTATAGCTGCCTTGGAGACAGAGGAAATCAAACAGATGTCTTCTTTGTCTGGTCTCGCAGAGGACCTTCTGTTGTGGGATTCTGAGGGTCGAAGAAAAACAGGTGCCGATTGCTACTACAACAGTGCACCAACCAAGACTCCCTGAGAACCTGAGATGAGGAGGAGTTGTGAGGGAGACACTTATGCAAACACAGAGGTCAGTGGAAAAAAGGAGGAGGAGAAAATGGCAGGGGAAGTTGCGCTGGAACAGAGACTCCCCTGCAGCCTGTGGTGAGAGGGCAGGCTGTCCCCCTGCAGCCCATGGGAGTCCACATTGGAGAAGATGCCCACCTGCAGCCCCTGGAGGACCCAACACCGGAGCATGTGGCTGCACCCGAAGAAGGCCGAGGCCCTGAGGGAAGCCTGTGCTGGGGCAATCCATTGCTGGGAGGATTGCAATGCACAGGAGGGACCCACACTGCAGCAGTTCATGAAGAGCTGCAGCCCGTGGGAAGGACTCATGTCGGAACAAGTTTGTGGAGGGCTGTCTCCTGTAAGACAGACCCCATGCTGGAGCAGGGGAAGAGTGTGAGGAGTGCTCCCCCTGAGGAGGAAGGAGCAGCAGAGAGAACAGGTGATGAACTGACCACAACTCCCATTCCCTGCATCGCTGCGGGGGAGGAGGTAGAGAAATCAGGAGCAAAGCTGAGCCCGGGAAGAAGGGAGGGGTGGGGGGAAGGTGTTTTTAAGATGTGGTTGTATTTCTCACTGTCCTACTCTGTTTGACTGGAAAATTAAGTGGTGGTGTTTAAATTAAATTGATGTTCTTTTTTTTATTCCCCTAAGGAGTCTGTCTTTTACCCATGACCATATTGGGTGAGTCATCCCTCTCGGTCCTTGTTTCGATTCCGAAGCCCTTTGTTTTATTTTTTCCTCTCCATCCCTGAGGTGGAAGGGGTAAGCAAGCAGCTGCATGGTGATCAGTTGTCCTCTGGGCTCAAACCACAACAGCAGCGGAGAGGCAAACCCATCTGGGCTGCTGATTTATGAGAGAACTTGGTTGTGAAAGTACGTCACATAGATGCCCATGTACCCAAGAGTCAGGCCACTGAAGAACATCAAAACAACCTACAGGTGGATCAAGCAGCTAAGATGAACATGGCTCAAGTGGATCTGGACTGGCAACATAAGGGTGAGAAATTTATGGCTCAGTGGGCCCATGATTCCTCAGGCCATCAAGGAAGAGATGCAACATATAGATGGGCTCATGATCGAGGAGTGGACTTGACCATGGACACTATTGCACAGGTTATCCGTGAATGTGAAACATGCTGCAATCAAGCAAGCCAAATGGTTAAAGCCCCTTTGGTATGGAGGACAATGGTTAAAATATAAATATGGGGAGGCCTGGCAGATTGATTATATCACGCTCCCACAAACTTGGCATGGCAAACTATGTGCTCGCAACAGTGGAAGCAACCACCGGATGGCTGGAAACGTATGCCACCCTCCATGTCACTGCCCGGAACACTATCCTGGGCCTTGAAAAACAAGTCTTATGGCGACATGGCATGCCAGAAAGAGTTGAATCAGACAATGGGACTCATTTCTGGAATAATCTCATAGACACTTGGGCCAAAGAACATGGCATTGAGTGGGTATATCACATCCCCTATCATGCACCAGCCTCTGGGAAAATTGAGCAGTACAATGGGTTGCTACAAACTACACTTAGAGCAATGGGTGGTGGAAATTTCAAACACTGGGACACGCATTTAGCAAAAGCTACCTGGTTAGTCAATACTAGAAGATCTGCCAGTCAGGCTGGCCCTGCCCAGTCAAACCTTCTACATACTGTAGAAGTGGATAAATTCCCTGTAGTGTGCATTAAAAATATGCTGCGGAAGACAGTCTGGGTTATTTCTGCCTTAGGTAAAGGTAATCTCATCCATGGGATTGCTTTTGCACCTGGGTGGGTAATGCAGAAGGATGGAGAATTCCAATGTGTGTCTCAAGGGAATTTGATTTTGGGTGAGAATAGTTAATGAATTAAATTGTATGATATTGACTGCTATATAACGCTGTATATTATCACTTCTATGGTGGCTGTATGCCATATGAAGGGTATTGCAATAAAATCACCCAGATTAATGAAGAATGAACTTTGATGAAACCAAGCAAAGTGCAGCGATGATAAAGCCAGAACTGGCTTCAGCATGCAACAATCCAACACCACACACTATCTTTCTTTCTCTCAAAGACTGTTATGACAGGCGGAGCCCAAATTCATGGACTAAATTAACTCAACAGACATTTTATAGGGATGGCCCACAGACTAAGGGAATTATATCTGTGTGTATATATCAAGAGACAGGAAAGCTGGTGATTAATTGGGATTTACTGCAAGTGTGGGACCTGGGCATGACATAAATGGTATAGAATAAGGGGTGGATATTGTCCTGGTTTCGGCTGGGACAGAGTTAATTTTTTTCCTAGTAGCTGATACAGTGCTATATTTTGGATTTAGTGTGAGAATAATGTTGCTAACACACTGATGTTTTAGTTGTTGCTAAGTAGAGCTTATCCTAAGTCAAGGACTTTTCAGTTTCCCATGCTCTGCCAGCAAGGAGGTACACAAGAAGTTGGGAGGGAGCATGGCCAGGACAGCTAACCCAAAGTAGCCAAAGGGATATTCCATACCTTAGAATGTCATGCTCAGTATATGAACTGGGGGAAGTTGGCCAGGGGCTGATCATTTCTCAGGGACTTGCTGGGCATCAGTCAGAGGGTGGTGAGCAATGCATTGTGCATCACCTGTCTTTCTTGGGTTTTATTTCTCTTTTTGTTGTCTTCCTTCTCATTACAATTATTATTTACATTTTAAATTTTTTTCAATTATTAAAAAGTTCTTATTTCACCCATGAGTTTTACTTTTTTTTTTTTTTTATTGTCCTCCCCATCCCACAGAGAGCAGGGAGGAGTGAGCAAGCAGCTGCATGGTGCTTAGTTGCCAGCTGGGGTTAAACCATGACAAGCATTCATAAGAAGTTAGTTCTGGATGCAGTGGAAACATTAACCTGCAAACCCAGTTACTCAGGTTTGTCCTATAAGAGTTGTATTAGGGAATGGCTACTCTAGAAGATATTCTATAAGAAGATAAGTATATATACAATATATGATAAGTCAGCTACTTGGGAGAAGGTGGAGTTGTACGAAGATAATGAAGACTGACATGGAAAACAAATGAAACAAACTCAAAGTAATCTACTTGATTTGAGAATACATACTTACCATCAGTTTTTATAAGGGAAGACATATGAAAATTCCCAAATCTCTGAAAAGGTCACTACTATAAGTTGTTTGTTGCTTATATAGTAAAAACATCCTTAAAAAAATTATAGGCTATGAATATGAACAGCTACATTATAAAAGGTATTTTCTGTAGTTTGTCTTTTTAAAATTTCTGCTTTCTACTTACTTTCCATTACTAAAAAAAAAAAATAAAAAATCAGATTTTAACCTCCAAATTGCAAACCTTCAATTTCAGAGTCTCAGATCTTCTCTCTTCTGTCTTTGCTTCATCATCTTTCCTCTAAACTCTCCAGTTTTAGTGGTAGTTGCTAGTTTACTATACTAATACCTCCTTATTGCAAAAATAACTGAATTGATAGTCTATTGACATCATACTAAATCAAAAGGTTGTTCACAGAAGTGCTTATCTCCCACTTAAATTAACTGAATTCACACGCTTAAAACTAAGTGCTTGCTTAACAACTTCCCTAAAGATAGACAGACCTAAATACATGCTTCAAATATGCTTTATAAATGCTTTTTAAGTCCCCAGTTTAGAAAAATATGCCACATAAATATGATTATTCAAATATAAACATAAACATTTGTTTTACTGAATATATCATCTTCACCTACTAATATGCTTTGCAGTGAGAATTCTAATGTTAGTGATATCACAGAACAACACATTCTGAAATGAACTATTTGAGCTAGAAGGTACTATTCACATACTCTGACTCGAGACACCCATTTAACAAAGACTTTTTCAGAATGCAACACTAAAACATCCCAAGTCAAATGAGTAACATTAGTTTATATTTCCATAAAATGTTCTTGTTCTATGCTACAAAGATAGAACTATCGCTTTTATTAACTGAAACTATGTTTTAAGCTGTTAGGACAGCTCTCTGCTATTCAGAAAAAAATGGTGCTATTTTAATGAAATATAACACGTCACAAAGAACTAAATTGGGCTTTTTATTATAGTTTTTGGCCTTTAGCAGAACTACACTTTAACTGTTCTAAAAGCAGACACAAGAAATGAACAAGGGTATTAATCTAATTTAGACTTAGATTTTACTAGTGTTTAAAAACCAAAACAATGTTCTAGTTCTTAAGTCAGTCAGCCAGGTGAAAAATTTTAAATTTGAATGCAGTTGCACAAAGTAACGCATTTTACTATTTGTGAGAGAATTTCTGTGTCTCATTCCATCTCCATACCACTTACCTGCCCACATATTTTCTATCTTTTTCACACCTTTAACACAAAGTATTTGAAAAGGTAAAACACTGACAGACTGGTATGACAGAGTAAATTTGTCTGTTGGTCAGTTTTATACAAGTCTTCACAAGAATTTCATAAACCTTTTTGAAAAAGGTTAGAGCTTGATTTAGAATAGCCAATTTTCTTGTGTTTAGCAAATAAAATTTAAAAAAAAAATTCATATCGACATTTATCTCCAAAAAAGTTAGAAAAACTGCCTCAGAATATTTGTTAGCTGAACCAAGAGAAACAACAGAAAAATTAAAAATAATCAAACACTGACCATATATATTTTGGGAACATAAAAACTGTCTAAATGAGATCACTTGAAACAAGCTTCACATAGACACAAGAACTCCTACAGTAGGCAGTTATGGAATAACCTCTTCAGGGGAAGTCTCTTTCTAACTAACTCCATTAATTTGACTTATACCCCAAACTAAAAGAACTTATATTCCTTCAAAAACATTTGTTTGTTTATTTGTTTAGCTGGTGACTTTTAGGAAGTCCTACAATGGATTAATTTACAAGAGAAGTTGAAATTTACAAACCACCTTAAGCAAGCATTAAATGTCTTACTTAATGATTACTTATTTTCTGTTTTGTCTCACAGTACTGTGCTTAAAAAAAAAAAAAAAAAATTAGCAAAAAATCCCAACCCACACACACTCCAAAACATGACATCCACTCTCATTCTAAACAAACAGCTTTATTAGTTTTGGTACCAGAAGCATTCTGAAGTACCTTTGTTTTACAAGGGGCTTCTTATTTTTGAGGGACAAAAAGTTCCTTAAATTCAAACTAGTTTATTATGAAAAGAAAACCATGACAACTGTTTGTACTCTCACTTTATTATTACATCTAACATGGTTGCTCTTAGAAATTCAATCTACTACTGTTGCTAGGAGTCAGTTGCTGTGCAACCTAAAAGGTATGCGGTGCTTTCAGGTTAAAAAGCATTAATAAATCTGTAGGCCTCCTTATACATTTCTGACCAATTTGCTTAAAGAGCTTAAAACTCTTCTCAAATAGTCACCACACACCTCCAGATATCTTTTTTAAGAGGATTATACTAACAGATTTTAACAATTGCACTGTTTTTTGGCTGGGATAGAATTATTTTTTTTCATAGCAGCTTGTACGGTTCTGTGTTTTAGATTTGTAAACAAAACAGTGTTGATAACACATCCATGTTTTAGCTACTGTTGAAGAGTGCTTATGCAGCATCAAGACCTTTTCTATTTCTCATGCTGCTCTGCCAGCAAGTAGGCTGGAGATGCTCAAGAAGTTAGGAGGGGACACAGCTGGGACAGCTGACCCCAACTGACCAAAGGAATATTCCATACCATATGATGTCACACTCAGCAATAAAAGCTGAGGAAAGGAGAAGGAAGAGGGGAATGTTCAGAGTTATGGTGCTTGTCTTCCCAAGGAACCTGTAAGGAACTGAAAGAAGTAATGCCTCAAACATTCATCGACACAGAAAACCTCAAGGACAAGCTGTGGCCTTTGGATTAGTCTAAGGAATGTCACCCAAGGAAGCAGGAGTGTATCAAAGGATGCACCTCCCCACTCCCTTGCAGTTGTATTGACAAACTCCTTAGATAAACCTCAAAGGGGGAGACATGGACTGAGCAAAACCAAATGTTTATCACTGGCTCCATCGTGTAGCCATTTGTGACTCTACTGTGTACGCCAGACACCATGCGTGCATTGCTAACGAACCGATAAGAGGAGCCGGATGACTGCTCAAGAAGCATGAAGTCAGAAAAAACCTGTGGGACCAGAGGCAACACTAAAAGTGGGCAGATATGCTAATCAGCTGATATGATGAACTTAAAAAGGCAACAGAAAACTTTGCTGTGTATGCACCCACCATCGAAGCTAGATCCGTGTGCACCCACCACCCGAGATTAGCGGACCTGAGACAACGCTGGATCCAGGGGTGGTGATCTGGATTTCTTTGACTCTCTTTCTCTCCTTTCTTTTTCTTTCCTTTCCTTTCTTATATATTTATAAGAGACCACATTGATTATTATCCTTTTCCAAGTTTAAATTGTTCTCTACCGCAAGTAAAACATTTTAACCAGTCGTTTGGTGTCGTTTCACCTTAATTTAACCCAAGGGGATCACAGAACCCTTGCGATTCTCTGGGCTTCCAGTCTGGGTCGTGACAGAACCATTACATGCGATGAAGCCCTGCTTTCCTGGGAATGGCTAAACATCTGCCTGCAGATGGGAGGTAGTGAATGAATTCCTTACTTTGCTCTGCTCGTACACACAAGCAAATATTTAATAAATATTAAAGCAGAAAAAGCAGTATATATTATCTTCACTGCATTCTAACTGAAAGCAAACAACAAAGTTTTCCTCTAATTTGTCATTTAGGAGGGCAATTAAAAATCTTAAACATCAAGAAACCTCAAAGTTAATGTTTCAACAGCTAAAATAGCTGCACAACATGCTCTGTAGAGATACTTTATTTTACACTCCCAAAGAACAAGATATCAAGTTCTATATTTTGGACTATAAATTAACAACCTAAGAAGACACCTTAAAAATGGCAGCATGATGCTTCATATTTACTTTTTATATCTACATATGCCCAGTGGATCTTCAAGTTGACTCTAAGTTGTTTTTGTCAAACTGTGGTGTTCTGGTTTTGCTCATTATTATTTTCAATCATAAAGATTCTGCAGACCGAATTAGATATCTACAAACACCTCCACAGGATCACTGTTTTCAATAATATTTTAGCAAATCCACTGGAGAAGGGCTAAGAAACGGTACACAGAGAAAGCGAACAATATGCCTTTTCTCCTATAAGTTGTTCTATAGTAGCACGATTAATGACATCTATAGGAAATAGGAAATCTGGCTTATGCCTTTTGTTCTTTAAATGTATCCATATTACAATAGATGGAGTATAGGGTGTGAATGTTTGCTGATTGGCCAGATGTCTATTACCAAATGAAATATATAACACCTGAGCACTGATTGCCTTTTCTTCAATAGTAGCATAAATTTTGTCTTACCTTTCCCCTGATAATTATTCTGATGAAATCTGTGTTTTTGAAACCTCTACACCTCTTTCAAATAAAATGGAGGGCAGTATCACAGAAACTATTTCCTTAGGAACACAAGAATAAAAAGATATCTCAAAAGTTATCAGAAAGGCTAAAGTCTATACAATACCCAGTTTGTGCACCTCAAAACATTTCATACTACTTGGTGGAGGTTTTCTACAGGGACCTCAAAAAAGTATAACAAAATGAAGACTGCTTTGAAAGCAAAAAGTCAAGGGCAGGGGGGTGGGGAAGCAAGTTTCTTCCTAAAAGAGCATTCGTGAATGAGAACTGTTTTGTAACTGGTATTTTGTTTCTTCTCCAGAATTCATAAGCTTGCAGTGTTTTTTCTAAAGCAAAACCAAATCTATTTTTTTTGCCCACATTAGGATAATGGACTTATAAAACAAACCATAAAGAGAAGTTGCATCATCAGGGTGGTGTGACACTGGAACAGGTTGCCCAGAGAAGCTGTGGCTGCCCTCTCCCTGGCATTGTTCAAGGCCAGTTTGGATGGGGCTTTGAGCAACCTGGTCTAGTGGAAGGTGTCCCTGCCCATGGCAGGGGGGTTAGAACTAGATGATCTTTAAGGTCCCTTCCAACCCAAACCATTCTATGATTCTATGATCTCCTGCACTTTTAGGATTTAGCCTTGTGAAGAACACAGTAGCAACTCAGAGTCCAGAATCAAGCACCCATTTCCATCAACACAGACTAAAAGGTAAATATAAAGACTTTTTAAGTACAGTAATTGCTACTTTTAATTACTTTCAAGAACAGATCCCTGCAACATTAAAAGCTACCCTATTGATTGTTATCTCAAAAGTGATGGAAAACATCTTGAAAAGCAGTCTAAAATTATTATATCTACACAGCTACAGTTAAAGACATCTAGATATACTATACTGCAGAAATAGTTGTACTTAAAAACTAGCTAATTATTATCTGAACTACATTTTACAGTCTTGATTTTTGTTAGATCTAGTTTCTACTGAGAGCAAGTGTTTTCCTCTGTGTTGCTCAATGATATACTAGAGACAGGAGAGACTTTAGCAAAGAGCAGTTGCAATGCTGTCCAACTTCAATTGTTCCATAAGTAACCCTTTATTAGTACCATAAAATAGTCCTTTGAATGTAAAGTAAATGAAACTTCTGTAGACATATAGGTTTGTTTTATATAAAACAGGATAGAGCTTCAATCTGTTAAATTTGGCGAGACAGCTTGGTTGAAGCTCACATCAAGAAATTCAACCAGAACCAGACCCTATTGAGATTAAACCAGCACTCCTCCCTCCACTATTATGGAGTACCCCCCTCATCTGTGAGACTAGCATGCTTCTACAGTACAAACTGTCCAAATTCAATGCTGTCTTTAGTCTTTTCCGCTCAAATTCCTTCTCCCTCCCTCACTCCTCCTCGGCATCAAACTTTTAAGTACTTGATGCAAGTAAGTAGAGCAGGCTTTGACACATACAGCTGTTTGGAGGGAATGAGCATCTGCTTCACATGTACACGATAAAGATCTACCCAAAGTGAAATGGATATTGTGATCTACACTTAAGATTTTTGAACATTTTCCAGCATAAATATGTTTTCATTTTGATGTATCTTTACTAAATTTATTCTTTTTCTGGCTGGGCATAGTGTCAATCACCCAGAACTTTCAGGAAAATTAGCTTCTCTGCAATTCCAATAATAGGGCATGTTAAAAAAAAAAAAAAAACAAAACCAAACCAACCAAACTCAATCACCTGTATTTAAATGTATACATAACATATATATAAAATATATAACATATATATTTTAACATAGAAACTAAAAAAAAAAAACAAAACAGCTACTCCAGTTCTAAGTTTTAGTAAATCCCTGATTTTTTTATGGTAAATTTAATGTGGTAAAGGGTTATCACACCAACAGAGATGTCAAGCCAGGCCCAGAAGCACTACTATATTAAAGTGGCAGGCTTTAATAAATATGTTCTGCAAAAATCTAATCAGATGTCAATCGAGCACACTTACAAATAATTTCTAAATTATCTAAAAAAATAATTTAAAAACTTCCTCAGATTCTCCTACTTGACCAAAAGGCAAATTTCTCAACATGATTATTTTCACAATATGTTTGAAGATGTTTTAACCAATCTTCAGGTTGCTAGCGTGAAAAATAGATCCTGAACTGCTGAATAAGCATTCTTTCTAGTCATTTTCAATTGGCTGAAGGAGTCTTCAAAATAAATTTTAAATGTCAATTCTGTGTATATTGAGATGAAGCAGATAACTTTTACACCCCAAAAGAAAGCAGATTAACAAAAGAGTAACTGTAGGCTATCCCTGCAGCTAAACCGGATATACTTCAGAGATGTCTGATATACAATGCTTCCCAGCCTTGCCACATCCCACTACCTCAAGTAAACTGTGAAACATTAAACCATGTGGAAGCGAAGCATCTAACAAAGAAAAGGAAAGAACAGTGGATAGGAAACAATTCAGCAAAAAAGTAACAATATTGACGAGATTAATAAAGACTGAAACTGAGTGTTAGCAAATACAGAAAACAGAATTATAAAATGTACATGAACAGACAAAACTATCAGCAATTAAAAAAAAGCAAAGTAGGACTAAAACATAAATTGCAAAAGCAAAGAACATATTGACAAAAAAAATTTTAAAAGACTGACATTTAGTTTAACTTATTATCTAGAAACAAAATGAGCAAAATGTTCCAAGGATGTTCTTTAGCTTCCCCCATTATCTGAATTCCAAATATCCCTCTAAAAATCTAGCATTTTGTCTTCCATTTCACAGGCTTGTATCAGCATGCTAGTAAACAGTAATTCTAAAAAATGAATCATTATTTTCCTAATACAATATTACTTTATAGTTAGATCAAGATTAGTTTTAATTCAAAAGGACTGATAATGTGATAAAACAAAAAGGAATCACTGAAGATAAAAATATCCCTGTTTTGTGCCATGTAAGTATGGGTGTAAGAGGCAACTAAACGTTTCATCATGGCACTAAGTGTTAGAGAGAGAAAGAAACAAGTAAATCCAAGTAAAGCAATTATACAAGAAATACACATGGGATTTATGTTAAGAATCAGTGAAAAAAACACTGCCTAATGGGTTGTGAAGAACTAGATAGTTACATGATATTAGTGTTTTTCGATTTTTAAATTAATTTAAAAATAGGTTAAAACCCATAGTAGATATGTTCTGTCACTGTTCTACATAGCACTTCTATTAAATAGGAGAAAGACACTATGTTCATAAGAAAGATAGAGCGTACAATTTTTGTAAGAAGAGGTGCACTTCCTAACGCAGTATGTGCTAGGGTTAATAGTTATGAAACTATTTTAGAACATCTACTGAGATAATACAACTTCATACAGAAACTGAATGACAACAGGAAACCATATGGATCAACAGTGTGTCATGGTTGGACCACCTTAATTAAGAAAACATACCCAGGTAGGTGGTTCTTATTCCTACGGAACTATACAGTAAAGACTTCTTTAGCTCTTCAGAAACAAATGTGTTTCTAAGCAAGCAAGACAAACACACAGCGTTGTGTGCTCTAAATATGCACAACTCCTTTGAGTTTACTGAAAACTCAGTGGTTTCTATACTAGAAGGTTAAATTCTACAAGTAGTATGAGCTGAAGAATTCAAAAAGGCTCTGAATCAGTGCATGAAAAATAAGAATCAAATATGCCATATAGAACAAATATGTTTTTTAAAATAAAATGAAAATGTTAGTTGATGAGAACAGAAAGTTGGGAATTCAGAAGTACAGCCACAAAATGAAATTATAAAATTAAATTTATTTGCAATTAGATAGCTTGGTTTATGGAAATGACAGCTAATTGCACTGAAGGATTGTATATAGTACCAATTAGCCCTTCAACCTCTACTGTTAACTACTAATCACACCTTCAAGGCAGTTTTAAAGAATCTCTAATCCCTCTGCTGTGCTACCCACTGGCCTTTCCTTTGGAACATTACAAGTACTGCAGTATATCAGATAACAACTTCCAATAAAAAAAGATAAATACCCTTCATAATAAACAACCACAGGGCAATTTATATAATTTTTCCCCTTTTGGAAATGATGTCTCTTCCCGTATTATAAAATGAGAAGGAAGAAAGGCTGAGGAAGAGAATGCACTCGAGGCTTCTCCCTCCCCCCTCCCCCTCAATCAATAGTGAAACCCAATGGAGCAGTCCCAGCCTGGATGCTGCAAGGAGAGAAGAGGTAAAGGTTGGGGTGGAGGGGGAGAAGAAGAAAGGGATAGAAAGGTGGGATTGCAAGCCTGCCCAGAACAGTTACATTCACCTGAACAGTAGAAAGCTGTGTTGTTGTTGTTCTTGCTGATGGTGGCTGTTGTAAGTGACGATGAGGAAGGAGATGGAAAGCAGCAGAAGAGCGATTGTTGTTGATGAGTAAACAGTCACCAGGACTACGGTGACTATAGCGCTTGATTCACAAGGCAACAGTTGCTATAACTCACAAAAGAGAGAGAGCAAGCAAAAGAGGAGGAGGCAATTGCCCAGCCGAAGAGACCCGGAAGAGGCAGAGCCTTCCTTATGACGGACAGCTTCTAGGGCAGGAGGAGAGTGGGATCCATTTCCTCAAGGGGGAAAGAAAAGAAGGTTGGGAGGGATGTATTAACTCCTCCACCTCGTTAAGGGCGTGCGAGGGCGCATTCTATCCCCAACAAGCAAAGTGGCAGTAGTATGACAATGGATGTAAGATTACACTACATCGGAGCGGGCAGGGAGGGAAACTGTAGTGGTGGCTGATTGTTCAAATGGATAGTAACTGCCAGGCCGAAACCTGAATGGGAGGGAGAATGAGAGAAGAGGGGGTGTGGTCATATCAGCATATCTGTCTCCCGCGTGGATCATGCTCACCAACATCCTGACGTCACATCCGATTTGCGACTAAGATAAAGGGGGGGGGAGCGTGCGTGCGTGCGTGCGTGCGTGCGTGCGTGCGTGCGTGCGTGCGTGCGTGCGTGCGTGCGTGCGTGCGTGCGTGCGTGCGTGCGTGCGTGCGTGCGTGCGTGCGTGCGTGCGTGCGTGCGTGCGTGCGTGGCTTTGATTTTCCACCCTGCTTGCGCAGTTTAGAGTGAACAGGAAGTTTTGCTTTGTGCTCACTGCTTGTCACCTTTTCCACTCCTTTTTCCATCATAAAATGGCAGTGAAGAGCCACTGATGGATGGGGTATTTGTTAACTGCTGCCATTTAAAGTAGGTGAGACTGTGGCAGCAGCTGTACTGCCCTCATTGGCAAACCAAAATGTGCGTTCCCAGCTGCCTTGTGCCAACCTTTCCCTCCAGCAATGTTCCTCATAGACCCCTACCCTTCCCCACATATGCCCTTCCTTAGAATGCAACCTGCTTCACTTCTATTCCTTCCCTTGAACACACTTCATGCTGCCACCAGGGCAATGCTCTTCAATTTCCTTTCCTCATCCCATTTCTCCTTAATCTCCCATATCACCAGTGATTCTCTGCTCCTCTAGGGTCATGAGGCTTCAAGGTGTTGAGGATGACTGCTTGCTTTAGGGATATAAGGGATGTTGTGCATTGGAGGCAATACACAATGTGAGAATTTACACAGAATCATACCTATTTTTCTGCAATGCATTCACATCTAATGGCTGTAATAAAACATATATGGTATTTGTTATTCAAATCTCAAGGGGAAAAAGAAGTTGTAGTCAGGATGTTGTGGCCGAACAGTTTTGTAATTCTCTTATGTAAATAAGAAATAAGATATATGTATATAGTTTCTATTGTTAAAATCAGTTGTTAGAAGGGAGCTAAAATGGCCCCCATCTTCAAGCCACTACAAAAACCCCTGTGCTGAGTCATCCCCCCTTCTGTGACGGAAACCTGAGAAAAGCCCGCAAAAACAGGAGAAAAGCCCGGGAAACTTGTTTACACCTTTGCAGACCCCTCAGGGTACGCCCATCATGAATATGGATGAAGCCTACACTATAAAGGGACTCAGTTCTGTCCTGTAAGGTGTGTGTCCTGGTAGAGCAGAGACTCCTGGCACACCCAGCGCTGTTTTGCTCACTCGCCGCTTGCTAATAAAATTTTGTTGATCACTAAAAATTGAGAAGTGGTTATTTCCCACTAAATTACAATTAATCAATAACAATGGCCACTATGATCCCATATATCCCTATAACCCCAATACATGCAAACCTGCAGCTCTTTTGCACCTTTTGTAACATATAAAATTACTGTATAGTTGTATGCAGCCCATTCTACCATCTACATAACCAGTAATAATTGATTGTAATACATATATTGGTCATATCCAGCATGGGCTCCTGCTTAACTAAGTTAATTTCCTTTTATGACAAGGTCACCCATCTAGTTGACCAAGGGAAGCCAATAGATGTGTTTTGGTTTTTTTATTTTAGCAAAGCTTTTGATACTGTCCCTCACCATATTCTTCTGGACAAAATGTCCAGCATACCAGATAGACAAGTCCATAATACGTTGGGTGAGCAAATGGCTGACAGGCTGGGTTCAAAGAGTTATAGTAAATGAGGTTACATCAGGCTGGTGACCAGTCACTAGTGGGATTCCCCAGGGCTCAATTTTAGGGCCAGTGTGCTTTAATGTTTTTATAAATTATCTGAATGCAGGAATTGAATGTACATTAAGTAATTTTGCTGACAATACTAAACTAGGAGGAGCTGTGGACTCCCTCGAGGGTAGAGAGGCCTTACAGAGAGATCTGGATAGACTAGAGAGCTGGGCAATCACCAACTGTATGAAATTTAACAGATTCTTTGCTAGATCCTGCACCTGGGATGAGGTAATCCTGGTTAAACATGGAAATTGGGGGATGAGAGGCTGGAGAGCAGCTTCCCAGAAAGAGATCTGGGGGTCTGGGTTGATGGCAAGTTGAATATGAGTCAACAGTGTGCCCTGGCAGCCAAAAGGGCCAACAGTGTCCTGGGGTGCACCAAGCACAGCATAGCTGGCTGGTCGAGGGAGGTGATTGTCCCACTCTACACTGCACTGGTGCGGCCCCACCTCGAGTACTGTGTGCAGTTTTGTGTGCCTCAATATAAGAAGGACATCAAACTATTAGAGTGTGTCCAGAGGAGGGTGACCAAGATGTTGAAAGGTCTTGAGTACAAGACTTATGAGGAGTGGCTGAGGTCACTTGGCTTGTTCAGCTTGGAGAAGAGAAGGCTGAGGGGTGACCTCATCGCAGTCTACAACTTCCTCAAGGGGAACAGCGGAGGGGGAGGTGTTGATCATGTAAATGGTATGAAGCTGCATCAGGGGAAGTTCAGATTGGACATTAGGAAAAGGTTCTTCACTGAGAGGGTTGTCAGTCATTGGAACAGGCTCCCCAGTGAAGTGGTCACGGCACCAAGCCGGTCAGAGTTCAAGAAGTGTCTGGATGATGCTCTTAGTCATATGATTTAGTTTTAGGTAGTCCTGTGAGGAGCAGGGAGTTGGACTCAATGATCCTTATGTCAACCAGCAGGGAATGGCTGCTGACTGTCTGAATGAGCTGCATGTATTCTCTCACATAACAGACATTCTCAAAACTAGACTGCAGTGGTTTCACTGGCATTTGTTCACCGTCCACATAGAGGGCCACAAAATTTATATAATAATGTTTAAATTTGAAAGGGTTCTTATCATAATTGCTGCTAAAAGCAAGACAGAATAATCTTAAATTAGTAAAATGATGCTATTTTTTGAGGTGAAGATATAGCTTGTTACTTTCTGTTATAGAATCTAATCCCGAGATGCTGAACAAATAACTTCTCCACTAGGTTCTTATGGTGGGTTGACCTTGACTGGACAGCAGGTGCCCACCAAGCTGCTCTATCACTCCCCTTCTCAGCAGGATGGGGGGAGGGGGGAGAAATAAGATGGAAAAAAACTCATGGGTCAGGATAAAGGTAGTTTAATAAAGCAAAAGCAAAGGCCGTGTGCGGAAACAAAGGAAAACAAGATATATTCTCTACTTCCCATCAGCAGACAATGTCCAGCCACTTCCCGGGAAGTAGGGCTGCAATATGTGTAGCAGTTGCTTGAGAAGACAAATACCTTAATAAAGAATGCCTCCCCCTCCTCCTTTCTCTTTACCTTTTATTGCTGAGCAGACATCATATGGTATGGAATATCCCTTTGGTCAGTAGGGGTCAGCTGTCCCAGCTGTGTCCCCTCCCAACTCTTTGTGCACCTCCAACCTACTCACTGGTGGGGTGGGGTGAGAAGCAGAAAAGGCCTTGACTCTGTGTAAGCACTGCTCAGCAGTAATGAAAACATCCCTGTATTATCAACACTGCTTCCAGCACAAATCCAAAACATAGCCCCATAGTAGCTACTACGAAGAAAATTAACTCTATCCCAGCCAAAACCAGCACATTCTCTACCCCTTATCCCATACCATTTACATCATGCTCGGGTCCCACACTATCTAATACATCCTCATTAACCACCCCTTCCCCTGTGAAATGTTTGTGAAATGCCCATAAATATCCATAAAATGTTCATTGAGTTCATTTGGTCTATGACTTTGGGCTCCATCTATTATGGTGGTCACTCAGGACAGGAGAGGTGGTGTGTTGTGTGGAGTTATTTGGCACCAAAGCCAGCTCAGATTAGTCACTGATGCACTTGCACTGCTTCTTGGAAGGCTTCTCCTCCATTAATTCAGGTGGTTCCTATAACATGCAACTCAAATCACAGGTTACAACAATTTAGAGGTACATCCATGTATTGGGTTTGTGTGGCAAAGTTTTGGTAGCGGGGGGGGATACAGGGGTGGCTTCTGTGAGAAGATACCAGAAGCTTCCCCTATGTCCAACAGAGCCAATGCCAGCTGGCTCCAAGATGGACCCGCCACTGGCCATGGCCGAGCCAATCAGCGACAGTGGTAGCGCCTCTGTGATAACATATTTAAGAAGGGGGGGGGGGGAACCTGCACAAGAGAAAAGTGCAGCCAGAGGAGTGAGAATATGTGAGAAGCAACTCCGCAGACACCAAAGTCAGTGAAGAAGGAGGGGGAGGAGGTGCTCCAGGCACTGGAGCAGAGATTCTCCTGCAGCCTGTGGTACAGACCATGGTGAGGCAGCTGTCCCCTGCAGCCCATGGAGGACCCCACGCCAGAGCAGGTGGATGTGCCTGAAGGAGGCTGTGACCCCGTGGGAAGCCCACACTGGAGCAGGCTCCTGGCAGGACCTGTGGCCCTGTGGAGAGAGGAGCCCACACTGGAACAGGTTTTCTGGCAGGACTTGTGACCCTGTGGGGGAGCCATGCTGGAGCAGTCTGTTCCTGAAGGACTGCACTCCGTGGGAGGGAGCCACACTGGATCAGGGGTAGAGTTTGAGGAGAAAGGAGCAGCAGAAACAATGTGTGATGAACTTACTGCAACTCCCATTCCCCATCCCCTTGTGCCGCTCAAGGGGAGGAGGTAGAGAAAATCGGGAGAGAAGTTGATCCCAAGAAGAAGGGAGAGGTGGGGGGGAGGTGTTTTTAAGATTTGGTTTTATTTCTCATTATCCTACTCTGATTTTATTTGTAATAAATTAATTTCCCTGAGTCTGTTTTGCCTGTGACTGTAATTGCTGAGTGATCTCCCTGTGCTTATCTCAACTCACGAGCCTTTTGTTATATTTTCTGTCCCCTGTCCAGCTGAGGAGGGGAGTGATAGAGCAGCTTTGACAGGCACCTGGTGTCCAGCCAGGGTCAACTCACCACAACCCATTTCATTCCTCACTCCGGCCCCCTTGAACTAGGCCTTAAGTTTTAACATTGCAATTAATTCCTCCTCTTGCCTCTAGCTTGGCTAACAGTGAGAGGTTCCTGCTATAATACCTTTGACATATGACAGCCACAGCACTGGTGACATACAGCATCATGTAATACTGCCATCATACAACTCAAATCATGGATTATTTTCACTCAGGATTAAATCACCTTGAGGTACACATTGGACTCCCCTATCCTTCTGCAGTACCCAACAAGTGCACCCAGGTCATTGATCAGAAACAATCCCCACGAATAGGTTTGTCCTTTCCTGAGGAAGATATAATCCAGACTGTTTTTCCCAGACAGTTCCTTATATGTACTACGGGGATCTTATCTCCTTCCACAGTGTGCAGGGGTTTTGATTGGGCAGGGACAGATCAACTGGCAGATCCTCTAGTGTTAAGTAGCCAAGTGGCTTGTGCTAAATGTGTATTGCAGTGCTTGAATGTCCCAACACCCATTGCTCTTAGTGTAGTGCAGTGGCATCAATAGTCAAGTCAACCCCTCAATCACGAGCGCATTTGTATGTTGCATCTCTTCCTAAATGTCCTGATGTGTCATGGGCCCATCGAGCTATAAATAGCTCACCCTTATGTTCCCAATTGTTTTGCTGATCAGGGATATCAATTAAACTCAGACACCAGAGTGAAAAGAGCAGGCGTATTTTACTAGAAATAACTAAATAATATAACAGAATAATATAGAAAACATACAGTAAGAAAAGACAAAGTAGCGCGCTTAAACAAATAGGAAAATACAGGGTAATGCATCAAATCATTACTACAAGAGAGAGAGAATAGTGATTAAGAAAGATCCATCACCACTTGCATACGTTACCATCATCCAGACCCGCAGTCGCTGGGGAGCCCCGGTTACAGCGAGGATTTGGAGAACCTTTCCCTGCAAGTGGGAAATCCTACGCGGTGCGTCCACCCGTAGGTGAGGCTTCCAAAGTCGCTGTGAGCGGGCCCAGCCTTATATACCTGAAATCAGTAAGCCAGAATAGCTGGCACCTTTGTTTTAAGCGGAAATATCTGGAGTCAGTCTCACGTTAGATTTTCCCAGAGCCTGGCCGGGGCTCAGGGAAAAAACTAAGGGAGTTTTCCCAGCTTATCTAGGTGATTTATGAGCAAGGTCACACACCAGGTCACAGGGCCAGACAATTGTCTCTGTGGCCCTGTTATTGTGGCCTTGTTACCTTGTTTACACACACAAAGAAGGATACATGTTTTATGATGTTTAAGTTACATTTTCTATACATATCTCACTAATGACTACATACGGAGTTAGCAATTTCGGTTCAAGACTTATTGTTCAGGTTTCAATATTCCCACCTGTTAAATCCGGACAGGTGGTCTGTTATAATTTTAGTACAAAACCTATTGATACAATGCTTGTCAATTATAAAACATACAGGATTCATCTATAGGTCAACTCTGGCTTGGGCTTATTGTCCAAGCCTTAGCACTTCACCAATCCAGATACCCTTGAGCCACTTCAATTCTAGAAGCCTGGTCCACCTGCTCATTGTTTTGATATTCTACAGTGGTGTGACTGACTCTTGGGTACATGAGCATCTATGTGATGTACTTTTTCAACCAGATTGTCTACCTGAGCAGCAATATCTTGCCACAATTCAGCAGCCCAGATGGGTTTTCCTCTGCACTGCCAGTTGCTCTGCTGCCATTGCTATAGCCACCCCCACAGAGCAGTTGCCACCATCCATGAGTCAGTATAGAGATAAAGTACTGGCCATTTTTCTCGATCAGCAATGTCTAAAGCCAGCTGGATGGCTTTCACTTCCACAAACTGACTCGATTCACCTTCTCCTTCAGGAGTTACTGCGACCCATCATGTGGGACTCCACACAGCAGCTTTCCACCTTCAGTGTTTTTCCACAATAGGGCAGGATCCATCTGTAAACAGGGCATATGGCTTTTCATTTTCTGGTAATTTATTATCCAGCACGAGTCACCTCCTCTGGTGACACTCTGAAGTTTCAGCCTTCTGGCCAGTTCATGATCACTTCCAGAATTCCAGGGTGTTCAGGGTTTCCCATTAGAGCCTGTTGCATTATCAGTGCAACTCACTTGCTCACATAGCATCAGTTGCGTGATGCATAGAGGGGAGGACCCTCCCTTTGAACATCCAGCCCAGCACAGGCAATTGAAGTGCCAAAAGGAGCTGTGCTTCAGTATCAACTACTTCTGAAGTGGCTTGAATTCCTTTATATGCTGCTAATATTTATTTTTCAGTTGGAGTTTAACAGGCTTCAGATCCCCTATATCCCCAGCTCCAAAGCCCTAGAGGTCAACCTCGAGTCTCTCCAGGTGCTTTCTGCCAGAGGCTCCAGGTGGGGCCGTTATTCCTGGCTGCACTGTAAAGCACCTTTTTCACATCTTGTCCTGCCTGGACTGGCCCAAGTGCTACTGCATGAACTATGTCCTGTTTAATTTGTTCAAAGGTTTGCTGCTGCTCAGGGTCCCATTCAAAGTCATTCTTCTTCCAGGTCACTCAATAGAGAGGGCTTACGATCAGACTATAACCTGGAATATGCATTCTCGAAAAACCCATGACACCTTAGAAAGCTTGTGTTTCTTTTTTGCTGGTGGAGACATAGCTGTTGTTTTATTGATCACATCCATTGGGATATGACGACACCTATCTTGCCATTTTATTGCTAAAAACTAGATTTCCTGTGCAGGTCCTTTGACCTTACTTTGTTTTATAGCAAAGCCAGCTTTCAAAAGACTCTGGATTATTCTTCCCTTCTCAAACACTTCCTCCACTGTGTTGCCCCACATCAATATAATGCAGGTGCTTGGGCACTTCACCTTGTGCCAGTGCAGTCTGTATCAATCCATGACAAATGGTAGGACTGTGTTTCCACCCCTGGCGCACTCGATCCCAGGTGTACTAGATACCCCTCCACATGAAAGCAAACTGCAGCCTGCCTCTGCTGCCAAAGGGATCGAGAAAAACATGTTAGAAATATCAGTTGTTGCATACCATTTGGCAGCCTTTGACTCCAGTACATATTGGAGTTCTAGCATGTCTGGTACGACAGCACTCAGTGGTGGTGTGACATTTTTCAGACCTCAATAGTACACTGTTAACCTCCACTCTCCATTAGATTTTTTGCACTGGCTATATGGGACTATTAAAGGGTGAATGACTCTCCAGTTGCCGGATCAACTTATGGATGGGAACCAGGAAGTCTTGATTGGTGCGATATTGTCACCGGTGCACTATCGTGGTAGCAATTGGCACCTGCTGTTCTTCAACCTGCAGCAACCCCACAACAGAGGGATCCTCTGAGAGACCAGGCAAGCTGGACAGCTGTACTCAAGGCAGCTATACCAAAAGCTCACCGGTACCCTTTTGGGTCTTTGAAGTACCCTCGCCTGAGGTAGTCTATGCCAAGGATACATGGAGCCTCTGGACCAGTCACAATAGGATGCTTTTGCCACTCATTCCCAGTTAGGCTTACCTCAGCCTCCAACACAGACAGTTCTTGGGATCTTCCCATCAATCCAGAAATGCAGATGGATTCTGCCCCTTTGTAATTTGATGGTATGGGAATACAATGGAAGATTGGCGAGGGGGATTGTAAACACACTCAAGTGACTTGCATCTGGGGTGCTGAAAAACACATATATCACACTAATTGTTGCTTAGCTCTCTGTGCTTGACGGGTGGAGTGTCTGTGCTTAGATAACACAGGCCTGTGAGAGACTCAGAGGCACCCTATCGAACATCCTTGAGATTCCTGCCCTGCTGTGGGAAAGATCAAAGCATAATGGAAAAGTACACTTGCAAAAATCCCAGATATATACAGGCAAAAGCAGCAGGCCCGAGATCTTTTCTTTTTCCTTCTCCTTTCCCTGACTAGCAAGGACCAAGCTCCACGATGCCTGTGTCCCCGCTTGTGTGCCTCTGCCTGGGTGTTGCTGAGGAGATCCCTTGGATCGCAAGGTAATGGGAATAAATTTACTCTTTGCATTTCATCCGTGGTTTTGTGGTTGTTCCTGCATCCTGCCTGTGCCAGCTCACACAGATAGTATTAGGGTACACTGTGCACCAGTGTCCACTAGCGCTTTATACTCCCATGGGGCTGATGTGCCAGGCTATCGAATCCACACAGTCCAGTAAAGCCGGTTGTCCCTTTCCTCTGCCTGGCCGAAGGCAGGGCCCCTCTATTCCTGGTTGGAGTCTTCATTACTTGATTTCTGTAACTGAAAAACAGAAGTCCCTTCACCAGGGTCAAAAGTATGATCAGCCCTTCTACTCTGCCCAACAGACACTGGAGCAGTAATTTTCCTGGATGGATGCTTTTTGGCTGTTGTTTTTCCTTACAGTTCCTGTACTCTAGCTTCTACTCTCCAGGTAGGTTCCCCATCCCACTTCCTCATGTCCTCCCCCGATCATGCAGGAAGAACGACAGAGTTGCATGTGGTGTGTGCCACCAGTACCCTCTCCCTTGAACAGAAGAAGGCTGACTCTTAATAGAGGCCTTGGTTGGAGCACGTGAGGAAGACTTATCCTCAGCTTGCTCAGACTTTTTTGGGGTCAGTTCCTTCACAGCCAAGACACAGGCCCACATGGAGGAAGCGAGATTACCTTTGTATTCTCAGAGATGTCTGGCCAGTACATCTATAGTTCGTGCATCCATGTCTGTCCATGTCTGTCCAGCTCATTATCACCAGGGTGTGGGCATATGACACTGGTGCATTTCATATAGACTTTCGCCACATGGACCGCATGCACCGGATTTCATCCAGATCTTTGGATACCTGGTCATCATCCAGGTTGCTGTAGATCACTTCCACCATGGCTAATTCCCTCAGATACTGGATACCTCTGTCAATGGTGGTCCATTTGCTTCGGGAATTTGCAAGATCTTCCTTGAAGGGATACTGTCCTTCACACTTGACAGGAGTCATCGCCAAAGACTGAGGACTCCTGCCCTTTTTCCAATCCCTTTGTCAATGGCTTTATCCTTAGCAAGGGATCTCAGCTGCCAGGCTTCCTTACCCTCTGATTCCTGACTACTGGCCCCAATATCCCAGCATCGGAGTAACCAGCTGAGAATTAGCTCACCTGGTTGATGGCTGAAATATTTTCGCGTATCTCGCAACTCACTTAGGGATAGGGATTGGGTGGTTTCTGTCTCATTTATGATTTCAGTCTCTTCCTCTTCCTGTTCTTGTGACTGCTCTGCTGCAGAACAGGCTGCCTCTTCTGATTCTTTCTCCTTCTCCCTCTTAGGAGAAACTTCTTCGTCCCTTACTAAATGAGTTGACTTCCGCTTCCATTGTTTCTTTTTAGTTATAGTGGCAACTGATATAGTGTCTGGTTTAGCCATAGTGTCTGTTAGTGTTATTGATTTGCCATTGATCAGAATTAATTTTGCTTATTTTGTTCAATTTTAATATGAATATAGAATTATGAGAGATATTTAATAGAAATTATATATTTACATTTATCCTGCATTTGCACATTATACAGCAACCAATGCTACTATGAATTCCTCTGTACAGCCCCATACCAGGGCCGAAGAATGGGCCAGTAATCATTTACTAGGTACACCTAGGTATTGTTTAGATTATTAGATTTATTATTAAAATGATTTTGTTTGAACCTACTATAGAAATATCTAAACAAAAGAGTAGTTTATTACCTGGAATACATTGTTAGAATATCTAGAGGTGTCAGAATTTAGAATTAATGGGAATTGGGGAAAACGAACTGTAACGATTTGCAGGTATCTGCCAAGAAACAGTGAACTTAGGTAAAAGGTAATTCCAGCAGGGGGAGATCGCGACCACCGACTCATGGGCCACCGACCCAAATTACACCCCAGACTCATTTCTAGAAATTTCTAAGCTTTAATGCGCAGAATCGAAATGGGAGGGGGGTATGATAATGATTTCCAGGAATTATTATGTTTATGTATAGAGAACTAATGAATATATATGATTGAATACTATATAAGTTGTATGATTCTTGTGATTAGTGTGCATCGTTGGTGAGAGCACTCACCCGTGCACCCAGCCGACAATAAAGAAGTGTCTGCTTATCTGCATCAAATTGGTGTCGATAAGTTCTCTATCCCGTCTTTTTGGTGACATTAGTATAATTTCAGATCCAGAGACCCTCTCTTCTCCTTCAGGGTGCTACATAATATCGAGCAGTGTTTGGTAGATGCTGGCCAGGGCCCAGCACAGTGCAGTAAGTTGTGACTCTTTGGAATAGCCACAGCATTTATTTTTTCAAACATTTTATCATTTCATCAGGATCCTGCAGTCGTTTGGGAGTGAAGTTCCACACCACTGAAGGTGAGAAGTTCTCAAGATACCTGCCCATATTCTCCCAGGTGACTTACCACCCATGACCATGCTCTTGCGGAGCCTGGGTCATATTCCTAAATTGCTTGTTAACCTTAGAAAAAAAATGAAGCAGTATTCCTAAGAAATACCAATAGAAGTATTTTAACTACTCAAGGAAGTTCTAGATACTAAAAAGTTATTGTAACGAGGGAAAAAACAACACAGAAGAAGGTGGTAAAGGTGCCATTCTGTATTTTCTCCACAAAAAACCTCTCAGAGGAAGATGTATAATTGTTAATTGTCTCCATGAGATGGTACCCAAAGTTCAATAATGGCTTCAGTACAGAGCCCAAATACCAGACTAAGCTCAGGGTCAGTGTTTTAATAATAAATCACCCAGGCAAAACATCACTAAGCACTGCAGAGCACAGCAAACTGCAAAAGCCAACACCAATCTTAAACATGTACAGCAAAAAAAGAGCATGACACAAATAAGATAAACTAATATCAAGAACAGATGAACCAATATCAGGACCTGCAACTTTTAACAGATATAAATCCTTTCTAATACACTCTGGTCAATCTGGTATTATCTCAAACACTTCGAGCCCCACATTGGGCGCCAAAAAGGACTGTCGTGGTTTAACCCCAGCTGGCAAATAAGCATCCCACAGCCGCTCGCTCACTCCCCCCACCCCAGTGGGATGGGGGAGAGAATGGGAAGTGTAAAAGTGAGAAAACTCATGGCTTGAGATAAAAACAGTTTGATGATTGAAATAAAATAAAATAATAGCATTTTTTAAAAAGTGAGGAAAAAGAAAATAGCAAAGAGAGAGAAATAAAACCCAAGAAAGACAAGTGATGCAAATGAAAACTATTGCTCACCACCAACTGACCGATGCCCAGCCAGTCCTCGAGCAGCGCCCCCCCCGCCAACCTCCCCCCTATTTTTATCACTGAGCATGACGTCATATGGTACGGAATATCCCTTTGGTCAGTAGGGGTCAGCTGTCCCAGCTGTGTCCCCTCCCAACTCTTTGTGCACCTCCAATCTACTCACTGGTGGGACAGTGTGAGAAGCAGAAAAGGCCTTGACTCTGTGTAAACACTGCTCAGCAATAACAAAAACACCCCTGTATTATCAACACTGTTTCCAGCACAAATCCAAAACATAGCCCCATACTAGCTACTATGAAGAAAATTAACTCTATCCCAGCCAAAACCAGCACAGGTTCAAAGGGCAAAAAGATTTGAGCATGCCAATTTCATTAGTCCTCATTTTGCTTTCACATCATTATGTGAATTCCAGCAGGACATTTATTACACAGGAACAAGATGAAGCCAAACTACTTGCTCTAGTCAGTTTTTCTTGCCTTTCTGAATGAAGTTGTGATGTCTTGTACTTTCCCTGTCTGAATTATGGCTCTATGAAAAAGCATTGTTCAAGTTAAAACACAGGATGAAGGCAGAGAAACAAGGATTTAAACTATGACTAGAAGTCATCTTCATGTTCTTTTGAACCTGAGGCTTGCAACAATTGGGCCTACTAGTCACACAAATTAGAGCATTCTGAAGGCTGAACGGTTGCTATGACAAGTAGAGATCAATGTGGACCAGAGTTGACCATAGTCACTCTGCTCTTCTTGAGGATGCTACCTGCTTTACTGGCTCTGTACCACCTGAGAATTCCACCAGAGATCCTCAAGAAGATGATTAATCTGAATTTACACTGGGTTTATGGAGCCATGTTTATTTTGCAAAGCTAAACCAGTTGAGGCAAGCCAGTGTACTGAACATAATCCTGACCAGCTGTACTAGAGACAAACTGAAAGAGAAAATCAGCATCTGGGTTTTGCTTAGTAAATACGTTGCATCAAATACATTCTTGTTCTGCAATCTAAAATTTATTCATTATTGCTATTATGTATTACAGAATCACAGAATCACAGAATCACAGAATCGTTCAGGTTGGAAAAGGCCCTTGGGATCATCGAGTCCAACCATCAGCCCTACTCTACAAAGTTCTCACCTACACCATATCCCCCAACATCTCATCCAAATGACCCTTAAACACATCCAGGGATGGTGACTCCACCACCTCCCTGGGCAGCCTATTCCACTCTCTGACCACTCTTTCTGTGAAAATTTTTTTCCTAATGTCCAGTCATTTTATTTATTCAGTATTATCCAGTATTATTTAATGTCTTTAGGATACTCCATGGTGCCAAGGCCTGCGCAAATAAAGGACCTGATACAGGATTTTTCCATTCATCTTTTCTTGTTCAGGAAGGCTTCCTGAAGATAATAGGCCAGACTTTTCTCTGCTAGTTGTGTATGTGCTGTTATTTGATTTACTTCAGTAGAGTTGATGCAGATTTACAAAAGTGTGATAGAATCAGAATTTAACTCATTAAACTAACTGGGACAAAGCAGACAAAATTCTTTACCTGTTTGGAGGCTGCACAAACACGACTGAGAACGGATTTGCCCTTCTCTGTTTGCAGAAAGTAAGTAAGATAAGTGATGTTGCCCTATGTTTTATATCTGTGTAAGCACACTCAAACCTAAATTTGGACCAAAGTTTAAGTTTTAACCTAAAAGAAAGCTTTTCATCAATTCATTCAGATCCTCTTTGTCAGCTTTGCTCAAAACATGCTAAAACAAAATCCCTAGAAGGTAGAAACAAAATTTCTATCCAATCTTCTGCATACAGTTTAAATATGGAATTAAGTTGAGGGTGCTGTTAGACTTTACTAACAGTATGAGCATTGTTAAGCTGTTCTTCCTAACAATCCACTGGAAAAGAGTGGTCTTTGGACTGGAAAAATCCATCTCCTTTGTTGTGAACTATGTGATGTATTGTCTCTTGTCTATTGTATCATAGGAGGTGTATTGGGACACACCCAATGGACCCACTGATGACCAAAGCTGAGCCAATCAGCAAAGCTGGTCACACTTCTGTGATAACATATTGTCCTGGTTTCAGCTGGGATAGAGCTATTTTTTTATTTTTCCTTCTTAGTAGCTAGACTAGTGCTGTGTTTTGGATTCAGTATGGGATTTGGTATGAGAAGAATGCTGATAATGTACTGATGTTTTTAGTTGTTGCTAAGAAATCAAGGACTTTCCAACTTCCCTTGTCCTGCTAGTGTGCAGGTACACAAGAAGCTGGGAGGGAGCATAGTCAGAGCAACAGACCCAAATTGGCCATATTCTATATCATATAACATCATGCGCAGTATATAGAGGAGGATTGATCAGGAAGCTCTCTCTTGTTTCCTGGACTGTGGTTTTGGGATCTTGGCTTTTTCTGGGATCGCTAACTGGGAACAGTCTGGGCATCAGTCAGCGGGTGGTGAGCAATTGAATTGTGCATTACTCATTTGTATTTTCTGTTATTACTATTATCATTATTATTTTAATTTTATTTCAATTATTAAATTGTTTTTATCTCAATCTATGAGTCTCCTTACCTTTACCCCTCCAATTCTCTTCCCCATTCCCCAGGATGGGAGAGGGTGAGCGAGCAGCTGCATGGTGTTTGGATTCCAGCCAGGTTTAAACTATGACACATATTTAGGAAAAGGCAAAAAATGCTGTGCAGCAGCTGTGAGAGAGAGGAGTGAGAATATGTGAAAGAAACAACCCTGCAGACACCGAGGTCAGACAAGAAAGAGGGGGAGGAGGTGCTAGAGCAGACATTCCCCTGAAGCCCCTGGAGAGGACCGTGTTGAAGCAGGTTGTCCCCCTGCGGCCCATGGAGGACCATGGTGGAACAGATATCCACCCTGCACCCAGTGGAGGACCCCATGCCAGAGCAGGGGAAGAATATGAGGAGGAAGGAGTGGAAGAGATTAATTGTTATGAACTGACTGCAACCATTCCCCATCATCCCTGTGCCACTCAGGGGGAGGAGGCAGAAGATTTATGAATGCAGTTGAGACTGGAAAAAAGGAGAGTGGGGGGAAGGTGGTTTTAGTTTTGTTTTTATTTCTCACTCTCCTACTCTGTTATTAAATGGCAATAAATTAAATTAATTTCCCCAAATCAAGTCTCTGTTGCCCGTGATGGTAATTGGTGAATGATCTCCCTGTCCTTATCTCAACCCATGAGCTTTTTCATCTTATTTTCTCTCCCATCCTGTTGTGGAGGGGGAGAGGTAGAGTGGATTGGTGGGCACCTGGCAGCCAGCTAAGGTTAACCTACCACAGGAGGTATCAGTGCTCTGTCAAGGATGCACTGGTTCTTAAGCATCTATGCTTCTAAAGAATCAAAAAGTATAGGAGAATGTCGCGGATGAAAGTATCTCACAAGGTTATGATTTATTCATGGTGTGAGGTAGATCAAAGGTTAAATTTTAGCAGCACTTAATGGTTGATCGATGTAAAGTTAGCAAAGTGATTCAGTAAAATATGTTATGATTAAAATAGCAACTTGATTACAAATTTGAGAATGGCAAGATTTGCACTAAGTTGCTACAGGGTATTCTAAATCAAAATATATATATACAAATACTCAAAACATACACCACACACAGACAGCATGGAAATATTTGGGTATTCAGTGAAATGTATAGACATCCGCACGCAAAGGCAATTGTGCGTATTTAAGCACATAGATAAGTAAAGAGGTGGATGAAGAGACTAGTTGACATGTGGTCCATTCCCAAGCAACAGGGGAGGTAGGAATGAGGAACATTAAGGGAGTGACTTTATGCTCTTGTTCCCTACCTTTCCCTATTCATCTTGGTTTGGGATGTGACCCACGGGGGTGAAAATTGCACTTAGCACGGAACAGCCTAAGAGAGGGGGGGTTGCACCACCACAGAGAGGGCATGGAAGAAGTTGTCATAATCTAGTTCTCTACTAGAAAAAAATCATGATCAAAAGGCCATATGCACACACATACAGCAAGATACAAAGTACTACCACTTTGGCTGGACAGAGTTGTATATCCACTTTACCCTGGCTAAACTGACTGCACAGAATATACAGCAGAAGAGAAGCAACTGTGCATTCATTTAGTTCCTATTCCCTTATTCCTTCCTTTTCCTTATCTCATATTTATTTAGAGAACCTAGAGCTAAGTATGTGACCTTTCTGGGTACTACGTTGGCTACTTATGGATACTCTGAGTTTCACTGTAGAACTTGCTCTACATGGGAAGGAGGGCATATCTCACCCCCTAGTCAGGAAAACCTTCCATTGATTTCATGTCTTCTAGGTTTTTGCTGGAGTGGGAGATAACAGAAAAGTGCAGGTCTTGCTGTTCATTCTGACTTTATGAAAACATTGAGCTTAATTCAGGTCTCATTTGCACTGAAGTAAACCAGGAGTAATTCTACTAAAATCATTGTAAAGACAGGATGGAAATAGC
Source organism: Strix aluco (assembly GCF_031877795.1). Classification (NCBI taxonomy): domain Eukaryota; kingdom Metazoa; phylum Chordata; class Aves; order Strigiformes; family Strigidae; genus Strix; species Strix aluco. Next base: position 27,773,831 of record NC_133970.1, read on the forward strand.
ATGAATGGTGAGTCAAGAATAATAAATGCCATAGATGATAATCTAAGTTTCATATTCTTGGTTTGGGGTAGGGAGGAAAGAAAAACTGAGTAATCAGCTTTTTTGCCTTCCACGTCTGCTGCCTGGAGCAAGGATGAACCAAATCCTTTGTCACTTTCGTTGGTTTGTAAAGCATTCTGTATATATTACCTATGCAAAGTAATGTCAGCACAACTAACACTTATGCAGCCAAGTTCCACTGACATCAACAGGTCAGCCAGCCAAGGCAAGGGGCACAGGATTGGGTCCCAAGAAAAGACTGTATGTAAATCAAATCTTTACTAAAACTGGAAGGACTAGCTGCATGTCCCCAAGGGGTCATGGCTTTTTTAGAAAGTTTTTTTGAGAGTCAGTAAAAGTATGTTCATGACTTTTTAAACTCCAAACATTCTTATTCTTTCTTCTTTAAAATAACTTAAAAGAAAACAAAATACCTTTCTGAGCTGATACTGGATGCTGAGTTACATCAATAGCATCCTATAAATAGTGTTAGCAACAGGCAGTTGTCTGACAGCAGATAAGCTGCAAGCATTTGTTTGTTGCTGTCATTCAAGGGATTTTATTAGTCATGGTTTAACTCTGGTAGGCAGCTAAGCACCACACAGCTGCTCACTCACTCCCCCTCCAGCAGGATGTAGGAGAAAAATGGAAGGGTGTGGCAGGTGCATCCGCCCAATGAAAGCAGAGCTTCTTGGCTGCTGAAGTGTAGCAGCTCCTGGCTGCCTTTGTTCTCAGGGCTTCGCGGTAATTGGGGCCTTTGGCCAATGGGAGCCGCTATTGACTACAGGTCAGATTGGGCCTGGGTATAAATGGAGTCCCCCGGAGGAGCCATTTTGAGCTTGTCCCCTGGAGCTGCATGCTGTGGTTGAGGACTCTCCCCTTGGGTCAGGATGTTGCCCAAGGAAACTCCTTGAGGTGCCTTGGGTCGGGACGCTGCCCTGAGCAGGTCCTCGAGGTTGAGAGCCCTCACTTATCAGGTGAGTGATAGAGTGTTTTGGGTTGTCTTTAAACCCTAGAAAGTTGCTCTGTTCTCCTCTCACAGACATTTGAACCTGTAATTTACGGAGAGCTAGTTAACTGTGATAATAACTAATTTTTTATTTTTGGTGGTTGGTTGTTTATTTGAGAGCATCTGTAACAATTGGTGTAGTTGGCAGGATGTTGAGAGAGGAGTTATTACAGAAATATAGCTGTGTCCCTTCTCCCCCAGAGATACAATGGGTGAAAGAGAGGTGGTTTGATCCGGTGGAAGTTATGAGAAAGTTGGAACAAAGCCAGGGAAGTTGGTGGAATAGTGGAAATGAAGGAAAACTGTGCGCCATATTAGGTGCCTGCTTGATTCAGGCGCAGGATTATTTTGTAGCAGTGGAGAGAGATGCCTTAGAGGAGCGGCTGGAAATTGATTGTTTAAAGACAGAATTATTATGAGAAAGAGAGAGAAGGTGGTTATTAGAAAAAAAAAAAATGAAATTATGCTGGCATGAGCAAAAAAGCCCCCTAGTGTGCTCAGATTCGAAAGTTAATTACAAGTGTAGATCTCGAGGAGTGGGATGGAGATATTTGGGGAGAGTCTGATGAAAGTGGCTCAGAGGAAATAAAGGAGTTGGAGGAAAGACATGTGCGACCTCTCATTAAAACAGAAAGGCATACAGGTCTACAAGGTGGGAACCCCTGACCCTCTGTCCATACAACCCCCTGGACGGGACCTGAGCTTGGTGAGCTTCAGGTTAAATATTTGTGTAAACGGGGTGAAACTGAAACTGAGTATTTGTGGAGAGTTTCTTTGACCGGGGGGGGATTGAATTTTGTTGAGTGATGACAAGGCGGGTGGTTTCTGGGGTCCCGGAGTGTTTTTAAGTGACGGACCAGCGGGTAACCAGTCGATAACATCTCGAGTGGCTTACTGGGCTGGGGGGGTGGACCCGAAGGAGAGGGGAGAACCTGTTACCATTAAGGTGAAGGGACTGTCGGAGCTGTCGGAGGGAGTACAAAAGGCGGCTGGCATTCAGGCGATGGGTGAGAGGGGGCGGTGTGGAATCCCGCTTGCGGCGCCGGTGGATCCCAGCCACCTTAGACCTCTCATCAGAGGGCTCCCGGGTGCCTTAAAGATCCATGTCCAGTCCCTCAGAGAAAGGGTGCAAAGAGCTATTGAATGCGACCAGCGAAACTCCCCTGCCCCTCCCATGCACGTGTTAACGTGGGCAGAAGTGTTACATGATTTGGTTACTTATGGGCGAGAAATGGGCTGGACTGACCCAGGTGGGGGTGAAGACAGAAGCCGGAGGGTTGGGCAAGTCAGTCGGAAACTCCCCCCTGAGCAGCCTCCTCGTACAGAGTTTAAACCGCCCCGGGATAAGTCAGGTCGATTTTACGATTCAGGAAGGAATCATCTTTGGCGGAAGGCGTTGGCACTGGGGGTGTTATTGATTAATTGTAATTTAGTGGGATATAACCACTTTTCAATTTCTAGTGATGAATAAAATTTTATTAGCAAGCGGCGAGTGAGCAAAACAGCGCTGGGTGTGCCGGGAGTCTCTGCTCTACCAGGACACACACCTTACAGGACAGAACTGAGTCCCTTTATAGTGTAGGCTTCATCCATATTCATGATGGGCGTACCCTGAGGGGTCTGCAAAGGTGTAAACAAGTTTCCCGGGCTTTTCTCCTGTTTTTGCGGGCTTTTCTCAGGTTTCCGTCACAGAAGGGGGGATGACTCAGCACAGGGGTTTTTGTAGTGGCTTGAAGATGGGGGCCATTTTAGCTCCCTTCTAACAACTGATTTTAACAATAGAAACTATATACATATATCTTATTTCTTATTTACATAAGAGAATTACAAAACTGTTCGGCCACAACATAGTTTAGGTGTGATAGATAGTAAACTATTTATTCATCAAATTCAGTTAAAACAATGGAGAAGTAAATCACCACATGAGCTATGTAAAGCTAATATTGCTACATTGTATAAAACTAACCGACTAACAGCAAGCGCTTAGCTGAACTAACATAATAAATCAAGGCTGTGTAGGGGGTAGGTAGAAGATATAGTGGTGCGTCCTTATCAGAGCTTTAACAGAGACATGTAGAGACAAGAGGCATGCAGAGACATGTCAGAGAACTACGGAGGCTGCGCAGAACCTTGGGGTGAAAAGTTCAACGGCGAGGAAGAGGAGATACTTCATCTCTACGACCACTACTCAGGACTCTGCGACTACCGCCCAGAACTGTTGAAGTTTACTGCGCAGACGCAAGTAGGAGGAAACCTCATTAAAATATGAAGCGGGGGTAGGCGGGGATAGATTATGAATATATATGAGAGTCTCATTAATATACATCACTTTGTAACACATAAGCAAGACGAAAAAACTTCGAAAGTGCGCGCCGTTGATGGAGTTGAACTCCCCGGCCGCCCAGCGCTGTTTTGCTTGTTGCCGCTTGCTAAATAAACAATTGGAATTTTTATTGGCCCTGTCTCACATCAATTTGAGAATTTACTTATAACAAATTGGTGCCGTGACTCGGATAGAGGCAATCTGGTGGGAAGCCTCATACGGGGAGGCGCCCCGCTGAATTCATCGGCCCCAGCTGAGTGCTATCACATCACACCTCTACCGACGAACTTCAAAACTCGGCAATAAGCAAAAGAATACCGGTAACCCCATAATCTTTGTGCACGAAGCCCCGGACGAAGACGCAGGGTTGCGTGAGTATAGGCCGGTTATCTGTTCGGTTGGGGTTGGGTTTCCCGGAGCGTGGTGTGTGAGACGCCCAGCAGGGCGAAGCGAGTGCGGACCCCTCGGTAGTGCATTTCCCATATCCCGCGAGGGACTGGGTCACGAAAAGGGGGAAAAAGAATTGTGTGAGTGTGTGAAGGCGCTCCGGAAGATGGGACAGAAGAAGAGCAAGCCTTCTGATCCCATGGGTGGTTTGGGACCCGAGGTGAGGTACCCCCAAATACCACCAGATAGCCCTTTAGGCTTGATGTTAAACTATTGGGAAGATTACCCCTCTAGGCGGGGTAAGGACAAAGTAAAAATGATTTATTATTGTATGGAGGTTTGGGGAGGGAAACAAATCAGGGGCAACCATCTCTATTGGCCTATTTTTGGGTCCTTTGAAGAATGGGTCTGCCAAGCCCTAAACATTTATGTCAACTCAAAGGAACCCTTTAATTTGGAGGAGAGTAAATATGCACAGGTATGGATAGTATCAGATACCCGAGTAAATCTATATCCTCTAAAAGCAAAAGTTAAGAGAAAGAAGGTACGTGATGAGGACGAACCTCCTACCTCTCCTCCTCCTTACATACCTCCACCCCCACCTCCGGTGCCTTCACCTCCTCCGACTGCGCCGGAGGACCCAGAGAATTCAGACTCCCCACCTGAATCCCCGAAAGATCCAAAACGAATAACCCGTAGCCGAACTAGAATGGGGCGGGGTGACAGCAGTTTGTACCCCCTAAGGGAGGTTGCGATGGGAGGACCCCAGCCTGGCATGGGATATGTGACTGTCCCTCTTAATTCAGGGGACGTCAGAGAATTTAAAAAAGAGATGGGGAGTCTATTGGAGGATCCTCTGGGTGTGGCAGAGCGGGTGGATCAGTTTTTAGGACCAAACACCTATACCTGGGATGAAATACAAGCCATAATGGCTATACTATTCACTGCCGAAGAAAGGGACATGATCAGGAGAGCAGGAATGAGAATTTGGGACCAACAGCATCAGCAGGGTCCGGCAGCAGATGTAAAATGGCCTCTAAATCGACCTAACTGGAATAATCAAAATGAAATTGATAGAGGCCATATGCAAGACCTGAGGATGATTGTAATCCAGGGTATAAGAGAATCAGTCCCTAGAGGACAAAATATAAACAAAGCCTTTAGTGAACATCAAAAAAAGGATGAAACACCTACTGAGTGGTTAGAGAGACTGAGAAAAAATCTTCAGCTTTACTCAGGACTGGATCCTAATACACCAGTGGGACAGGCATTGTTAAAGACACAATTTGTGGCAAAAGCATGGACAGATATTAGAAAGAAGTTAGAAAAAATAGATTGGCAGGATCGGGGATTGGATGAATTACTGAGGGAAGCACAGAAAGTATACATCCGAAGAGAGGACGAGACTCAAAAAAGACATACCAAAATGATGGTAGCTGCGATAAGGGAAGGACAGAGAGTGACCGGTGCTGGGAGAAAACAGGAAGGTCAAAGACCAGGCTATGAATCACAGGGACCGGAGAGGGGGAGAGAGAGAGGGAGTATTGTCTGCTTTTATTGCGGAGGAAAAGGTCACACAAAGAAAAGCTGCAGAAGGAGAATGATGGATGAGAGAATGTTTAAAGAAGATTAGGGGTGTCAGGGGCTCTATTTGCTGGGGACCCGAGAACAAACTGAGCCCTTGATAAAGTTAAAAGTAGGTCCTCAGCAACAGGAGGTAGAATTTTTAGTAGATTCAGGAGCGGAGAGATCTACCGTTCAATCATTGCCCCAAGGATGTAAGATTTCATCAGAAAAAGTACAAGTAGTTGGGGCGAAAGGAGAACCATTCGGAGTACCGGTAATTAAAGATGTACTCCTTGAAACAGATTTTAAAGTGGGGGTGGGATCCTTATTGTTAGTACCTGAGGCAGATTATAATCTACTGGGGAGAGATCTAATGATTGAATTAGGAATTAGTTTAGAAGTAACAGAACACAAACTTGAAATCAAACTGTGCCCCCTACAGGTTGAAGATGAGACTAGAATCAACCCTGAAGTATGGTACACTCCAGATACGGTGGGAAAATTGAATGTTGAACCTTTTATGGTAACCATCCGGGATCCTGAGGTACCGGTGAGGATTAAGCAATATCCCATACCTCTGGAGGGAAGGCAAGGATTAAAACCAGAAATTCAGAGATTAATAAAGCAGGGATTATTGGAATCCTGCATGTCCCCTTTTAATACTCCCATTTTACCTGTCAAGAAGGCGGATGGGGGGTACAGATTAGTCCATGACCTAAGGGAAATTAACAAAAGGACTGTAACTAGATTCCCTGTAGTAGCTAACCCACACACTCTCTTAAGTCAATTAGGCCCGAATGACCGGTGGTACAGTGTAATAGACTTGAAGGACGCTTTCTGGGCATGCCCCCTAAAAGAGGAATGCAGAAACTATTTTGCTTTTGAGTGGGAGGACCCAGATACCCACAGGAAAACTCAACTCCGGTGGACGGTCCTACCCCAAGGTTTCACCGAATCCCCAAACCTGTTCGGGCAAGCTTTAGAACAAATTTTACAGGATTACCAGATAGGAGATACCCTTACCCTAGTTCAGTATGTAGATGATCTTTTAATAGCAGGGGAAGATGAGGAAATAGTACGGGAAGAAAGTATCAAATTGTTAAATTTCCTGAGCTTGAAGGGACTAAAAGTGTCAAAATCCAAATTGCAATTTGTTGAAAAGGAAGTTAAATACTTAGGACATCGATTAAGTCAAGGAACTAAGAAATTGGATCTGGAAAGAGTTAAAGGGATCCTTTCCCTACCAAGTCCAAAAACCAAGAAACAAGTCCGGCAGCTATTAGGGCTATTTGGATATTGTAGTCAGTGGATTGAAGGGTATAGTGGAAAGGTAAAGTTTTTATACACCAAAATAACTAAAGATGGATTATTAAAATGGACTCAGGAAGATGATCAACGGTTAAAAGAATTAAAAACTGAATTAGTAAATGCTCCCGTTCTGAGCTTGCCCGACCTAAAAAGACCATTTTTCTTATTTGTCAACACAGAGGAAGGAACTGCATTTGGAGTATTAGCCCAGGAATGGGCAGGAAAAAAGAAACCAGTAGCATATATTTCAAAATTACTGGACCCCGTAAGTCGAGGATGGCCTACGTGCCTACAAGTCGTGGTGGCAGCCGCTTTGTTAATTGAGGAAGCGCATAAAATAACTTTTGGTAGTGAGTTAAAGGTACTATCACCCCATAATATCAGAGGTGTGTTACAACAAAAAGCAGAAAAATGGATAACCGATGCTAGACTGGTAAAATATGAGGCAATCCTTATTGCATCTCCCCACCTGACCCTTGAAACAACATCGTTACAAAATCCAGCCCAATTTTTGTATGGAGAACCTAGTCAAAATCTTTTTCATGATTGCCTCCGTAACATTGAGGAACAAACTAAGATAAGACCAGATTTGGAAGAAGAGGAATTAGGGAAAGGAGAGAAGTTATTTGTAGATGGATCCTCTCGGGTGGTAGAAGGAAAAAGAAAATCAGGGTATGCCATAATTGATGGAAAAACTTTTAAGGTGATAGAATCAGGACCCTTGAGTCCCAGCTGGTCAGCACAGGCATGTGAATTATATGCAGTATTAAAGGCTTTGCAATTACTAAAAGGAAAAGTGGGAACTATATACACCGATTCCAGATATGCCTTCAGAGTAGTACATACCTTTGGGAAAATATGGGAAGAGAGAGGCCTAATCAGTTCTCGGGGGAAGGACCTAGTACATCAGGAGTTAATATCACAAATTTTACAAGCTATACGAGGGCCCAGCGAAATTGCGGTAGTACACTTAAAGGGACACCAGAGGGGGCTAAATCCTTTAGTACGGGGGAATAACCTTGCTGATCAAGAGGCAAAGAGAGCAGCGCTATTAGCACTGCACTTGGATGATCCGATAGAGGCCAGACAGCGGTGTGTTAATTGTGGAGATAATTACCTCCCCTGTTATGGTTGCTGGAAAGAATTCGGAGTAGACGGCATAGAATGTGTATGTGAAAGACCAGGGTTTAAGTGGTGCTTTTTCCATGGAAAATCCTATGAAATTTTAAGCTTTACTGTTCAAGAACAAGCAAAATTAAATCAAATGGGGATTAAACAGAAAGCTAATGGAAAATGGGAACTCCCAGACGGCCGAGAAGTTCTCCCAAAACCCATAGCTACCAAGATAATACAGAAATTCCACAAGAACACTCATTGGGGAACTCAGGCATTAGTGGATCAATTTGCAACTAAATACATGTGCATTGGGATATATGATATAGCCAAATGAGTGATAGGAGAATGTCTCGTTTGCCAAAAAGTAAATAAACATCAAATGAGAAAACAAGTATATGGGGGGCGAGAATTGGCTCATAGACCTTTTGCAAGAATACAAATAGACTTCACCGAATTACCAAAGGTGGGGAGGTATAAATACTTATTAGTAATTATAGATCATTTAACTCAATTTGTAGAAGCCTTTCCCACAGCTCGAGCCACAGCTCACACGGTAACAAAGATATTACTTGAAGAAATTATACCTCGGTATGGAGCAATAGAAACAATAGACTCAGATAGGGGTCCACACTTTGTATCCAGAGTAGCCAGAGAGACTTTGGCTGCCCTGGGTACACAGTGGCAATACCACACCCCATGGCACCCGCAGAGCTCAGGGAAAGTTGAACGTATGAATGGAGAAATAAAAAAGCAGCTTACCAAGTTAATGTTGGAAACCAAAATGTCATGGGTAAAATGTCTCCCCTTAGCCTTGTTAAACATCAGAACCCAGCCCCGGACTGATGTAGGGATCTCTCCCTTTGAAATGCTATATGGGATGCCCTATGATTTGGAGATGCCCCTGGATCACCCCCAGCTCGAAGAATTAAGAATAAAATCCTACCTGATACAACTAATGGCAAGGGGAAAACAATTGCAGGCCCGGGGGATGGTAGTACAAAGGCCTCCCTTAGATATAGCAATGCATTGAATTCAACCAGGAGATAAAGTATTAATTAAATCATGGAAAGAATCCTCTTTGACTCCCCGCTGGGAAGGACCCTATGTCGTTCTTATCACTACAGAGACTGCTGTTCGGACTGCTGAGAAAGGGTGGACACATGCAAGCCGTGTGAAAGGACCCATACAAGATCCTTCCTGGAAGGTGACCAGCTCTCCCGGAGATCTACGAGTCACCCTTCGAAAGACTTGAATGAACACTGTAAACATCACAGTACAGGATTTCCCAAAAGGACTCGATGAGTGAGGCCCTAATATTTTACCCAATTGAAACCTGTATTTGTTTCCCGTTTGTATACATAGAGTGTAACATATGTAAAGAAGGTTGGTGGGTCCACAACACATTTGGGGTAAATCTCCGATCTAGTTGTAACCAGTGTTACCAACAGGAACGGAGACTAACCAATCAGACCTTAAAAATTGGAGTAAGAACAGGGAAAATAATTGAAGACTCCAAAACTTGGTAGGAAATATTTACGAGGGGAATAAATCCCGAAGGGGAGTGCACTCACCCTAACTGGCTCACAAAATACCAACCTCGGATTCTAGGGGCAGTCTGCAGAAAGCAGATCCCTTGGATTCCCTGTCAGGGACCTGAGGTTAAAGCTAAGAATTGGGAGGCCTATATATATCCCGGAGTAGAGGTAAACGTACCCCTGAAGAATACGACTGCTGCCGAGAAGATGGAACACCCTGCTGCTCTAAGCAACAGAGTAGGCAGAGGAGGCAGAGACGTACAAAGGTGGGAAAAGATTCTCTACCCTACTCTAAAGGGAAAGAGGCTCCTGAGAAATAAAGGCCAGAAAAGAGTGCAGAGCACATTGACACCAAAGATACAAAGTCCCCCTTATATAGAAACTATGAAAACTTTCAGAGTCCTACCAACCTTCTATTGGATTTATTGGACTATCTGGATAACAAAGAAATGGAGTTTCCACCCTTCTCGATACATTCTGAGCGTACTACTCATAACACATATGCCACAAGCATGGACTGGACTGAACCACCAGCCCCATCAACCTTTTGAATGGACCTTAACTATTGAAGGGGGGAACCAGAAACAAATACAGACTATAATAACATCAGGGGCACCATCATTTACGAGTCCCCTGTGTACCCTAATACCCGTAATACCTTGTATACAGGACACAGGATTTTATATCTGCCCCGGTTCCAATCCAGGAAGAAACTATTGTAGCTATCCTGACCACTATTATTGTGGCCATTGGGGATGTGAAACTATAGCCTCAGACTGGGAACCACAAATTAAGGACAAATTTTTGAAATCAGGATGGGTACCATGTCCAAAACGCAATAAAAAGAGAACAGTAGCGAGAGGTAATCGAGTTGGAGTTTCCGCGCTCCCTGAACACTGCACAGACATTTATTTAAATGTAACCAATCCTCGAGATCCTAGTTGGCTTGTGGGAAAAAGTTGGGGAATTCGACTTTATGAGTCAGGACGGGATAGGGGCAGTTTTATTCAAATAAAAAAGAAACCAGTCCCGAATGATCCAATACAGGTGGGGCCCAATCTGATATTAACTGATGAATTGACTAAGAGAATAGAGGAAATCACAACAACAATTCCAAAGATAAATAATAGCCCAATTCCAAAGATGAATAGTAACCTAATCACCCAAATTCCTAACGAAAATCTTGGGGATACTTCCCTCTGGAAATTGATGCAGGCTAGCTATCTAGTATTGAACAAAACTAACCCAAACCTCACTGAACATTGTTGGCTGTGTTATGGAATAAAACCACCCTTTTATGAAGCTGTAGGAGTAACGAAAAAACCCAGACGTGTGAATGGCACTAACCCAGCGCAGTGTATATGGGGCACAGAGAAACAAGGAATTACATTGACCCAAGTAACAGGAAAGGGCCTGTGTGTAGGAAAAGTTCCAGAAAACAAGAAACAATTATGTACCAATAATGATAGGAATAAATCGAAGGGACCTGAAAGACCTGCAAGGTGGTTATTACCTGCTAACGGCACCAAGTGGGTCTGTTCTACTATAGGAGTTACACCTTGCCTGTCATTAGAATATTTCAATGAATCCTCAGACTATTGTATTCAGGTAGCTATTGTCCCTAAAATCTTTTACCACCCCGAAGAGTTTGTCTTCAATTCACAAATCACCCAGGAACACCATCTGTCTAAACTAGAACCCTTTACAGCACTAACAGTAGCTACTCTAATGATTTTGGGAGGTGCGGGAGTAGGCACTGGAGTAGCCTCATTAGTACAACAAAGCAAAGAATTTAAAGCATTAAGAATAGCTGTAGATGAGGACCTACTAAGAATTGAACAATCAATAACTGCTTTAGAAAAATCAGTCAGATCCTTATCAGAAGTAGTACTACAAAACAGAAGGGGGTTAGACTTAATGTTTTTACAACAGGGAGGATTGTGTGCCACACTCCGAGAAGAATGTTGTGTATATGCAGACCACACTGGAATAGTGAGAGATACCATGACCAAGTTACGGGAAGGACTAGAGAAAAGAAAGAAAGAACGGGAAATGCAACAGAGTTGGTATGAATCCTGGTTTAACTATTCACCATGGCTCACCACCCTGCTATCTACGATAGCTGGACCCCTAATCTTGGTAATTTTAGGTTTGACTTTTGGCCCTTGTATTTTCAATAAGATATTAGAGATTGTAAAGAACAGGTTAGAAGCGACCCATCTAATGCTTATCAAAGCCAAATATGAACCATTAGACAACAGCCCTGAATTAGAAGGAACCTTCATTTTAAGCCAACAAGAATTACGACGATTTGATGAACAAAATGATAAAAAGAAAAAGGGGGGATTGTGATAGATAGTAAACTATTTATTCATCAAATTCAGTTAAAACAATGGAGAAGTAAATCACCACATGAGCTATGTAAAGCTAATATTGCTACATTGTATAAAACTAACCGACTAACAGCAAGCGCTTAGCTGAACTAACATAATAAATCAAGGCTGTGTAGGGGGTAGGTAGAAGATATAGTGGTGCGTCCTTATCAGAGCTTTAACAGAGACATGTAGAGACAAGAGGCATGCAGAGACATGTCAGAGAACTACGGAGGCTGCGCAGAACCTTGGGGTGAAAAGTTCAACGGCGAGGAAGAGGAGATACTTCATCTCTACGACCACTACTCAGGACTCTGCGACTACCGCCCAGAACTGTTGAAGTTTACTGCGCAGACGCAAGTAGGAGGAAACCTCATTAAAATATGAAGCGGGGGTAGGCGGGGATAGATTATGAATATATATGAGAGTCTCATTAATATACATCACTTTGTAACACATAAGCAAGACGAAAAAACTTCGAAAGTGCGCGCCGTTGGTGGAGTTGAACCCCCCGGCCGCCCAGCGCTGTTTTGCTTGTTGCCGCTTGCTAAATAAACAATTGGAATTTTTATTGGCCCTGTCTCACATCAATTTGAGAATTTACTTATAACACCGGAGATGTATCCCACCTGTATCAGTAGTTCATTGGGTCAGTCCTGCCTGGATACCCGCTACTCACTCAACACCTCAAGACATCCAGCCAGGGGCATGAGTAAAGCTCCTTATCACCAGACTTAATTAATTAAAAAAAATAGGGAAGAAAAAAGGGCAAGAAATAATGAGTAAAAACAAACCCGACTACTGCCTCCTTTCCTTTGCTTGTTGCGACTGCAGCAGCCAGAGGGTACGTGCAGAGCTGGTAACTCACCCCGCAACGGCTCCTTAGATGTGTGCACCCAGACAAGTTCCTCCTCCTTTTCCAGTCTTTATGCGCAGAACTGCAGGACAATACGACCCTCCCTCTACCCAACGGCTTAATCGTAGCCCCACCTACCCTAGACTGCGGTGGGGGGAGAGGGACGGACACCGGGAATGACAATTTCCCGATTTCCCGTTCCAGCTCAGAGCCAGAACAAAGCACGTGGCTCGATAGACCTATGCCTTAGGGCCTTCATATCGATCTCCTGCTAATTGCAGTGACATCATCATGCAGCGGCTAGCAATTAATTCAGCGGAAGGCAGAGTTAATGGTTGCAGTGGGTGTTGTTTTCCTTCCTTTCCTTCCTACTCCGCCAAAGGCGATGGGGGTTTGCTCGTCTTTTTTCCACTCTAGACTGATCCTTCTAGCTCCATACCTTACTGGGAGGAGAGGCCCTTTCTCTGCCTGTGCCCCTGCTTCAAGACTTAGCCTTGGACGGCTAGGTATCTCCTTGTTATAGAAAAAAGAACAGGAGGGGACACAGAGGATTAAGCTCCAGCAGGCTTTCCTCTGCCTGTGTTCACTCTACAAACCTCTCTGAGCTCCAAAGTGAAAATTTCTTCCCATTGTGGCTGTCTTTCACCTGCCTCCTATAAGTAGTTCCCACAGCTTCAGAAACAGTGAACCCCTGGCAGTAAGCCCCATTCTCTACCTTCAGTAGCAACATACTTGGTGATTCCCTCTTGTGCCTCAGGAACTAAGAGCATTGTGTAAACAGTGGAAAAGTGAAGCTTCTGTGTGGACAATTGCTTCCTTCCTCTGTCAGTGCAGGGCAAACAAGGACTTTCTGTCTCTTAAATTTTTCATCTCTGTACCAGTGGGAGTTTCCCTGAGGTAAAAACAGTCAAGGTGAATCACAGCACCTTATAGTTATACACCCAGATAAGCCAATGAAGGATACACCCAGGCAAAAGTGGAAGGACAGACTTTGCCTTGTTCACCTGTGGTAAAGTGCTGCATCTTCACTGTTGTCTCATTTCACAGTAGCCTGTCTGCATTTGTTATGCCAAAATAAAAATGCACCTACAGTGTGTGCTAGTTTGGCCCTAGCTCACTAGATTTATCACAGAATTCTAAGTTTTAAAACTTTAAAGAAAAACTTACATTGAGTGCTAAGTTTTCTCTTTATGTGTGTCAAATGAACGTGCTTTATTTAAGAACTCTGGAATCAGAGGTTAGTCACTATTAGTTTTGGGACAAGCAAAGAGACAAACGGCTTGACTGCTGACCTACAGAGAGGTCAAGTCAAGGAGAGACCACTACAGACAGAGGACTTGACCTACAAGTATGTACTGTGGACTCCTTTACCTAAAAGACACAATCAAGAGAAAGATGGAGAGAAAGTGAGAAGGAAGAACTAAAAATCTGAAAGCTGTTAGAGTTTGGTATTAAAAAGGAGTTTCAAATTACCAAAGGACTCGTGCTCATAGTTTTTGTTGGTTTCAAAGTGAGTTTTATCTGTCTGCTAACAGAATTTGGGTCTGCCCATTACTGTAAATTTGGTCTCAAATGAACCCTCTAAGACTTAGTTGGAAGTTTTAGAAGGCAGGCATTCCTTATTGCAGCGCTGGATGCACGGGGGATCATTCCACCTAACGTGCATGCCGAAAGACAAAGGCACACTTATTATATACAATAAAAGAAATGAATATGCATGTAATTTCCAAAAAGTACACACCTATTTCCAGAGGATCTCATGCATATGTTAATACATTGCGCAAGCATGCTAACATTTGGGGAAGGGTCTCTGAGGGGCTTCCATGGGGGTTTTTGGTGGTCTGTGGTGGTCCCTAGTGGTTGTTGAAGAGGTGTCTCTTAGTGTCCTTTCCATGAACTCTGAGGTTTTTTCATATATGGCCTCGTCTTGGCTCATTGCTCTGTCTGTAAAGTTTCTCAGCTTTCTTATCTTTGGCTCCCACAGGTGTCTGTTGGTTTCTCTGCCCTCCCCAGGATGTACCCATCACAGTTGCAAAAATTATGTCCTTGGGTGCATTCTTGTCTGAGGCCCCTTACAGCAGTTAGCACCAACTGCTTGCAGGCATCAGCTAGCAGGCATCATGGCGAGATAAAATATAGCTCTTTAAGGACAAGCTTACTGCTACCATCTTAACAGTGGTATGCGTAGTTTGCTATTGCATTTAGGCAGAAAAAAGAGTTGATGACATCCCGAAATGTAAGCCAAAACAACTTGCTAACATTTTTTTTTGTCTTGCTTTTTCGTCTTGCTAAACATTTTTTTTACTGAGAATAAAGTAGGTCAGTGTCAATGTAGCTTCTGGTATGTGCAGACACAGCTGAAGGTTGGAGCTTTTGTGAAGAAGAAAAGGGTTTGAAGATAAGACAGTAATAAATAAGACAGTCAGGGCTTATTCTTGAAGATAACAGGAACAAGGACGGGACAAATTAAAACAAACCAACTCACGACACAACACAGCTGCACAACACCTCCTAAACAGACCTTTGTGAGCATGCGTGAGCACTGAGGTCAACCAGCAGACACGGTGAGGAAGACTACCAACGACCCCCAGGGACCCCACGAGACCACCACCCAGCATGAAAGTGCATGTGTCATTAGGATGCAGATATTGTAATTAGTTCCAGGAACTCTAATGCATATGTAAATCATTTCTCAGAAAAGTTATGAATATGTATGATCTCACTGTATATTAGCTGCTGCTTATAGATCTGGGGTGCACTCACTTTTTGCAAAGCTATTCGCGTGTGCGCCCAGCGCTGCGATAAAGAATGCCTGCTTGCTAAAACTCCGAGAGTTCCTCTGCCGGCTTTTACGGTAATGTCCCGGTTTTGACCAGGATGGAGTTAATTTTCATTGGAGTATTTCATACCATGTGATGTCATGCCCAGGTGGGCGGGCTCTCTCACTCGTGCTCTCGCTCTCTACCCCTCTCGCTGGCCCGCAGGCCGCACTCCGTCTTCTCGTCGGGACCATGTTGTTGCTGGGGGGGCGGTCGCTGCGCTCGGTAAGCCATTGTTGCATTTTACCTGTTTTCTTTTTGAACTCACTATTGTTACTGTTGTTCTCCTGTTAGATTTAGTAAATTCTTTCTTTTTATTCAACCCACGAATTCTCTTCTTTTGTCCCTCCCCTATCTTACCAGAGGGGGGAGGGGGAGGTGAATGGCCGGCCACGTGGCATCTGGCTGCCAGCTGAGTTCAAACCTCCACAGTTTTTGGTGCCCAACTGGTACACGGAGGCTTTTCTTTTTGTTTGAGATAGCAACAAAACGGGTAAAATGTGGATTGCTTGGCTCCTTAATATCTTATCACCTCATTTGCAATACTGTTTCCCATGCTGTTGCTCACCTTCCATGAGAGGTGGGTTAAGGTTTTGTTTCTGTTGTTCTATGTGATGCTAATCTATGATAGCGTGCAGTCATCAGCCCTGGGGCTATTTACAGTTGTGTTTGAGAAATTTGGGGGGTTCAAATATCTGTGGAATGTTGACATAAACATGGTCACCGTGCTGTTAGGACTTAGTGTTTTCCTGCATGTGGTTCAGGTTTTGTTTATGGTTAAGCTACTATTTAAGAGTAACCAAGTAACAGAAACTGCAGCCACTACAAGCCTGAGGACAGGCGCTGCAGCTGAACCAGAGAACCAACCCACGACAGTGTCAGTTGCTCCCATACAGAAGAAGAAATACATGAGAAAATCTCCTCGCAGTGTACATCACGAGAACAGGAGGAGGCAGAGCCAGTGATAGTCACCCAATCCTTGTCCTTGAGTGAGTTGTGAGACATAAGAGAAGATTACAGCCACCAGCCAGCTGAGCGACTCGCTACCTGGTTGCTGCGGTGCTGGGATAGTGGGGCCAGTAGCATGGAACTAGAGGGCAGGGAGGCGAGGCAGCTGGGATCCCTGTCTAAGGAAGGGGGCATTGACAAAGCCATTGGAAAGGAAACACAAAATCTCAGTCTTTGGAAGCGACTTCTGTCAAGTGTGACGAAGAGGTATCCCTTCAAGGACGACTTGACATGTCAACCAAGTAAGCGGACCACTATGGAAAGAGGCATTCAATACATGAGGGAGCTAGCTGTGCGGGAGGTAGTTTACTATGACCCAGATAATGCACGGCTACCCACAGATCCAGATGAAGTCTGATGCACCCGGCCCATGTGGAGGACTTTTGTACGGAGCACACCCTCATCATATGCCAATGCGTTAGCACTAATGGACTGGACAGACGAAGAGGGACCAACAGTGAATGAACTGGCTCACCGACTACGACAATATGAAGAAAGTCTCTATTCCCCCATCATCGCGGCTGTGAACAAATTATCTCAAGATGTCCAGCAACTTAAGGAGAACATGTCCTACTCCCCACCTGCATGGACCAGAATCTCAGCTATCAGGAGCAATCGTTTCTCTACTCGAGAGAACCGGTACACACCACAGGGGAAGCTGTGGCATTGCCTGAGTGACCATGGAGAAGACATGAAGAAATGGGATGGAAAACCTACCTACCTCCTAGAAAAGCAGGTGTGTGAGCTGGAAGGAAGAACAAGTACAGAACGTGGTCCTTTCAGGAGAAATGCTGCTCCGGTTTCCAGTAATCAAGTGCCCAAATGGAGCAGAAAGGTCGACTTTGTTCATGATCCTATGAGAAGAACTCCTGACTTGTATTCACAAGAAGTGAGTGATCAAGATGAGGCTGAAATCCATGCACACCACACTAACCCATTTGTGGTTAGTGAGTATTATGATCAACATTAGAGGGGCCCTGCCTCCAGCCAGGCGGAGGACAGAGACAACCGAGTTTACTGGACTGTGTGGATTTGATGGCCTGGCACATCTGACCCCCAGCAGTATAAGGCTCTAGTGGACACTGGTGCGCAATGCACCCTAATGCCATCAAATTTTAAAGGAGCAGAACCCGTTTGTATTTCAGGAGTGACAGGGGGGTCTCAACAGCTGACTGTATTGGAGGCTGAGGTGAGCCTAAGTGGAAAAGAGTGGGAAAAACACCCCATTGTGACTGGCCCAGACGCTCCATGCATTCTTGGCATAGATTTTCTCAGAAGAGGGTATTTTAAGGACCCAAGAGAGTATTGGTGGGCTTTTGGTATAGCTGCCTTGGAAACAGAAGGAATTAAACAGCTGTCTGTGTTGCCTGGTCTATCAGAGGATCCTTCTGTTGTGGGATTGCTGAGGGTTGAAGAACAACAGGTGCCAACTGCCACTACAGCCGTGCACCGACGGCAATACCGCACCAATCGAGACGCTGTAATCCCTATCCATAAACTGATTTGTCAGCTAGAGATCCAAGGAGTCATCAGCAAGACGCACTCCCCTTTTAACAGCCCCATATGGCCAGTGCAAAAGTCTAATGGAGAGTGGAGATTGACAGTGGACTATCGTGGCCTGAATGAAGTCATGCCACCACTGAGTGCTGCCGTGCCAGACATGTTAGAACTTCAGTATGAACTAGAGTCGAAGGCAGCCAAGTGGTACGCCACGATTGATATTGCCAATGCACTTTTCTCCATCCCTCTGGCAGCAGAATGCAGGCCACAGTTTGCTTTCACCTGGAGGGGTGTCCAATGCACCTGGAATCGACTGCCCCAGGGGTGGAAACACAGCCCCAGCATTTGCCATGGACTGATCCATGCTGCACTGGAACAAGGTGAAGCCCCAGAACATTTACAGTACGTTGATGACATCATTATATGGGGTAATACAGCAGAAGAAGTTTTTGAGACAGGGGAGAAAATAATCCAAACCCTTCTGAGAGCTGGTTTTGCCATAAAGCGTAGTAAAGTCAAGGGACCTGCACAAAAGATCCAGTTTTCAGGAGTAAAATGGCAAGATGGACGTCGTCAGATTCCAATGGAGGTGATTAATAAAATAACAGCTATGTCCCCACCAACTAACAGAAAGGAAACGCAAGCTTTCTTGGGTGTTGTGGGTTTCCGGAGACTGCACATTCCAAATTACAGTCAGATATAAGCCCTCTCTATCAAGTGACTCGGAAAAAGAATGATTTTGTATGGGGCCCGGAGCAGCGACAGGCTTTTGAGCAATTAAGCAGGAAATAGTTCATGCAGTAGGCCTTGGGCCAGTTCGGACAGGGCAAGATGTTAAAAATGTGCTCTACACTGCAGCCGGGAAGAATGGCCCTACCTGGAGTCTCTGGCAGAGAGCACCAGGGGACACTCGGGGTCGACCTCTGGGGTTTTGGAGTCAGGGATACAGAGGATCAGAAGACCACTATACTCCAACTGAAAAAGAGATACTGGCAACATATGAAGGGGTCTGAGCTGCTTCAGAGGTGATCGGGACTGAAGCACAGCTCCTCCTGGCTCCCCGACTGCCAGTGTTGGGCTGGATGTTCAAAGGGAGTGTCTCCTCTACACACCTAGCAACTGATGCCACGTTGAGTAAATGGGTCACATTAATCACAGAACAAGCTCGAATAGGGAGCCCCAGCCGTCCGGCAATATTGGAAGTGATCACAAATTGGCCAGAAGGCAAAGATTTTGGAATGGCGCCAGAGGAAGAGGTAGCACGTGCTGAAGAGGCCCTACCATATACTGAGCTACCGGATAATGAGAAGCAATATGCCCTGTTTACCGACGGGTCCTGTCGCATTGTGGGAAAACATCGAAGGTGGAAATCAGCTGTGTGGAGCCCCACATGACGGGTTACTGAAGCTGCTGAAGGAGAAGGTGAATCGAGTCAGTTCGCAGAGGTGAAAGCCATCCAGTTGGCCTTGGATATCGCTGAGTGAGAAAAGTGGCCAGTGCTCTACCTCTATACTGACTCATGGATGGTGGCAAATGCGCTGTGGGGGTGGTTACAGCAGTGGAAATGGAGCAACTGGCAGCGCAGAGGCAAACCCGTCTGGGCTGCTGAATTATGGCAAGATATTGCTGCTTGTAGAGAATCTGGTTGTGAAAGTACGCCGTGTAGACGCTCATGTACCCAAGAGCCGGGCCACTGAAGAACATCAGAACAACCAACAGGTGGATCAGGCTGCCAAGATTAAGGTGTCTCAAGTACATCTGGACTGGCAACATAAGGGTGAACAATTCATGGCTCTCTGGGCCCATGACTCCTCAGGCCATCAGGGAAGAGATGCAACATATAGATGGGCTCGTGACCGAGGGGTGGACTTAACCATGGATGCTATTGCACAGGTAATCCATGAATGTGAGACATGTGCTACGATCAAGCAAGCCAAACGGTTAAAGCCCATTTGGTATGGAGGATGATGGTCAAAATATAGGTATGGGGTGGCCTGCCAGATTGATTATATCACGCTCCCACAAACTCGGCAAGGCAAACACTATGTGCTTACAATGGTGGAAGCAGCCACTGGTTGGTTGGAGACTTATGCCGTGCCCCATGCCACTGCCCGAAACACCATTTTAGGCCTTGAGAAGAAAGCCTTATGGCGGCATGGCACGCCAGAAAGGATTGAGTCAGATAATG
Organism: Strix aluco; assembly: GCF_031877795.1. Lineage (NCBI taxonomy): Eukaryota > Metazoa > Chordata > Aves > Strigiformes > Strigidae > Strix > Strix aluco. Next base: position 27,793,857 of record NC_133970.1, read on the forward strand.
GGACACATTTCCGAAACAACCTCATAGACACCTGGGCCACAGAACATGGCATTGAGTGGATATATCACATTCCCTACCATGCACCAGCCTCTGGGAAAATTGAGCAATACAATGGATTGCTGAAAACTACACTGAGAGCAATGGGTGGTGGAACTTTCAAACACTGGGACACGCATTTAGCAAAAGCCACCTGGTTAGTCAATACCAGAGGATCTGCCAAGCAAGCTGGCCCGGCTCAATCAAACCTCCTACATACCGTGGATGGGGATAAAGCCCCCGTAGTGCGCATTAGGAATATGTTGGGGAAGGCCGTCTGGGTTACTCCTGCATTGGGTAAAGGTAAATCCATGCATGGGATTACTTTTGCCCAAGGACCCGGGTGCACTTGGTGGGTAATGCAGAAGGATGGAGAGGTCCGATGTGTGCCTCAGGGAGATTTGATTTTAGGTGAGAATAGGCAATGAATCAAACTGTCAAATAACCCTGTTATGGCAATTGGTGCCTTGCAACATCCCCGTGCCACATCCAAAGCCTCCTGCTCCACCGACTGAGCCAACTCCACCTCATTCCTCAGCCTTATAGACTGTCATAACAGATGGAACCCAACGTTATGGACTAAATGAACTCAGCAAACATTGTGGAAGAATGGCCCATAGACTGAGGGAATGATATCTGTGAGACCTGGGAAAAAAAGGAGGTTGAGATTCCTTAAGATGTATTTGGAAACCTGAGCATAACGTCAATGGTATGGAATAAGGGGTGGAGACTGTCCTGGTTTCGACCAGGATGGAATTAATTTTCATTGGATTATTTCATACCATGTGATGTCATGCCCAGGGATTGAAGTGAGTAGGCTCTCTCTCTCGCTCTCTCTCGTGCGCACCGTCTGCTCGTCGGGCCCGTGTTGTTGCTGGGGGTGGGGGGGGGCGGGGGGGGGAGGTCGCCGCGCTCGGTAAGCCACTGCTGCGTTTTACCCGTTTCTTTTTGCACTCACTATTGTTACTGTTGTTCTCTTGTTATATTTAGTAAATTCTTTCTTTTTATTCAACCCACGAATTCTCTTCTTTTTTTTGTCCCTCCCCTATCTTACCAGAGGGGGGAGGGGGAGGTGAACAGCCGGCCACGTGGCGTCTGGCTGCCAGCTGAGTTCAAACCTCCACAACCTGCTTGCAGCGATGTTGGATGCCTCACCTACGGATGGACGCATCGCGTAGGATTTCCGGTTTGCGAGGAAGGGCACTCTAAATTCTCGCTGCATCCAGGGTTCCCCAGCAATTGCGGATCTGAATATTAGTACCCCATTAAGTAAGTGTGCTAGTCTGTATCTTCCTTATTTTGTAATACCTAGTCATATGCTTTATGGCAGTGATGTTGTAGAATTATTTTATGTATACTGTGTTTTTTGAAGTTTGTCTAAACCTTAATTGATAAAGCTTTGAAACAAGTCTTGCTGGTGCAGCTGTAAAAGAAAGAAGGGGGAGATGTGGGAGAAAGGCAAGTTGACATCGGCCTGTCAGCCCTGCACAGCCTCTGAGAAGCAGCAAGGCTTTGATGAAAAACAGGCCTTGGGAGAAAGATAAGAGGCTGTTGAGCTATGCCAAGGTGGCAGGGAAAAACAACGGGCAGCTGCAACACTGAACTGTGGAAAAGTACCGAACTGTGAGAAGTTACCGACACATGAACAAGAAGCTGATTGGGCTGCACAGCGCGTGTTAGAGTAGTCTTATGCTGATAGGAGAAAAGGTTGAGAGCTGTCTAATTGCTGATTTGCTAATTATGAAGTAAGAGCTTTAACGAGAGCATAAGTATGTATTGTTGTAAGAAGAGGAAAAAAAGAGAATAAAGAAAGAAAACGGCTCCTGCCCTGCAGAAAGAAAGAAGAACACTCTGACTCATTTTTTTTTTTTGGCCGCTACAGCTTACTTATTAGACCGTAATTCATTATCCAAAGGTGACACCACCCAGCCATTCCCAGAAAGGCCCTTAGTTCATGAACATTTTTTGCCTCCAGTATGCCACAAATGGCTTCCTTACAGTCTGTTCCCAATTGCCGCTGTCCTTTTGATATCTCAAAGCCCAGATATATTACAGGCTGGCTTGCTGTTTGGGCTTTATTTCTGGATACCTTGTACCCATTTAGTCCAAGAAAATTTAAAAGTTCTATTGTTACCTTTATGGAGGTGGATCTTTCTTCTGTAGCAATCAGTATGTCATCCACATATTGCTGTGAATCATCCTGTTTCTATACTTCAAGTTCCTTTTACAGATGATTTCCAAAAATGGTCAGGCTATTTTTTAAATCCTTGGGGTAGTCTTGTCCATGTCAATTGCATTTTTTTTTTTTTTTGTGTCCCATTTGTGGATTTTCCTACTCAAAGGCAAACAATTTTCTGCTTCCTTTCTCCAGAGGTATGCAAAAGGAAGCATTCTTTGAATCAAGCACTGTAAACCACTGATGGGTCTCTTTTAATGCTGTCAACAATATATATAGATTTGCCACTACAGAATAAATGCCCTTAACTATCTGATTCACTGCTCTTAAATCTTGTTACTAACCTATATTCACCTGAAGGTTTCCTAACTGGTAAAACTGGAGTATTATATTTAGATTCACATTCTTCAAGGATTTTATATTCCAAAAACTTGTCAATCATTTCTTAATTCTCCGTCTAACTTCTGGTTTAATCGGGTACTGTTTAATCCTTACTGGTCTTGCACCCTCCTTCAATTGTATTTTCACAGGTAGTGTTAATTTTGATTTGCCAGGTTTATCTGTTTCCTATACTATAGGGATTACTGCTAGACCTATTTGCTGTGGAATTTCTTGTTCTTTTATTCTTTCTTGTATCATTAGGATTTCTCTTGTCTTTGACTCAGGTATTTTTAGGAAGAGTTCCCCTTCCTCAAAAACAATTTGTGCATTTAATTTGGACAACAAATCCCTTCTTAACAAGGGTATCGGATGTTCTGTTGCATACAAGAATTTATGCGTAATTATTTTGTTCCCAAAATTTTAAATACAGGGGTTGTAGAAATGGCCTGGTTTTTCTTTCCTTGTTGCTTTCCTTATGCGTGCTGTTTTCATTCCCAATTTTCCTTTACAGGTATTCAATACTGAAAATGTTGCTCCTGTATCTACTAAAAAATTTAACCTCTTTTTCTCCCAGTTTAATTACAACCAGAGGTTCAGCTGGGTTCCCCTCCAGTCCCCTTCATTCATCATTATTCCTGATGCCTCTTGCTGACCGCCCCTCATCTTTCAACATTCTCGTTTCCAATGCCCTTCTTCTCTACAGTAAGCACACTGATTTATTCCTAGGGGTGCATTAAAATCTCGGTTCCCAGAATTCACAAACCCTCCTCTAAAGTTCCAGTGGCAGGCCACTTTTCCTGATCTTCCAAAACATATAAAGGCCACCAATAATTACAATACTCTTATCATTTGATTTTTATATAAGTCATCATGTAATTCTCCCCAGTGTGTTAACAGACATCCTAATGGGGAAATCTTCGGTACCTTTTCATCAAAAGCCAAATTACCAAAACTCTTACTCTCGAACAATTGTGTTAGTTTAGATGTCATTTCAAAATATTTTAAAATTCACATACACACAATCACTCAATCTTTCTCTTCGTTCTTCTCCGGCTGCACCCCTCGCGGGATAGCAGAACCGTGGATCAGAACTCTGCACTCACTTCATACTTATTTGTACGTCTCAAACTCACACAAACACCACCAATATTTTTTATATTTTTTTTTCCGATTTTTTTTTTAATACCAAAATACAAATACCAATAAAAGCCTATAGCATATAGGCTTTTCCAATACCCAAATTTTTCCAGCTCTGCAATAGCTTTCGCTTATGTCTTATGGGCAGACGCCTAGGCTTCCAAACCCTTTGTCCAACCCTGCGCAGCTTTCACCGCGTCTGACAGGCAGACTTCCCAAACCAAGCGAAATAAGAAGTGTCTTACCAATTCCAGGGGATGTCGCAAAGAGCCTTATGGATCGGGGATCGATGGGTATCCCCGAGAATTCCTCGGTGCCGGCTGGAACCGATCAGGTCCCCGACTCCTCCGATCTCTCTCAGCGAGGTCCCATCTGGGTCACCAGAAACTGTCACCAAAACGGGATAAAAGAACTTATCGACACCAATGTGATGTAGATAAGCAGACACTCCTTTATTAACGGCCGGGTGCACAGGGGAGTCATCTCACCAACAACGCACACCTGAGTCGTGTACAATACTGATTATATTGGATACAGTAATATATATTAATCAAGTTCTCAAACATGCTAATTCGGTAACTCATTTTCATATTCCCACCTCTTTCCGGTCATGCGCACTTGAGTCCTGAAATGAGTCGGGGGGCTGCTTTTGCAACCACCACGGAATACTGACTCAAAAGAAAGACCCCCCAATGCCCTTGACTCAAGGACTTTGGCTCACATTGCAATTTTAACATGCTTCGAGGCCCTTTCACAATACAGCTTTTAAAACACCTGGTCTCCAGGACTATAAATCATGCTTACTAAACAGTCTAACAATGGTACCTCGTCTAGCAGCGTAACTGGTTGTATGGTTACTTTAAAGTAAATGCAACATCTCTATGACTACTTAAAACATTACACCACTATCTTTTATAAAAACCGATATTTCTGTGAGATTCCATTTAATTGATTAGTCCTAATCATTCCTTATCAAAATCACCAAAAATCATCAACTCAATAACAAATCAGTAACAGTCAGTAACAATCACAATCTTAATATGCATACATTATAAACTCTACATACACTGCATACAGCAAATTACTTCTGCTTTCAGCAAATTACTTGGGTTACCAAGGGAATGACAACTGGGTCTTCCAACAAACATACTACCAGATCCTCGGTATTATCCTTGGCCATGCTGCTAATCTGGCATGCTCCCTCCAGTATGGTACATATAGGTCACTCCTTGATCAGCAAGGCATCCCACCAGGTTATCAGGTGATACCAGAGGGGTGTTAGTAACTGTGTCTAGCCATCAGAGCTTTTGGGCCATGGTGTCAGTGATGACCACCTTTTCAGGGTCCCTCCCTTCTCACCTGTGAATACACTCCAGCAGCCCAAGCAACTTCAATTGATTATTCCCTTCTTCCCAGGCCCTCCATGGGGTTATTTCATTTGCGGGATCGGGCCACTGCTTAGCATATCCCTCCATCAGCCGATCTCAAAGCCCTCCTCCTTTGTATTAGATGAAGAGAACAAAAGGGGACCTTCAGGTATAGTGGGTGGGATGAGACTCTGCTTTCAACAAAAAGCTTGATCACAGTTAAGAGCCAAGCACCTGTAAGTCAGGTTTTGGCAGGTATTTAATACACTGCTAAACTGAAGCTCTTTTTATGAAGTGAATGATTTCTGATATTATCAACTTAAGTACTGAGAAACAGGAAGATCTTTAAAAGCCTTCTGGTTTAGAATCTTAGGTCCAAATGCTATTCCTAGAACAAGCCTGGTGTCAGAGCCTCTGCAATCCAAAATTTCTACCAAACTTTTCAAACTTGCTGCTTTTATAGCAGCTCTGTCCATAAACATGTACCCTGTAGCTGAGCTATTTCAAGGGAGAGTCTGTACCTCAAATATCAGTATAAATGTTTGCTTCACATGTTTTTACAGGAGTCTATTATTTGTATGCTCCTTGAGCCAGATCTTCTATTGTTTACTTGGCCCTCTGCTGCATTGCTCTGATCACACACAGGGTTTGGAATGCATTTTAGAATAATAGTTTGACTAAACCAAGTTGTGGCAACTGAGGCACGGACTCTCCATGAAATCCAGAAAGAAAGAGAGTTTATTGTTACAATGGTACATACTTATGCTCTCGGATGCTGTCGGTAAAGCTCTTACTTCATAGTTAACAAATCAGCAATTAGACAGCTCTCAACCTTTTCTCCTATCAGCATAAGACCACTCTCACACGCGCTGTGCAGACCAATCACTCTCTCGTTCACGTGGTAGTAACTTCTCACAGTTCGGTACTTTTCCACAGTTCAGTGTTGCAGCTGTCCGTTGTTTTTCCCTGCCACCTTGGCATAGCTCAGCAGCCTCTTATCTTTCTTCCAAGGCCTGTTTTTCATCAAAGCCTAGCACTTTCTCACAGGCTGTGCAAGGCTGGCAGGCCAATGCCTCCCACACCAAGTAAATGAGTTGGTATAACTAGTTCTCATAGAGCCTACCTGCAGTTGCTGACACAGGCAAACTAGCTGTTATGCAACACTAGCTATTTTTTCTTGTATGCTCTAATTATGATATAGTGAAGTCTAAGTCTGTTGTAGTATACAGTGGGATAAGTATTAGTAAAAAATGAGCAATAGATCAGCTGACGGAAGCTCCTTTCTTGGCCCTAATACTACTGTCTGGAACACTTGCGTTTTATTCTCAGGTTATCTGCTGTTCTGTCTAGCTATTGGGCAGACAATGAGGCTTCAAGGAAACAGCACACCACATCCAGAATGTGAGCAAGAGGTTGTTTATTGACACAAAAACAGAATCTATATGGAACTGATGAGAGTAATTGAATTAGATGGTGTCTTATGTCACTTCTGATACCGGGAGCCCCGAGGTGATGGCATCAGATGGATCTCTCTTCTGGTGTACAGCATGCTGCATAGTCCTGTCTGTATCAAGGCTCAAGCTGACAGGAGCTTCCCCACTTTTATTCCATCATGTGCTGTTTTTATGTCTCTTCCTTATACAGAGCAAACTAGCACTAAACATGTTGTCGGACCTTTGTCCAAGGCCACTAGTTCCTTGTGATAAAAAATATCTTATGTGTTTTCCCTACATCTGCAAAAGCAACAGCTGTCCAGCTGCAAACTGCAGATAGCAAAATATATTTCTCTACTACTGAACCCAGTTAAGTATTTCACAGGCATTCCAGAGAGGAAGAGAACACAACAGGACTTAACTCTCCTTAATATAGGATCGTAGTAAAATTCCAGTTGGAAGGGACCTCAGGAGGTCTCTAGTCCAATCTCCTGATCAAAGTAGGGTCAGCTATGGGGTTAGACCGGATTGCTCAGGACTTTATTCAGTCTGGTCTTGAAAGCCTTCAAGGATGGGGACCACACAACCTCTCTGGGCACCTTGATCCCATGCTTGACCATCCTCATAGTGAAAAAGTTTCTCGTTCTATCCAGTCAGGGCCTCTCTTGTTTCCACTTATGCCCGTTGTCTCCTGTTCTCCCACCATGCACTACTGTGAAGAGCCTGGCTCCGCCTTCTTGATAGCCTCCTTGTAGGTACTGGAAGGCTACTGTTAGCTCCCCCCCCCCAAGCCTTCTCTTCTTCAGGCAGAAAAAGACCAGTTCCCTCAGTCTCTCCTCATAGAGCATGTGCTCCAGGCCCCTGATGATCTCAGTGGCCTTCCACTAGACATGCTCCAGTTGATCAATGTCTTTCCTGTATTGTACGGGGCCCAAAACTGGACACAGTATTCCAGATGTGGTCTAATGAGTGCTAAGTAAAGGGGGATAATCACTTTCCTTGATCTAATGGCTATGCTACTGTTAATGCAGCCCAGGATGCTGTTGGCCACCTTTGCTGCCAAGGCACACTGCTGGCTCATGTTCAGATTGCTGTCTATCAAGAGCTCCCAGGTCCTTTTCAGCAAAGCTGCTCCCCAGCCAGGCAGTCCCAAGCCTGTATCTTTGCAAGGGGTTCTTCCTTCCCAGGTGCAAGACTAGGTGCTCATTCTTGTTGAATTATATGAGGTTTCCATGGGCCCATTCCTCCAGCCTGTCTGTGTCTCTCTGAATGGCGGCCCTGTCCTTAAGAGCATCATCTGCAAACTTGACAAGAGTGCACTCTGTTGCCACCTCCAGGTAATTGATAAAGATGTTCAACGGGACAGGTTCCAGGGTAGACCCCTGCAGTACTCCACTTGTCACTGCCCTCCAGGTAGAATATGACCCATTAACCACTATCCTTTGAGCTCGACCATCCAACTAGTTTTTCACCAATCTAGTTGCCCCCCCTTCCCCGCCATCCAGACCATAACATACTAACCTGGATACAAGAATAGGGTGGGAGACAATGTCAAAAACCTTGATAAAGTCGAGGTAAATGTCCATGACCTGAACTATTTTAATCGAAGTAGTCAATCAGGCTGGTCAGGCATGATTTATCTTTGGTAAATCCATGATGACTGTTTCCAATAGCCGCCTTGTTCATGTGCCCAGAACTGTTTTCCAAGAGGACTTGCTCCATGACTTTCTCAAGGACTGAAGTGAGGCTGACAAGTCTGTAGTTCCCCAGATTGTTCTTTTGGCCATTTTTGAAGATGGATGCATCATTTGCCTTCATCTAGTCATCAGGAACCTCCCCCTTTCCAATGACACAACCATGACTTTTCAGAGATGATAGATGAAGCGCAGGGCAGACTCTGTACCAGTGGGGGGGTAGTGCAGGACCAGTGAACATTCCTTAGTACAGAGCGCCCTAGTGCCCGCCCGCTGGGTCATCGGTGCTGCCTGTTTGTTCGGGCTCAGTGTTTGAAGTGTCACAGGTGAAATATCTCCTCTAGTGGGAGGCAGTAATTCTGTGTTAATTGTTGTCTTGAATTTAGGTGCATACTCTGTGGGGAGAGTGCACCCTTGTACCATCTGCCTGCGGGGGATATTGTCAGCTTACTTGGGTAGCGTTTTAAGGTAAAGCAGACGAGATGGGAAGCGGCCAGAGTGGGGGAATAGTCAAAAAGAGTCCCCTAGGCTGTATTTTAACACACTGGAAGAAGATAGGGGGACCTCCAGGTGCAAGTGTGAATAAAAAGACACTAATAAAATATTGCAATCAGTGGTGGCCCCTATATAAATTGGATGAGAGGGAAAATGGCCCCTTAATGTGTCCTTGAATTATAACCCCCTGCTACAACTGATGCTGGTTTTAAGGAGGGAAGGGAAGTGGGATGAAGTCTCCTATGCAGACATGTTTTTCACCCTCTGAGACCATCCTGAATATCAAACAGAGTGTGGCCTGGCACCCCCACGAGATCCACTACTGCTGGCACTGGAAAAAGAAAATAAGAAGGAAGGGAAAGGGAAGTTGAAAAGATGTTGTTCATCATGCAGTATAGGACAGAGATGCACAAAACTGGGGAAAGAGAAAGGGGCCGAAATAAAGGATTTACCAGAGTACTATAAACCACCGTTAGGAAGCCGGCAGGAGGAGAGTGAAAGTTCGGAATCAGGCTCCCTGCCTCATAGCCCCATATCCTCTCACACTCGGAGACGGGAGAAACCGGAGAAATGAGCAGTGGTGCCAGCTCCCTTGAGAGAGGCCATAGGGCCAGATGGGGGCCCTGTCAGAATAAAAGTCCTGTTCACTTGCTTTGATCTCGAAACTTGGAAAAGTGTAGCGAAGGGTTATCGAAGCGACTCTGTTGGGGTGACCAAGCATTTTCAGTTTCTAATAAAACAACATGATCCAGATTGGAGTGATATACAATTATTATTGGATCACACGACAGAAACTGAAAAACAATTAATATTAAAAACAGCCCAGGATCTGGCTACTGATCACCTCAGAAGTACAGGAGAAGATATAAAAGATCACTTCCCCTTACAGGACTCACGTTGGGACCCCAAGAAAGGAGCCCATATGAGATTGCTAAATGCATATAGAGATTGGATTTTAAGGGGCATGGAACGGGCTATACCGAAAGCAATTATCTGTTCGGCCCTATACGCTGTTCGACAGGGACCTAAAGATACTCCATCAGAATTCCTGGATAAGCTGCGGGATACCATGAGGCGACACACACCCTTAGATCCAGGATCAGAGGTGGGAATACAACAGTTAGTGTCATTATTTATAGGGCAATCAGCACGTGACATTGGAAAGAAGTTGCAGAAGCTGAAACTGCCAGAGAGTAGTGTAGGAGTCTGGGCCGCACTGGAGGGAAGTTAGTGCAGGCAGAAGAATGCAAGGACGAAGACAAGGCCAGCAAAATAAGGCTGGCAAAAACACACAAGATAGCAGATAAGTGAGAAACACCTGTGGTCAGCAAAAGCACACAAGTCTGAGCAAAACAGGGTATGAGATAAGGGAGTTTTGGCAAGTTTTGGGCTTTACGTGCTAATTGCAATTAACCAATGCAAATGCTTGTAGAGGCGCGTGAACAGCGCGTGTAGATGACCTGTAGCCTATTAGAAGATAGATGAGTGCGTGTACGGAACTTAGTAGGATATAAATGTAACCAGGATGGAAAAATAAAGATGGACGAACTGATCATCGCATTGGTGTTGTGTCATTCCTGTTCCCGCATGGAGAAATAAGGACCCCGGCTAATGGTGACCCCAACAGAGTAGGAATTTGGAGACCTTGTTGGACGTAGCATGGAGAGTATACAGCAATAAGAGAGGAGGAGATCTGCATCCTGTTGTAACAAACCCATATACACTATTAATCAGATTAGTACCTGAATTGGCTTGGTTTACTGTACTGGACTTAAAAGACGCCTTCTTTTGCTTGCCTTTGAGCTCCGAAAGTCAGTTATTGTTTGCATTTGAATAAGAAAACACGGAATCCAGAAGGAAGATGCAATTAAAATGGACTGTGCTACCCCAAGGATTTAAAAATAGCCCGCCCCACTCTTTTTGGAAACCAACTACCTAAAGACCTGGAGCAATGGGAGCGGTCGCATGGAATCGGGAAAGTTCTGCAGTATGTAGATGATATATTCAATTTTTTGGGACTTAATGGTTATCAAGTCTCTCCACAGAAAGCTCAAGTAGCTCTGCGGCAAGTAACTTACCTTGGATACGAGGTCACGGCTGGTCAACGGACCCTAGAACTGCGAGGAAGGAGGCCATCTGTCAGAGCCCTCGACCACAGACAGCTAAAGAGCTCCGCACGTTCCTAGGAATGACTGGATGGTGTCACCTGTGGATATATAACTACGGACTCATGGTAAAACCCCTTTATGAACTATTAAAATCACAGAATCACAGAATCACAGAATTGTCTAGGTTGGAAAAGACCTTAAAGATCCTCCAGTCCAACCATTGACCTAACACTGACAGTTCCCAACTACAGCATATCCCTAAGTGCTAAGTCAACTTTACTCTTAAACACCTCCAGGGATGGGGACTCCACCACCTCCCTGGGCAGCCCATTCCAACGCCTAACCACCCGTTCTGTAAAGAAATGCTTCCTAATATCCAGTCTAAACCTTCCCTGGTGCAATTTGAGGCCATTACCTACTGTAAAATAACAGTACCATCTGCATTATTATGGGCTATAGTGATGGCAGAACACAGAAAATCCCATGGGGGAGGGGGGAGGGGTAGAGGAACGTATAGTTGCCCAAGCAGGTGACAGAGCAATGTGAAATCTGTTTACAAAATAATCCTAAAACAGGACTGAAGACCCAACCCGGGTGGATAAGGAAAGGAAATTACCCAGGACAACAATGGCAGATTGATTTTTCTGAACTCCCAAGAAAAGGGGGGTTTCGGTACCTTTTGGTCCTGACAGATACCTTTTCCAGGTGGCCAGAAGCATTCCCTTGCCGAACTAATAAAGCCAGAGAAGTAACTAAGGTATTGTTACGAGAAATAATACCAAGGTTTAGAGTTCCAGCAACAATGTCATCAGATCGGGAATCACATTTTGTGGCAAAAATTATCCAGCAGTAAACTTTTAGGAATAAATTAGCAATTACATACCCCATATAATCCACAAGCAAGTGGTCAAGTAGAAAAAATGAATCCTTTAATTAAATTACACATAGTAAAACTAGGCCAGGAAGCTAGCTTATCCTGGCCCCAAGAATTGCCCTTAGTCCTTCTAAGGTTCAGAACCAAACCTAGAACTAAGGAGGGATTAAGTCCTTTTGAAATAGTATATAGCAGACCGTATATGATACGGGCAGGAACATCAACCCAGGTTGGAGATGAAATAGTAACGGATTATAAGTCTACAAAAGAAGCTGCGAGAAATATAGAAATTGGTCCTAGGGACCAGGGCTCGAGGTCTGGACAGGCCTGTACACAACATTAAACCTGGTGATTATGTATATATAAGATCTTTTTCAGATTCACCTCTGGAACCAAAATGGGAAGGTCTGTTTCAGGTGCTACTAACTTCACATACAGCCATCAAGATTAAAGAACGATCATCGTGGAAACATCACACTCAAGTTAAAGGAGCCCCCAAACAGCAATGGGAATCAAAATCGACTGGACCCCTGAGGCTCCGAATCCAACAAAAGGATGGACGTTAGTTATCAACATGATCAAACCATGGGGAGGGATCGTAAGTACGTGGGACTCTAACACACATTATACATTAACACAGAATATCTCCCTAATTCTAGGTAAGATCAATTGTTAGATATGTACTCAAATACCTGCTTTGATATAGCAAAAGAATTTGCTTAGGAAAAAGAAAAGGGGGGAATTGATACAAGGAAATGATCACCTGCTTTGCAGCTTATTTACTTATAGCAACTTATAATGATTTCTGAACATTGCTTAATAATCCTGCTTGCCCTGACTGTTCTGTGGAAGCTTACCAAGGGCTACTGCTACTGTGTTCATCAAAACAAAGCAGTTTTCTGTGGAAACTTACCAAGAATTACTATGTTCGGCAAAAATATGTTTCTTGTCCTTGGAAAGCAGATGTGCTCTAACTAGTTTAGTCTTTGTAATGGATAGATAGCCATATATGGGCGGTAGAAATCGATATACTGGTGCTTTTAGATAAGATAGAGGTGGTAAACCAGCGGGAACCACTCTTTTTATTCAAGAAATTGGCTAAGACAATCTGCGCATGCTCCGAGGAAAAGTACAAGGTGAGAAAGACTGTGAGCCTTCCTCCAAAAGACCCCCGAAGATGACCACCAGGAGGCAATGCGCAGGTGCAAAGAGAACATAAACTGCTGACACCAGCCTTTCGAACTAACCCAGCCTTACTTATGCATATGTATGTTTGTGTTATGTAATCCAACGAGTATGTATATCCACACTCTATAAGTTTTTGGTAAAATGTGCTGTTGGTGTGCAAGCTTCTTTGTGGAGAAATCCCCTTGCACCCCGGCACTGGAGTAAACATACCTGCTTTATAACTCTATTCGAGTTGTAGAGTCTGTTTCCACAAATCAGGGGCCTGGAAAGAAGAAAGTCAAGATCCTGGCTGGAGGAAAGAACCTGGAAGTGGGGGAGATCAGGGAGATGCGTGGAGACAAATGCAGAGGGACATGCAGGAGCCTTGGCCAGTAATGTCTGAGACTGGTAACTGGGGGCAGCTGCACAGCACAAAACCGACATGACTTTCTGCTCAACCCTTCTGGACCAGCAGTGATCTTCCAGATGAGAAGGGAAGTAGAGTCATAGTGAATGTACTGCTGGGGCGGGGGGGGGCGGGGGGGAAAGAGTGAGTGAGTGAGTGAGTGAGTGAGTAAGATAACCAAGTAGGGTAAAAAGCTCTAATTTCGTTGTTCCTTAAATAAATCCCAGTATCCAGATCCAGCACAGGTTGTTGTTTGCTCACCTGTGGCAATCACAGGGCTGGGATAGGCTGGAGACACTGATCATGGTCAGCTCCAAAAGGGTACAAAAAGGCACATCCAAAACCTGCACACGGTCACTAACCTAAGAATAACCCAGGATGCATTAGAAGGACTTGACAGCTGGAATTCCTTGTCCTCCATGTCATCACCTAACATCTGGCATCTTGCTGCCTGACTGCTGGACAGATGGCTTGAACATGCATAGCCCTGGTGCTGTCAGGGAGCAAGGAGGGCTAGCTGCTCCCTAAGGGATGGGGAGCAAGGAGCTAGGCATGATAACAAGGCCAGCAGGATAGAGGCCTTGCCAGTGAAAGGGCTCAAACAAATGAATTTCTGACAATCATTGATTAAGACTAAACTATGATGCATGAAAGCTTTGCTTGTGTTTTGCTTTGTTTGTTTCCCAAGGACTCCTTAACTGTTTCCCTAGGCCTCTTTGTCTGTTTAGACAAGATTAAAATGCTCCCTATGTAAATCACTGATAGCAGACTCAAAGCCTTCAACGGACACTTGGGCAACTCCTAGAATGGGCAAACCAAGATAAGGGGGACTCGAACAGAAGGACACAGAGATCCTATCATAGGGAGGATGATTTTGCTGATTTAGGAAGAAGGCACCTGGACTTTACTTCACAGCACATGCTCTGGAAAGAAGGTCAACTAGCGAACACCGTGAAGAAGACTACTTACTTCTTCCCTCGACCACCAAAGACCCTCACTCTATTTTTACTACGCATGCTTGGACTATGTAAATGAATTCTGGGAGCTCATTATCATAAGACACCCCTTTCCAGGAAATCTAATGAATATGTATGATTTGTGTGTATGTAAACTGATGTCCCTTGCTAGTTCGGAGGAGCCCTTATGGTGGAGAATCCCCAGGGCGACCCCAGCGCTGCTAATAAAGAATACCTGCTTAACAGTAAAAAAAACTTCACTGTTGAGTCAATTACTTTGTTTCACCAGCCAGGGCCCAGTCCCACAATACCCAACCAAGGCAGACCCAAGAAGAGTCAACCAAGAGTCTAGATCATCGGGCAAGTTCATGATGATGAGGCAGGTCCGAGGTCAAGCCAGGAAGTCAGTCCATGTGTTACTGATTGTTACTGATTTGTTATTAATTTGAGTTGATGATTTTTGGTGATTTTGATAAGGAATGGTTAGGACTAATCAATTAAATGGAATCTCACAGAAATATCGGTTTTTATAAAAGATAGTGGTGTAATGTTTTAAGTAGTCATAGAGATGTTGCATTTACTTTAAAGTAACCATACAACCAGTTACGCTGCTAGACGAGGTACCATTGTTAGACTGTTTAGTAAGCATGATTTATTGCCCTGTAGACCAGGTGTTTTAAAAGCTGTATTGTGAAAGGGCCTCGAAGCATGTTAAAATTGCAATGTGAGCCAAAGTCCTTGAGTCAAGGACATTGGGGGGTCTTTCTTTTGAGTCAGTATTCCGTGGTGGTCGCAAAAGCAGCCCCCCGACTCATTTCAGGACTCAAGTGCACATGACCGGAAAGAGGTGGGACTATGAAAATGAGTTACCGAATTAGCATGTTTATGTATGAGAACTTGATTAATATGCATTACTCTATCCAATATAATCAGCATGCTACACGAGTTAGGTGTGCGCTGTTGGTGAGACGACTCCCCTGTGCACCCGGCCGTTAATAAAGGAGTGTCTGCTTATCTACATCACATTGGTGTCGATAAGTTCTTTTATCCCATTTTGGTGACACATGTTTCAGGGTCCAGTTCAATGGGGGGCCATAACCTGGCACAGCCATGGCTGTGTCTGAGCTGGAGACAGGCACTTCTACAATGTAGCTCAGGCAGGGACAGAAGACCCATGGCTCATGACTGAGCTTAAATGGAGCTCTGGGCCCATGGGTAGGTGGTGTGGGTGGAAACCTCAGTTGAGGCTGGTCAGGGCTATTAAGGCCGGTCAGGGCTATTAAGGCCTACTAGTGCATTCAGGACCCTGACAGGTACCTGACTGCTGGACAGACTTCTTGGACACTTACTGTGCTGCTTGTGAGTGTGAGACTGTGACTGACACTTGTTCTGTTTCATTTTTTATTTTAAATAAAATCACCTTCCCCTCCTATAAGGTTTCACATTGATATTTGCTACACTGTTGATACAATGTTGCTACGATATTTCCTACAGTAGAAGTTATTCATTTTGCCCTTGATGTCCCTTGCAAGTCTAAAGTTCAGGTGAGCGTTGGTGTATTGGGTTTATGTGGCAAGGTTTTGGTAGCGGGGGGGGGGGGGGGGAGGTGCAGGGGTGGCCTCTGTTTCTAGCCAGCTGGCCAAAGATGAGCCAATCAGTGCAGCTGGTGGCACCTCTGTGAAAGCATATTTAAGAAAGGGTAAAAAGTGCTGCGCAACAACAGCTGGGAGAGAGGAGTGAGAAAACAACCCTGAAGACATCAAGGTCAGAGAACGAGAAGGAGGAGGTGCTCCAGGCTCCAGAGCAGAGATTCCCCTGCAGCCCATGGAGAAGACCATGGTGAAGCAGGTTGTCCCCCTGCAGTCTACGGAGGGCCACCTCAGAGCAGATATCCACACTGCGGCCCGTGGAGGACCCCACGCCGGAGCAGGTGCATGTGCCCAGAAGGAAGTTGCAGCCTGTGGAGAGCCCACGCTGGAGTAGGCTCCTGGCAGGAACTGCAGCGCATGGAGAGGAGCCCATGCAGGAGCAGGTTTTTCTGGCAGGAACTGCAGCCCATGGGGGACCCACACTGGAGCAATCTGTTCCTGAAAGACTGCACCCATGGAAAGTAACCATACTGGAGTAGTTCTTGAAGATGGGGAGGAGGAGACAGAAAAGTCAGGAATGAAGGAGTGAAGTTGACCTTGGGAAGAAGGGGGGGTGTGTGTTTTCAGTTTTATCTTTGTTTCTCAACATCCTACTCTATTTTTAATTGGCAAGAAATTAAATTAATCTTCCCCAAGTCGAGTCTGTTTTGCCCATGATTGTTGAGGGAGGATATCGGACCTGCACAACTCTATGAGAGTTATAACAAGCAAATCCGTTTATTTTTCCAATAGTACATACTTATGCTCTCGCCAAAGCTCTTACTTCATAATTAGCAAATCAGCAATTAGACAGCTCTCAACCTTTTCTCCTATCAGCATAAGACCACTCTCACACGCACTGTGCAGACCAATCACCTTCTTGTTCACGCGCTGTTCACGCGGCGGTAACTTCTCACAGTTCGGTACTTTTCCACAGTTCAGTGTTGCAGCTGCCCGTTGTTTTCCGCTGTCACCTTGGCACAACTCAGCAGTTTCTTATCTTTCTCCCAAGGCCTGTTTCTCATCAAAGCCTAGCTGTTGATTCAGAGGCTGTGCAGGGCTGACAGGCCAACGCCTCCCACATCTCCCCCTTCTTTGTTTTACAGTTGCACCTGCAAGACTTGTTTCAAGGCTTTATCAATTAAGGTTTAGAAAAACTTCAAAAAACACAGTATACCTAAAACAATTCTACAAAAGGCTAAAAATAAAACAGCAGTTACAGTTACTAGTTGAAAAGACTAGGACAGTCTTTGACTGGGTATTACAAAATAAGGAAGATACAGAATAGCACATTTACTTAATGGGGTACTAACAGTCAGATCCGCAATTGCTGGGGAACCCTGGATGCAGCGAGAATTTAGAGTGCCCTTCCTCGCAAACCGGAAATCCTACGCGATGCGTCCATCCGTAGGTGAGGCATCCAACATCGCTGCAAGCAGGTCCAGCCTCTAAATCAGCAGGCCAAAATAACTGGCAATTTTCTTTGAGCGGAAACATCTGATTTCATCCTCCTGTTGGGTTCCACCCAGAGCCTGGCCACCACTCAAGGGGGAAAACCAAGGGGGTTTCTAATAAGGTTAAACACTTGAGTTCTTAATTCTTAATATTGCTAAACAAAGAAAGTTGAATACACACATTCTTATAGCATTTCATCCTTATTAATAACTACATTTTGTCTAAGCTACATCTTTCACTAGTGACTAGTGTTATAATCACGGAAAGCCAATTCTTATAAAAATATAATTTTATTTGGGTTCAATCAATTTTGGGTAGGAAGCAATAGGCAAAGCAGCGCTGGGTGCGCGGAGAGCCGTAACTCTGCCACACGCACCCCGAGTTCAAAAAAACCAGAATCTTTTGTATTCTTCTGCCGCCGTCTTAACCAATCCCTTTTCGTCAGATAGTTGTCCTGCTCTTCTTCCATAGGGTCATTTGAGTTGCTGGGGTACGTGTCCTCCTCCTGTTGGGTCTTTTGAAAGTCTCGAAGCCTTGGTCTCTTGGCACGCTTTTCTCCTATTGGATCTTTTGGAAGCCTCATGATCCCGTCTTTCGGCGGGCTTTTTCAAAGAACAGTTACATGTTATCTCCGGGTGGGGGTTTCTAGGAGGTGGTTACATTGTTCCAAGCGAATAGCACACTTTATATTTTACCCGTATATATTCAAACATTCATCATAATTATAATATAGGTTATAGTGATCACAAATCATTTCAGATCCATACAGGGTACCATATTCTATTTTTTACAATATTTCAGGCAGCAGGATATTAGGGTTTGACATTTACAAACCATTCAAGTGTAACGTACCTGTCTTGTTTAACTTGGCAAATTGGTTACAATGTTTTATTACACTAGTAAGCCTATATATTTCATTAAGGAGTTGCAATTACTGTTAGCCTTTTCTCTTAAAAGAGTTGGCAACCGTAGTGTGATTAAGGACAGAGATAGTGTATTTTGTCCTATTGCAGCAGCAAGCATTACCCATCCATTCTGCTTAAATGATCAGTCGAAGAGACCGCAAACTGTCGGCACAGGGGCACCCACAGCACCCACAGCCGGCTCCTGAGCGTCCACCAAAAGCTGCCTCTCACGCCTCAGGAATGGTCGCACACACCTTGCCGGTAACCACCAGGGACCGTGACCTGTGGAGACACAAGCATAACCTCTTCCCCAGGTTATTAAAGGATATGGTCCTTCCCACTTACCACTCTCCAGGTTTTTTGCTAACACTTGAGCCTTGCCCTGGACTTCTTGTTGATCTGGTATCTGTGATGAGAAGTGACGCAATATTGGTGGCACCTGTGAGACAGGGGAAATGTTTAAAAAGTTCATGACATATAATGCCTTATTTAGCC
Organism: Strix aluco; assembly: GCF_031877795.1. NCBI lineage: Eukaryota > Metazoa > Chordata > Aves > Strigiformes > Strigidae > Strix > Strix aluco. The sequence goes on from NC_133970.1 coordinate 27,812,570, forward strand.
TTTCGTGAGGTGTAGATTGATACCCTCCATCTCCCCCTTTTTGTTGTTGTAATAGATGCATTAGTGTGCCATGCGTACGTGTTACGGAGCCTTCTAAATAAGCAACCCACCACCAATTTAAAAAAATAAATAAATTTATTTTTTCTAAAACCACCAATCAGCCCTCCGTATATTACAGATCCGGATGTCCGCAAGAGGAGGACAGAATAACTTTCTGGGGTTTAACAATAACCCCAAAGACTTTACAAAACCCCACTCCCCAGGGGTTTAACGAGAACCCCAAACGCAAACTCCACTTCCTGGGGTTTAACGGGAACCTGAAACGTAAACAAAACCTCACACCCCAGGGGTTTAACGGGAACCCCGAACGCAAACTTCACTTCGTGGGTTTAACGAGAACCCAAAACGTAAACAAAACCTCACTACCTAGGGTTTAACAACAACCCAGAACGCGCTATCACTCACCTGGAAAATGAGGACTCTCAACCTCGAGGACCTGCTCAGGGCAGCGTCCCAACCCAAGGCACCTCGACGAGTTTCCTTGGGCAGCGTCCTGACCCAAGGGAAGAGTCCTGACCGCAGCGTGCAGCTCCAGGGGACGAGCTCAAAATGGCTCCCCCAGGGGACTCCGTTTATACCCAGACCGAATCTGACCTGTAGTCAATAGCGGCTCCCATTGGTCAAAGGTCTCAACTACCGCGAGACCCTGAAAACAAAGACAGCCAAAAGCTGCCACGTTTCAACAACCAGGAAGCTCTGTTTTCACTGGGCGGATGCACCTGCCACAGTACGCTCCACAATGGCCTGTCCGGTCGGTGAGTGGGGAATGCCGGTCAGATGCTTGACTCCCTGTGAGAGATTGAAATGGCCTATGACTGTCTCAAAGCTTGCTTGTGTCTGTGCAAACCTCCAAGAGAAGCTGCTGCGGCCTGTGAATTGTTCTGGGGGATGTCGCCCAGAGAAGGGAGAGTGTATTGAAGGATGGACCCCCCCACTTCTTTGCGGTTGCATTGTCCGGACTCTTTAGACAAGCCTCAAAGGGGCAGACCTGTGCTGAGTTGCGGCATCCTGTAGCCGTTTGTGGATCTATTGTGTAGGCCAGACCCCATGCATGCATTGCTAACGAACTGACAAGAGGCAAATGTTCCTGCTCTGAAGCCAGATGCAACAAAACTTGTTGGATCAGAGAGAAAAAAACTAAAGGTGGGCAGATATGTTAATCAGCAGATACGATAAACTTAAAAAGACAGCAGAAAATTTTCTCAGTGTGCATCCACCATCGAAGCCAGATCCGTGCGCACCACCACCGAAGAACTGAAGACTGAGGACCAACGGGACGCCGCTGGATCCATGGTGGTGACAATTCTTGCAGCCCTATCCTGCATCCTTGCTTTATTTCTGCCTTTTCCTTCCATTCTGTACTATCGCTACCCCTCTTCACTTCTTTAATAATAAAAAACCTCTTTTGGGTATACGGCATTTGACCTCGTTTGTGTCTTAATGTCGCTCTTGAGATCGTATCGAAACCTCCCCCGACACTGGATCAGGACACTCCCCACTGTATGGCAGGACGCAAACACTGCTCCAGAAAAGGTATCAACAGACACATGTACATATTTTAACGTTCCAAATGCAGCAAAGGGAGTGACATCAGATTGCCATAATTCTGAGGAGGTGAGTCCCCGAGGGTTGACACCACTAGCTGTTGAAGAGAGGGAGTCCTTCTGGCATTCAGGGCAAGTCGCAGTGATGTCTTTAGCCTGATGCCTTGATAAAGAAAACTGGTTTTGTATTGCCCTGGCATTTTGGTGGAAAAAATGCATGTGAAAGCCGAGCTTGCTCAAAGACATTTGTATTAGCCACTGTAACATGTGCATAGTAACCGGAACAATGATACACACAGGTTCCTGACCAGCAAGTAATAGTAGGCGCTGCCTACCTTTCATGATCAGTTTGCCAAACATTTCTGGACGAGTAGTGACTGTCTTGTGCATTTGGTGTGACAAAAAAATCCATTCAATAATAACAAGAGGGTCACTAAGTGTTTCATCCCACTGAAACAGCAGAGCATAGGGCTGCCCTGGAGGGTTAAATAATACCAGTTGATACGGATGGCCGGGCACACATCGCGATGCTTGTGTTTCTGAGATGGCGTTAGCCACACGGTGGAGATCTTGTTTCGCTTTCTCTGTAAGTACTCTGGGTGATGTCAGTGAAGGATCTCCTCACAAAATATCAATCAAGCTATGCAGATCATCATTAGTTAGGCCCAACAACAGCCTTATCCAATTTATGGCTCCCAACAGTTTCTGTAAATCATTTAAAGTCTTAACATCAGTTTTAAGTTTAAGGTGTTGGGGGACAATGGTCTGTTCACAAATTCTCCACCCCAGGTACTGCCACGGTGATGATCTCTGTACCTTTTCAGGTGCTATTTGTAACCCCATTTGAGATACTGAGTCTTTGGTTAAAGCAAGAGCCTTTTCCATGATCTCCTGTGTTTCTGCTGATATAAGGAAGTTATCCATATAATGATATATTAAGGTGGCGCAAAATTTCCATTGGCAAGGACCACTGATCCACCCACACAGGTGATTCTGTTAAAGCACGGAGTTGGCAGCAGCGGCCCCGGGCCTCCCTGAGCCCTCCTGTCGCGGAGCAACTGTCTGCGGCCATCTGGCACCGCACGATCGTCCGTCCCACCTCCCCCAAACACCAAAAGCGGCAGTTTTTACAGAAGATGCTGACACTGTGATGCGGCGTCCCTTGTCCATTCTAAAAGGACTAACTTTAAACCTTTCTGATGGTCAGTGCACTAAAGGCCTTGATTTAAAAACAAAGAAGGGGGAATTTTTGGGGCACACCACATAATCAACTAGCAATGGCTTTATATATTCTTAATGGTGTTTTGATGTTTGTAGTATTTGTCATTTTATGTTGTGTGAGTAATAAGTGTAAGGGCCCCTTTGTGTGGGTGTGTGACTGTTCTGCGGGTGTGAGACGCAGCCCAGCTGCAGCTGCGGAGTGCGGAGTTCTCTGACCCGCAGTTCCGTTATCCCATGATGGAAGCGGCTGGAGAGGAACGAAGCGCAGGGCAGACTCTGTACCAGTGGGGGGGTAGTGCAGGACCAGTGAACATTCCTTAGTACAGAGCGCCCTAGTGCCCGCCCGCTGGGTCATCGGAGCTTCCTGTTTGTTCGGGCTCAGTGTTTGAAGTGTCATAGGTGAAATATCTCCTCTAGCGGGAGGCAGTAATTCTGTGATAATTGTTGTCTTGAATTTAGGTGCATACTCTGTGGGGAGAGTGCACCTTTGTACCATCTGCCTGAGGGGGATATTGTCAGCTTAATCAGGTAGCGTTTTAAGGTAAAGTAGACGAGATGGGAAGCGGCCAGAGTGGGGGAATAGTCAAAAAGAGTCCCCTAGGCTGTATGTTAAAACACTGGAAGAAGACAGGGGGACCTCCAGGCTCAAGTGTGAACAAAAAGACACTAATAACATATTGCAATCAGTGGTGATTTGTAATAATTTAGTCGATACTGATCAGGCGTGGACCTAGCAGCCTCCGAGTCAGTAACATCATTAGATACCACGGTAGCCTTGATACCAACAGGAGCATATGGACCATTGGGAAATGGAAAAAGTGCATTATTACTGGGAAGATCATCTACAACCTTACAGGGGTTGTTCATTTTACCAGGGGTCATAGATGCCAATTATGAAGGGGAAATCAGAATTGTGGCCTGGACCCCTGGACCCCCGTGTTCAGTAACAAAAGGGTCAACAATTGCTCAGCTTGTTTATTTTACTGCGGCTCCCCCTAATAGTATGCCGAGAAGCCGGGGTGACTCAGGATTTGGATGAACAGGTACTCCTCAAGTATTTTGGGCTCAGAAAGTGACACAAGGTCGACCTCTGGTAAAATGTGCCCTCACTAAAGCAGAAGGATCTGTTGAACTGACAGGCATTTTAGATACTGGTGTGGATGTGACGGTAATATCTGTAAGCAGATTGGCCGTTAGCTCGGGTAACTCAAGCGTTTGTTGGGGTTGGTGGTCATGCTGTAACATTTCAAAGCAAAGGTCTCATTCATGTAAGGGGCCCAGAAAACAGGGGAGAAAATATTCGTCCATTTATATTGGAAACCCCTATTACATCATGGGGTCGTGACTGTATGGCTCAATGGGGAACTCAAATTGGATCAAATTTGTCTTAATCGCCACTGCAGCACAGCCCACCCTGAAACTAACCCTGAAACTAACCTGGAAAACAGAATCACCTGTGTGGGTGGGTCAGTGGCCCTTGCCAATGGAAAAGTTGTGAGGATATGGGTACGTTACAGCCAGGAATGCCCTCCCCAACAATGATTCCCCGAAACTGGCATCTTGTAATAATTGATCTAAAGGATTGATTTTTTTTTAACCATTCCCTTGCATCCGGATGATGCACCTAAATTTGCCTTCTCTGTTCCCAGTATTAATGTCAGTGAACCTGCAAGACGGTACCACTGGGTTGTTTTACCACAAGGCATGAAAAATAGTCCCACGATGTGTCAGTGGTTTGTTGCAAAGGCTTTGAGCCCTGTTAGAATGCAGGTCCCCCAGGCTGTTATATATCATTATATGGATGACATCCTCATAGCAGCAGAAACACAGGAGATCATGGAAAAGGCTCTTGCTTTAACCAAAGACTCAGTATCTCAAATGGGGTTACAAATAGCACCTGAAAAGGTACAGAGATCATCACCGTGGCAGTACCTGGGGTGGAGAATTTGTGAACAGACCATTGTCCCGCAACAGGTTAAACTTAAAACTGATGTTAAGACTTTAAATGATTTACAGAAACTGTTGGGAGCCATAAATTGGATAAGGCTGTTGTTGGGCCTAACTAATGATGATCTGCATAGCTTGATTGATATTTTGTGAGGAGATCCTTCACTGACATCACCCAGAGTACTTACAGAGAAAGCGAAACAAGATCTCCACCGTGTGGCTAACGCCATCTCAGAAACACAAGCATCGCGATGTGTGCCCGGCCATCCGTATCAACTGGTATTATTTAACCCTCCAGGGCAGCCCTATGCTCTGCTGTTTCAGTGGGATGAAACACTTAGTGACCCTCTTGTTATTATTGAATGGATTTTTTTGTCACACCAAATGCACAAGACGGTCACTACTCGTCCAGAAATGTTTGGCAAACTGATCATGAAAGGTAGGCAGCGCCTACTATTACTTGCTGGTCAGGAACCTGTGTGTATCATTGTTCCGGTTACTATGCACATGTTACAGTGGCTAATACAAATGTCTTTGAGCAAGCTCGGCTTTCACATGCATTTTTTCCACCAAAATGCCAGGGCAATACAAAACCAGTTTTCTTTATCAAGGCATCAGGCTAAAGACATCACTGCGACTTGCCCTGAATGCCAGAAGGACTCCCTCTCTTCAACAGCTAGTGGTGTCAACCCTCGGGGACTCACCTCCTCAGAATTATGGCAATCTGACGTCACTCACTTTGCTGCATTTGGAACGTTAAAATATGTTCATGTGTCTGTTGATACCTTTTCTGGAGCAGTGTTTGCGTCCTGCCATACAGTGGGGAGTCAAGCATCTGACCGGCATTCCCCACTCACTGACCGGACAGGCCGTTGTGGAGCGTACGCATGGCACGCTAAAGTGTCTATTGCAACAACAAAAAGGGGGAGATGGAGGGTATCAATCTACACCTCACGAAAGGCTAAATAAGGCATTATATGCCATGAACTTTTTAAACATTTCCCCTGTCTCACAGGTGCCACCAATATTGCGTCACTTCTCGTCACAGATACCAGATCAACAAGAAGTCCAGGGCAAGGCTCAAGTGTTAGCAGAAAACCTGGAGAGTGGTAACTGGGAAGGACCATATCCTTTAATAACCTGGGGAAGAGGTTATGCTTGTGTCTCCACAGGTCACGGTCCCCGGTGGTTACTGGCAAGGTGTGTGCGACCATACCTGAGGCGTGAGAGGCAGCTTTTGGTGGACACTCAGGAGCCGGCTGTGGGTGCTGTGGATGCCCCTGTGCCGACAGTTTGCGGTCTCTTCAACTGATCATTCAAGCAGAATGTATGGGTAATGCTTGCTACTGCAATAGGACAAAATACACTATCTCTGTCCTTAATCACACTACAGTTGCCAACTCTTTTAAGAGAAAAGGCTAACAGTACTTGCAACTCCTTAATGAAATATATAGGCTTACTAGTCACTAGTGAAAGATGCAGCTTAGACAAAATGTAGTTATTAATAAGGATGAAATGCTATAAGAATGTGTATTCAACTTTCTTTGTTTAGCCATGTTAAGAATTAAGAACTCAAGTGTTTAACCTTATTAGAAACTCCCTTGGTTTTCCCCCTTGAGTGGTGGCCAGGCTCTGGGTGGAACCCAACAGGAGGATGAAATCAGATGTTTCCGCTCAAAGAAAAGTGCCAGTTATTTTGGCCTGCTGATTTAGATATATGAGGCTGGACCTGCTTGCAGCGATGTTGGATGCCTCACCTACGGATGGACGCATCGCGTAGGATTTCCGGTTTGCGAGGAAGGGCACTCTAAATTCTCGCTGCATCCAGGGTTCCCCAGCAATTGCGGATCTGACTGTTAGTACCCCATTAACTAAGTGTACTATTCTGTATCTTCCTTATTTTGTAATACTCAGTCATATGCTTTATGGCAGTGATGAGAGTGCTTGTGTGAAGAAGACGTGTGCTGAATCTGATTTTGTGTGCATCAGTGGTCAGTGTGTGCCTAACAGATGGCAGTGTGATGGGGATCCGGACTGCGAGGATGGGTCTGACGAGAGTGCTGAACTGTGCCATATGAGAACATGCCGGGTAAATGAAATCAGCTGTGGTCCTCAGTCAACCCAGTGTATCCCAGTGTCCTGGAAATGTGATGTTGAAAAGACTGTCCTACTCTTTTCAACTAGTAACTGTAACTGCTGTTTTATTTTTAGCCTTTTGTAGAATTGTTTTAGGTATACTGTGTTTTTTGGAGTTTGTCTAAACCTTCATTGATAAAGCTCTGAAACAAGTCTTGCAGGTGCAGATATAAAACAAAGAAGGGGGAGATGTGGGAGGCGTTGGCCTGTCAGCCCTGCACAGCCTCTGAATCAACAGCTAGGCTTTGATGAGAAACAGGCCTTGGGAGAAAGATAAGAAACTGCTGAGTTGTGCCAAGGTGGCAGCGGAAAACAACGGGCAGCTGCAACACCGAACTGTGGAAAAGTACTGAACTGTGAGAAGTTACCGCCATGTGAACAGCGCGTGAACAAGAAGGTGATTGGTCTGCACAGTGCGTGTGAGAGTGGTCTTATGCTGATAGGAGAAAAGGTTGATAGCTGTCTAATTGCTGATTTGCTAATTATGAAGTAAGAGCTTTGGCGAGAGCATAAGTATGTACTGTTAGAAAAATAAACAGCTTTGCTGGATATACCTCTCATAGTGTTGTGCAAGTCCGATATCCTCCCGCAACACCTACCAATACCCTTTTGAGTCTTTAAAGTACCCTCTCCTGAGGTAGTCTATACCTAGGATGCACGGGGCATCTGGGCCAGTCACAATGGGGTGCTTATGCCAGTCCTTCCCAGTTAAGCTCACTTCAGCTTCTAAGAGGGTCAGCTGTTGGGACCCCCCTGTCACTCCGGAGATACAGATGGGTTCAACCCCACTGTGGCTTGATGGCATCAGGGTGAACTGTGCGCCAGTATCTACCAAGGCCTTATATTCTTGTGGGTCTGATGTGCCAGGCCATCGGATCCACACCATTCAGTAAATCCAATTATCCCTTTCCTCCACCTGGCTGGAGGCAGGGCCCCTCTAATCCTGCTCACCATCACTCACTTGTTCTAAGAGTGACTCCTGCAAGAATGACTCACAGGTCCCCTCTAGAGGGTCAGGCATAACGTTGGCCATTCTACTCTGTCTGGGGAATTTCCGACTGGACACTGGAGCTGCGTTTCTCTTGGAAGAGTCCCCTTTCATGGTGGTCTTCCCCTTCAGCTGCTGTACTCGTGCAGCTAGGGCGGGAGTGGGCTGTCCATCCCACCTCATCATGTCTTCTCCATGGTTGCAGAGGAAGAACCACAGGGTGCCCCGTGGTGTGTACCTTCCACTGCCCTTCTCTTGGGTGGGGAAACGCCTGCTTCTAACAGCCAAGACATCGGCCCGTGCAGGTGGAATGTAGGACATGTCCTGTTCCACTCTCTGGAGCCTCTGAGACAGGTCCCTCACAGCTGAAACCCAGGCATGTTGGGAGGAAGGGAGGTTTCCCTTATATTGCCGGAGCTGGCCAGCCACTTCATCCACTGTCTGAGTCTGATTGTCTCGCCACCAGGACGCTACTGCTAATGCTTTGGAATGTGCCTCTGGTGCACTTTGCAGGAACTTCCGCCACATCAGCTGTGTGCAAGGGACCTGATCTGGATCCATTGGTGACTGCTCATCATTCAGATCACCATAAACCATATCAAACACAGCCATTTCCCTGAGGTTTTGAATGCCTTTCTCCATGTCAGTCCACTTGCCTAATAGACATAGAGCATCATCCTTGTAGGGGTACCTCTCCCTCACAGCGAGCAGGAGTCGCTTCCAAAGGCTGAGGGTTTGAGCCTGTTTCCCTATTGCCTTGTCAATACCAGCCTGCTTGGCTAAAGATCCCAGCTGCTTGGCCTCTCTCCCCTCCAATTCAAAACCAGCAGCTCCACTATCCCAGCACCGGAGCAACCAGGTGAAAATTTGCTCGCCTGCAATGCGGCTGAAATCCTTCCGCATATCTCGCAATTCACTGAGGGATAGAGATCGGATGATTACCTCTGGCTCTTCCTCCTGTTCTCGTGATGGGCCTGGCTCATCATCACCCTGTGCACTGCGAGGGGATTTTTTGGTATATTTGGTTTTCCGTATCGGGCAACTGATATTGGTACTGCTTGTCCCTCTGGCCCAGCTGCTGTGCTGGTGGAGGCGACCGGTACTGGCACTGCCTGTCCCCCTGGCCCAGCTGCTGTACCAGCAGGCTCACTTTCAGACCCTGCAGCTCTTTCTCCCCCTTGAGGGCAGTGATCAGTGTTAAGGGCGATGCGGTAAGCATGGGCAAGCCTCCAGCACATCGCAGCGAGCTGCATCTCCCGGGGTTTGTCAGATTGGCAGCACACCTTTTCCAAACACTCCACCAGTTTATCAGGACTCTGCACTTGTTCGGGAGTGAAATCCCAGAACGTTGGGGGTGACCACTGACTCAGGTACTTGCCCATCTTCTCCCACATACCTAGCCATTTATAAGTATCTGCCCTCGGGGCAGGTTTCCGGGTGGTGCTATTGTTGGAGAAGTACCGAATGGCCCAAAACAAGATCAGGCAGACATTCAGTAAGCATTGTGCTGCAAGCACACTGGCCTGGATGCTCCAGGGATAGCTGAAACTCTCAAAAACCGAGAGAATCTCTTCCCCTGGCTCACCCACAGAGGGGGTGAGACCCTTAACAAAAGCCCAGGCAGCAAACAGGTAGCGGTTCACCCCCACAAGCAGCGAAATGAGCCCATTATAAGCAGACAGTAACCAGTAGAGCAGAACAAGACCCCTGATACATTTTCCACCGAGAAGAAACACCAGCACTAGGAGCATAGAGTGGATATGAGGATTAATTCAGCCCCACCACGCAAGCAAATTGCCCAGCATTGCAAACATTTCTTATCAAGCAATACAAGTAAAAACAGAAAAATTACACCTAACAGATTGCTCTAACACACCTTCTCCTTTTGTCCTTATTTCAGTCTTCTCCAGCCTCACGTTGGAGCATCAAAGTTGTAATGGTTTAGCCCCTGCCGGGGTCTGAGACCACGTGGCCGCTGCCCCTCCCCCACAAAGGGAGTGAAATACAAAGCCCCGGTCTGAGATAAGGAGAGGTTTAATACAGCAGTGCAACAGCAACACAACAAACAACAACAATAACAATAACAATGAACAGGGCAAAATATCTACCAATACAGCAGTGAGAGAAAACCCGGCTGCGCCAACCCCACGTGATCACTGATTCTTCCCACGCTCTGGCGCCTGGAGGTGATGTCAGCATGGCATATGAATAACCCAGCTAGAGCTTCCTCCCCCACTGCTGGGGAAACTTAACCCTATCCTGGCTAAACCAGGACAGTTTCTTAATGGGCTCATGAAATAAAGTTTAATTTACAGAGTATGTTGTCCTGTAAATTTGAGAGATCCAAACAGACTGTGACACACACCCCCCTCCAAGTGAATTGAATGTAAACAGGAGGATCAACATTATTTTGTCATGCCTAGGAAAAAAAATCTCTGTAGTACATTTTAATTATTCCCAATCTAACTGCTAGTAATATATATTATCATTCACTTTTTTTTAAAATCATAAATTCAGTTTCCCCAGATAAGATCAGATCATCCTGTTCTTGTGACAGCTAACACTGACCAAAGCTCTTCCCCCATGGCCTGTGAGGGTGTTAAGTATTAAAATCTTTCTCTTATCTACAGGAGAGCAGATTGTGGAAGTGGATATCCTCTTAGCCCTGGTCCTACCCTGGACATGTTTGCTTTGAATCCAGGAATTAAAATAGATTCATGAAGTAGGTTACAAGTCATGAGCAAATAGGTCTTTAGAAAAAGAAGAATCTGAGGCAAAACATTAAAGGATGTCTCAGAACTTACTGAAGAAAAATTCCATTCTAGATGGGGCAATGCAAGTGAAAAATCTACTTCTAGCTGTGTTAAGAGAATCAATATCAAAGCAACTGAGCAGAGAAATGATATTTGCAAACAAGACACAGTAGGGCAAATTTTTGCACTTTTCAAAAAGGCAAGGAAAGCAGATTTAAGATTGTTATGACCAGAAAGCAATTTTAAATCAGATTTGAGTGTAAATATAGTTCTTCTTTCAAATGCTGTAGACGTTATTTGTTATAAACTCCGAAGCTTAGTTGCTATGTTTTGTTTTTATTTTCAGTTCTTAAAGGCTGACAATTATTTCTAAATATCTCAAACCATATTCAAAATCAAGTAAGTACACCAGCTCATTTATCTGTCTGAACAATTCCATTCCAGAGACTGCCAAGGGGAATGTAAGAAGTTCATCTCTCTCAATGCTCCTCCAAACTGAAGCAGAAACAGGTTTTTTGACCTCCTTATATACTCTTTACAAAGAAGGTACTTCATCTGTGAGAGACGACCTGTAAAAACAGGTCCTGAAACAAACAGGCCTGCGAGAAACAAAGACTGAGAAAAACAGCCTGAGAAAGAGATAAAGGATAGTGGGGGGAGTGGAGGCCCTCCGAGCTAAGGAATGTCTCAAACACTCTCAAGTAATGAAACTATAGTCATGGGGTGGATAGCATGGAGGTTGAAGCTGATAAAGCTGCCCAAATAACACAGGATGCAGCTGGAAGGGGGAGCCTTGTGGAGACAGGACAGCTCTGCTCTGGTGCACCTGGTCAAGTTTCAAGGGCCATCTGTCCGGTGAATGACCTTTGCTTCATTATCCACAAAATGCATATTAAAGTTAACACCCCTCAATATGCTAATAAAGATTAACAAGATCATGCTAATTACATCATCCCATGAAGCACCTTACCCCTCCCCATATATGGGATACATAGGTATGTGGGTCCACCTAGGAGACGAACCCAAGGGAACTGTGACAGCACATCAATTACAACCAGAAAGAACAAATGAATGTGGCTGAAGAGCCAGGTTGAGCTACTCATATAGCTAATGAGATAATCCCTCTCCCGTGTGCTGACTCCCACACACTGTTGGTGTGTGAATTCAGATAAAACTAATAGAAAAACTACCCTGGCAAAAATAAAGGGGGGGCGGGGAATCAAAATGTTATCCCAAAAATGGGGGTTCATCACCCAGTGTGCAGAAGCCCAATTCACACACAGGATGGAGGTATTTTCCTTTATTATGTGGATGCCCATGCACAGGTGACTGTCCCAAGACAGCACACCGTGGTCCCAAAAACTACGACTGTTTATATACACAATCTATACATATTCAATACACTGATACATATCTACTAAGTGATTGGTCATAATCTCTATGCTTAGCATGTAAATTAGCACGCATGCCTAGTTTGCCCTCTCCGCCTACTTTTTTGGAGTCTGAGGTTGTCACAGTCCACTCGGTGGACTCATGACGGTTCATTTACTACGATCTCAAAAGTGCAAAATTAAGGCGACCAACACCAAAGGGATAGCATCAATCAAACAGTGAAACTTTATTGTGCTGCCTGTGAAGTGGCACGCAATAGTTAGAGATGGGTGAAAGAAAGGGGAAAAGTAAAGCGAAGTTTAGAAAGAAGAGAAAGAGAGGTTATAGCTACCACCGCTGATCTCAAGACATCCTAATGGTCCCAGGTCCAGCCAGCGCTCTGTCGTTGGTCATGGTGATCCTTGGTGGGGAAGCTTCAAATTTTCGTTGCCCAGAAGTGATCTTTTATGCTTAGTAAGACACCTTGCTCCTCCTCTGCCTCAGGGATCTCTGCCCTTCTCAAAATTCAATTATCATATCTCCGCCTGTTGTGGTTTGAACTCAGCTGGTAGCCAATCGCCAGGTGGCCAGTTGTTTACTTCCCCCCCCACCCCCAGTGAAATAGGGGAGGGACAAAAGAAGAAATTTGTAGGTTGAATAAAAAAAAATTTAGTAATGCTAACAAAACCAACAGTAACAACAGTCCAAAACGGGTAAAATGCAGCAGTGGCTCACCGAGCAGCAACCGGTATGGATCTTGTCCCCAGCAGCGATCTGGCCGCAACAGAAAATCCCGCCACGTCGACCCGGAAAACCGAAAACAAAAAACGCGCGTGAGAGCACGTGTCCGCCTATATGCTGAGCATGACGTCCATGACATGGAATTCTCCAATGACTGATTGGGACTCAGCCCTCTAGCTGTGCTCCCTCTCAGCCCAAGGAAGTTAACTCTATCCTGGCCAAAACCAGGACACTGCCTTTCTCGAGTGAGGCTACCATGCATGCACAGGGGGGAGTGTCTGAGGCGTGGTCAGTCTTAGAGGCAGGTAGCCTTCAACCAGGAGGTGTGTTTTGGTATTATAATGAAGCAAAGATCATCTAAAGTTCATGATTTCTTCATCGATGCTATGGCAACAGTTGCGATCCATCTTTTTTGACAGTAGCGATGTGGTTATCTCTAACGGCTCCGGCTAGGCTCAGGTACTGAAGAATAGCACAGCACTCTTTCTACCACACAGTTCTGTATTCAGGAGCCTTTGCACATCATTCCACTCTTGGGATCAGCAACTGTGATTAAAACAGGCCGTTGTCAGGTACCTTACAGTCCATGTCCCTGATGACAACGATGAGACAATGCTGATCTTCTGACTAACTCTTACAGGGGTGCAATTAGAGTTGGTGGTCCATGGGTCGGTGGTTGCAATTGCCCCCTGCCGGAATTACCTTTTACCTAGTTTCCTCATAATTTGGCAGACATAGGCAGGTTGTCGCAGCTTGCTGTCTCTATTTCCCATTAATCCTGCCTAGGCTCCTGCTTTTTGACATGCATATACAATAGCGGATTGTTTCAAGGTTAACCATTTGTTTCTACCATTATCCTAACAGCTAATCATTTGGTTCTACATTGTTCCTAACAAAACTAACCTCTAACCTTTCAACATTTCTTTTAATACTTCGACATCAATTCCCCCCTTTTGAGATTTATCAATTTCTTCTCTTTCGATACTTCTCAACTCCATTCTGCACCAGTATCATTTGTGGTCTAGTCATCTGTTTAGAAATTATACTTCTAAGACATCCAAACATTCCAGCAATCACTAATACCATGATTAACAATATTATTAGAGTTTGTATCAGACTTTGCAGTCATCCTGTCAGGAAGAATCCAAAACCATGTAAAATTTTTTTTAACCAACCCGTTTCAATCCCTTCTCTTAGACTTCGACTAGATTTTGTCACTTGTTTCATAGTATCCCATTGTTTCTCCAAATCTTCTGTCACATTTGGGATATGTACACAATAATTACCATTATTTAATTTTTGATACCCACAGACACCATGCTCACGTAGCAGCAATAAATCCAAGGCTAGGCGATTCTGAAGGGTCATTCAAGAGGTAGTTTGCAGCTGTATTCAAATCCCAAGGACCAATTCTTGTCGCATTTGCTAATGCTTCAGTTTGTCCTGTTAAATTGTACAGCCAAACACAATTTTGGTATGATGCTATATGGGGACTGAAAATTGATTCTAATACCCATCCTACTTTGTTTCCCGTCGAAGGGTGTTGCCATGGGTCTGAGTTTGACCTTTTAACTCTTCCCCATAATTCTGCTGCTAGGGGTCTTTTTCTCCACAATGGCCATAAGGTTAACATCCCTAGAGTAATTTGCTTTCTGGGCCCTCTCAAGGATAACTGAGTTGACCAGGTTCCGTCACTGCTCACCCAAACAGTATGTCCTATGGGGGAAAGGGTTTCCCATTCACAATTTATAACTTTGTCCTTCATCATTGTTCCTGTCCAGGTATCTTTAATAGGAGTAGAATAATTCCTACACAAACATCCTAATCGTAAAGCTCAGGCCAATGGTCCTAGTCTTTGGATCTCAGATATATTTGTTAAACAATTAAAAACTTGAGTATAGTTCCAATTATACACCTTAGGAGCCGGTTTCCTATATTCTGTCAAATTTAAGGGAAGCACTGTCTTCCGAGCCTTCTCTTTTAATGGTTCTCCTTTCCAGTCAATGCACCACGGATTTGGCTGCATATAATGCCACTCTCCTTCTTCAGAAGTCTTCCAAACGGAGGGAAACTGCATTCCCCGTGGAAATCGATCACAAGGTCCAGCCTCCTTAGTTTCCCCTGATTATTGAGTTTCATTAATTTGCCAATGTAAAGTTTTAGAACCATCCCCTAATATTTTCCATCTTCCTAGCCCAAACGCCTTTTCCTCTTTCAGATTAAATTTTAATATGCCCGTACCATTAGTTAGCATGATGTTGAAGGGTCGGTTCAAATCAAGAGTTAAAATTCCCCAATCCAATGGGGAAGCTGCGGATTTCAGAAGTGGCAAGCATGCTGTAATTTGACTAACATTGTGGATTCTCCCAAAGGATTGAACCAATTGCAAAACCAAGTTACTGTGACAAGCAAAAATGCACTGACAAATCGATATTAATAACAAAAATATTTTTGATTGCTAATTTAAGATCATGTAAAAGTTAATTTCAAAGGTCCTGTTTCCTTAGACTTCCATTCTTTCTGCTCTGGGAGTAATGCCTTCTTGACCTTGGTGTAATGGATCCAAGAATCAATTCAGTCCACTTTCACTGCAGTATAGGTTTTTAATAGCATGGAGTATGGTCCCTTCCACTTCTCTTTCAATGGCTTGTCCTTCCAAGTTTGAATATAGATGAGATCTCCTGGTTGAAAGGAGTGGACAGGGGTATCCAAGGGCAGTGGCGTCCTCTGGTTTAAGTACCTATGCAAGGAGGATAAGATCTGCGAAAGAGAGATTAAATATTCTCTGTTTCCTGACCTCTAATATGCATCTGATCTTCCTTTATTGTAATTACATTAGCAGGATAAGATTTTCTGTACATTATCTCAAAAGGACTTACTTTTTCCCTAATTCTCAGGGTGATCCTGACTCTCAGTAAAGCTAAAGGCAAAGCTTCCACCCATTTCATGTGAGCTTCCTGGCATCATTTTGAAATTTGTCTTTTTAGGGTCTGGTTCATTCGTTCCACTTTCCCACTAGATTGGGGCCTCCAAGGAGTATGGAGATCCCATTTTATCTTTAAAATCTTTGACACTCCCTGTACTACCTCAGCTACAAAATGAGGTCCGTTATCTGATGATACCTTTTCTGGAATACCAAATCTAGGAATTACTTCTTTTAGCATTATCTTAATTACTTCCCTTGCCTCATAGGTGCGACAGGGGAAAGCTTCAGGCCAACCAGAAAAAGTATCCACTAAAACTAGCAAATACTTATATTGGTTACGTTTTGGTAACTCAGAAATATCTACTTGCCAGTACTCCCCCGGCATTATTCCTCACTTTACATTTCCTCCTATAGGCTTCTCTTCTATTTTCGGGTTATTGACACAACATGTTGGACATTTCTTCAACACTATGTCTGCAATACTCTGCATCTTTGACCCTGAAACATCTTAGCAGCAAGGACTAATGCGTCGGAACCCATATGTGTTTCCTGGTGTAGTTTCTTCAATACAAATTCCATTGCCTTTTCAGGAAAGAGAAGTTGCTGCAGGGGTGTTTTCCACCATCCTCATGCAGTTTTGGTACAGTCGAGTTGCTTAGCTAACTGGTCTTCTTTTTCCGTGTACTGCGGTGGATTCAAATCTAGGTGACGTTCAGAAATTAAAGCTCCTTCCATATTCAGGGTTTTTAGAGCTACCCTCTGGTGTCCTTTGATTATTTCACTGTTTCCCTTCTGATGTGCCGTGCAGTGAATTATTGCAACTTTCTTTGGTTGTAATAGAGCTTGCAGCAATTTCATAATCTCAGGTCCACATTTAACAGCAGCTCCTTGTGAGTTTAAAAGTCCCCTCTCTTTACAAATTGCTCCATGAGCATGAATGACTCCAAAGGCATATTTTGAATCAGTATAAATATTAACTTTCTGTCCAGTGCTTATTTCCAAAGCAATTAATTCCACCTTCTGGGCTGATGTATTGGGAGGCAAAGGTTTTGCTTCCAAAACACAGTCTCTGGTCACTATTGCATATCCAGCATGCCGCCTTCCTTCATACATGAAGCTACTTCCATCAGTTTATAGTTCTGAGTCAAAATCCAGAAGAGGAGTATCCTGTAGATCAGGCCGGCTAGAGTAAACCTGTTCGATGGTTGTCAGGCAATCGTGCTGCAATTTGCTATGTTCCAAGATTGGTAGCAGAGTTGCCGGATTTAAGGTGGTAGACATTGAAAGGGTGACATCATCTTGTTCCAACAGGACAGCCCTGATATTTAGCCAGCCTGCTGGGAGAAACCCAATGGTGTCCCTTGTTCTCTAGGAGAGTTATCACTCCATGGGGTGCAAATACAGTTATAGCTTGTCCCAAAGTCAGTTTCCTGACCTCTTTGATCAAAATCACTGCTGCAGCAATGGCTCTCAAACAAGCAGGCCATCCTTTCCTGACTTCATCCAACTGCTTAGAGAAATACCCCACCGGTCTCTTCCAGCTTCCCAATATTTGAGTCAGAACTCCTAGAGCTACTTGCTGTCTCTCATGCACATATAGTTGAAAGGGGTTTTCTAAATTTGGAAGCCCTAATGCAGGAGCTTCCATGAGTCTTTCATTGATTTCATCAACCCCCTTTCGACATTCTGCAATCCACACCAAAAGTCCTTTCAGACCTTTAGTGGCAGCATACAGTGGTTTAGCAATCAATCCAAAATTAGGAATCCACAACCAGCACCATCCGGTCATACCCAAAAATCGCCTCAACTGCTTTTTTGATGTAAGGACAGCAATCCTGCAGATCACCTCATTTTGTTCTGCACTTAGCTCTCTTTGTCCCTTCATGATGTCAGATCCCAGATATCTGACTCGATCCTTGGCTATCTGGGCTTTTTTCTTGGAAACACGATACCCTGCAAGTCCCCAAAAATTCAACAGACTAATGGTGGCCTCAAGACACTCATTGCAATTGCTTGAACCGATTAATAGGTCACTGCATATTGTAACAATGTTATATGCTCATTATCACCTTGTGACTGTTCCAGTTCTTTTGCCAATATTCTTAAATCCTTGCGGTAATGCAGTCCAACAAAACTGAGTCTTCCGTCTGGTAGTCGAGCTTTCCCATTCAAAGGCAAAAATGAGTTGACTCTGTTCATCCACAGGAATACAAAAAATCTTTTTTAAAATCTAAAACAGTAAAATAGACATTATTTTCAGGAATGAAGGCAAGTAATGTATACAGATTTGGAACCACGGGGTGGACTTGGGCAGTGCGAGCATTTATTTCTCATAGGTCTTGGACTAATCTATATTCTTGAGAATGGGGTTTTTGGACTGGTAAAATGGGAGTGTTAAATTCTGACTGACATTCCCTCAAGATTTCATATTCCAAAAAAGAATTAACAATAGGCTCCAGTCCTTTCCTCACTTCCAATTTAATAGGATATTGGTTTTTTTCTTACTGGTTGCACCCCAGTCTTCAATTCAATTTTAATTGGGGAAATCTTTGCATGCCCCAGTCTTCCTGATGCCCAGACCAGTGGTATTACTGCATCGGATACTTCTCCTGGAATGTCCATACGTCCTTCTTCTGGATTAACAAACACATCTGGGCTTTCCAAGCGTTCTCTGCGGGAATATGCAACTGCACCGAGTTTTCAGAAAAGGTTATTTGAGCATTTAGTTTGCACAGTAGATCTCATCCTAATAAGGGAAGGGGACATTCTGGCATATAAAGAAAAGAGTGACTTACCATATTTCTGCCAGTAGTGCATTCTATTGGCTGTAAAAATGGCTTTAATGTTCTTTTCCTGGTGGCACCAATTACACTGATTAATTTTACTTAAAGGACCTTTACAATTTCTAAACACTGAATGAGTAGCTCCCCTATCAATTAAAAAAATCTATAATTTCATTCCCCAGCTTCACTGGAACCAGAGGATCAGCTGGGGAAGTTTCAATAGATGATTCCTCCAGTCCCCTTCAGTCTAATTCCATTTCTGCAAAAACTCTAGCTTTTTTCCCCCCCGTCTCTCCCTGTTTTGGCTTCTGAGGGCATTCCCTTTTCCAATGTCCCTCTTCCTTGCAATAAGCACATTGATTTCTCCCTATCCGAACACAGCCCTGAGGATTCCGTGGACTTCCCAAGACACCTCTTCTATTTATGTATTCTGCCCTAAGGTTTCCCCTGTCTTTTCCTCATCCCTCAACTAAGGCTGCTAACAGAGAAGCTTATAACCTTGATTTCCTTTGTTTTTCTCTTTCCTCTATCTCATCAGGGTTATTAAAAACCTTATATGCCATTTTGATGAGTGTAGAAATAGGCAATCTTCCCGCCCCATCTACCTTCTGTAATTTTCTCCTAATATCTGTTGCTGACCTTCCAATAAACAACATATTGAACAATTTCTGATTGCTCATATCTTCAGGATTCAAGTCAGTCCATTTTTTAGCATCATATCATCTTCCTTGTCAGAGGAAGGTATAAATGCTACTAGTAATTTTAAATACTAGGATCCATCCAAATAGTTTTACAGTGGAAGAAGAATATTCTTTTCAGTCCTTCAAGGCAGAATTTAAAAGGAGTTGATTTGCACATATTTTCTAGCATAATAATCTTTTGAGGCCAAAGGCCTAATTCTGATTTCACTAATACTAATCTATATCAAACTAGTTCTAGTGACTTAATTGAAACTTCTGCTGAATGATATTGCCCTCATTAACCAAATCAAAATATGAACAGTCTGAACTCAAAAGGAAAAGTAAAAAATCCTGTGACCTGATTTAAAGAAATCTTCTAAACTTTAGCTATAGTTTTCCTAGTACTGCTCCACTCATTTTTCAGTTTTAGGGAAGAAGAAAATTGATGCTTCATTCTAACAATACACATAGGTACCTTATTAAGATTCCAAATCTTTTTTTCAGCACAACCTTTCAAACATCAATATAGCATGAATTTAATTGAATAAACCAGTTTAATTCTTCTTAGTATAAACACAGAAGTATTTCCATGGAGGGAAAAAAAGGAATTACACCACTGTAAAATTAGGCTAAAAACCAGGGCCAGCCTGGTTCCAAAGAGAGGAAGAGAGCAAAAATAATTAGCATCAGTGAGCAGGATTCAGGCCCGATCGAGTAACTAAAGTTAGGAAATATCACATACCAATTAAATTAGGTATACAAACTATTTCAGGAAATATGGGACTATTTCTTGCAGTCCTATGACTCAGCAAGGTTATTTGGGTTGGCATAAGACTAGATTTTTAAAAATACTTTTAAAGGTTCTGTGCAACTACAACATGCTACCATGGTTGTTACTCTGAAACAAATAGATATTTTGTCACCAGTTTTGCTAATGTATGAATTTTTCCTTTCTTTAAATAATTATATTGGTTTTGGCAGGGATATAGTTAATTTTCTTCATAGTAGCTTGTATGGAGCTATGTTTTGGATTTGTGACCAAAACAGTGTTGATAATATATCGATGCTTTAGCTATTGCTAAACAGTGCTTACACAGTGCCAAGGCCTATTCTGCTTCTCACACCACCCCACCAGTGCGCAGGCTGGGGGCGGGCAGGAAGTTGGGAGGGGACACAGTTGGGACAGCTGACCCCAACTGACCAAAGGGATATTCCATACCATATGACATCATGCTCAGCAATAAAAGCTGTGGGGAAGAAGGAAGGGGGGACAGTTGGAGTTATGGCATTTGTCTTCCCAAGTAACTGTTATGCATGATGGAGCCCTGCTATCCTGGAGATGGCTGAACATCTGCCTGCTGATGGGAAGTAGTGAATGAATTCCTTATTTTGCTTTCCTTGCACGTGCGGCTTTTGCTTTACCTGTTAAACTGTCTTTATCTCAACTCACGAGTTTTCTCACTTTTACCCTTTGTTACGGATGCTCTCAAATAAACAACCAACCACCAAAAATAAAAAATTAATTATTAACACAGTTAACTAGCTCTCCGTAAATTACAGGTTTGAATGTCTGCGAGAGGAGAACAGAACAATTTTCTAAGGTTTAACGGCAACCCAAAACACTATCACTCACCTGACAAGTGAGGGCTCTCAACCTCAAGGACGTGCTCAGGGCAGCGTCCCGACCCAAGGGGAGAGTCCTCGACCGCAGCGTGCTGCTCCAGGGGACAAGCTCAAAATGGCTCCCCCAGGGGACTCCATTTATACCCAGGCCAAATCTGACCTGTAGTCAATAGCAGCTCCCATTGGCCAAAGGTCCCAATTACCGCGAGGCCCTGAGAACAAAGTCAGACAGGAGCTGCTACACTTCAGCAGCCAAGAAGCTCTGCTTTCATTGGGCGGATGCACCTGCTACAATCCACCCCATGACTACAGTCATGATTCGGCTGGTTTCCTTAAAGTGGTGGTGCAGTCACCTCTTTCCTCCAAGGTTAAAGGGAGTGCAGTCCTGGTGAGTCTCCATACTCGTTGTGGATTGTCATCCCTAGATGATTATACAATCAAATCTTAAAAAAAACAACCCTCCAACCATACAATGTATTACACTCAAAATTGAAGGAATCTGATTAACCATTCCAACAAGGAAGATTCAAACATATCCAATTAATCAATCAATGCCCAATATCACAACAATTGCCTCAAGTCTCTTGCCACTTTCTTCATTTTTTGACCTAAGTGACATTAACACAATAGCACCAAGTCCAATCACATTCTTCTGAATGCTGCCAGTTTCACAAGATTCATTTGCCACCACGTTGTCATCCAAGTCTTGATTGTCCATATGGATCCCCATGGCCAAGCAGGATGTCGAAGTCATCTGTTCCTCCAAGATCCTAACAAAAAAAACCAGAACTAGGCCTTGGATCAGAACCTGGGCATCAAGTTAAAAATTAGTAATTATCTATTGGGCACTAATACAGTGAGTTCTTCCACCTTTCCCTAAGGCTTTCCAAGCATGTCAACTATGCCCATTAGCCTGAGGATAGTATGGGGTGTGCAAACCCCCTAGATTTTACCAAGGTCATAGGCACAATGCCAACTGAGGGCAACTTCACTGTGACAGGCTGGCCTGCATATATTTTCAGGGGGAACTGGCCATTATGAATGTCAAATATAGGAGCATCATCACCTGATAATCCCGTAGGACAAAATGCTTGTATTTTTGGGTTCACATAATGTCCCCAGCGGTTATTAACAATAAAAACTACTTGTGCCAACCTTATATCCCAGTTAGGTCGTGAAACATTGGCATGTCTCTTGATCAAGCCATTAATTCACTCAACCATGCCATTAGCTTGAGGGTAATATGGTGTATGAAACACCCACTTTGTTATAAGTAAATTCTCAAATTGATGTGAGACAGGGCCAATAAAAATTCCAATTGTTTATTTAGCAAGCGGCAACAAGCAAAACAGCGCTGGGCGGCCGGGGAGTTCAACTCCATCAACGGCGCGCACTTTCGAAGTTTTTTCGTCTTGCTTATGTGTTACAAAGTGATGTATATTAATGAGACTCTCATATATATTCATAATCTATCCCCGCCTACCCCCGCTTCATATTTTAATGAGGTTTCCTCCTACTTGCGTCTGCGCAGTAAACTTCAACAGTTCTGGGCGGTAGTCGCAGAGTCCTGAGTAGTGGTCGTAGAGATGAAGTATCTCCTCTTCCTCGCCGTTGAACTTTTCACCCCAAGGTTCTGCGCAGCCTCCGTAGTTCTCTGACATGTCTCTGCATGCCTCTTGTCTCTACATGTCTCTGTTAAAGCTCTGATAAGGACGCACCACTATATCTTCTACCTACCCCCTACACAGCCTTGATTTATTATGTTAGTTCAGCTAAGCGCTTGCTGTTAGTCGGTTAGTTTTATACAATGTAGCAATATTAGCTTTACATAGCTCAGGTGGTGATTTACTTCTCCATTGTTTTAACTGAATTTGATGAATAAATAGTTTACTATCTATCACATCCGGAGCCCTTGCCTTGTTCTCAGGGACCTTTTAGGTGGTTGTGAAAAGACTTATAAAAACAAATCTCCCCAAACATGATAGACTTACTTTCATTCTCCTGTCTTTTGTAGCTGTATTGGCTTTATCTGAGGAGAGACAGGGATGCAAAGTGTTCTGGGTGGGCATAAAAGGCCTTTTCTGATAGTGTGCATGCAGGTCACCAGTACCTTTGCCATGTGCATTTTTACAGTATGACCTTATGTAAACAAAAAGCTAAGTGATTATTCTTGTGGTCAAAGAAAATAATATCAGTGTTCTGATTAAAACATCAAGAGGGAAATTAATAAGATTCAGAGATGTAGTAATATTAAGCATTTGAAATATTTGAATCAAATGGTGCTGTTTATGGATACATAGGTTTGCTGTCAAAATGTTTTAAAACTTTAAATATGTCATCATGCTTTTTAAGAAAAAATGAAACAAAATATTTTTGTTTTAACTAGATATTTAGAAAAAGAACCCCAAAAAAGGCAAACCAAAGACTTGTCCTATTCTTAAGTGTTCTAGTAGTGTTACTATGCTATGCATATATTAGCATTTTCATTATAAGCCCCCCCTCTTTTTTTAAACCAAGGGTTGTGTGCTAATATTTACTCTGTATTACTTATTTAGGCTTTTTTTTTTCCATTTAATTTTATAAAGATGGTTATTTCAAAGCCTCTGACCCTGATTATGCATGGGTATGTGGAAGGAGAGTCAAGGACCTTTTTCAATGTAGCAAGGAAAAATAAGAAAAGGAGAAAGCCATAAACAAGGATATACAGGGACACAAACCTGACAGACAAATGATAAGGGAGGTAGTGATAAGAACGAAACCTGGTCAGTTACACTAATTGATGAGGGTGTGTGAGAATGTTTATTCCAGCAAGGTTATCTGATCAAGGAACTTGTTAATTGGGAAATCAAGGGAAAAGGGGAAGCCAGAAACCAAACTATACCAAGACACAGACTTGACAAAGGAAACATGGAGACAGTGACAAGAAACAAACTGCTCCAGTCGCACTAATTAGTGCACTATCAAGAAACCACAGGTGCCATTTCTAGGAAGATCAATGTGGACTTTGTAACTGATAAGATTGTAAACCAGGGAGAAGACTGGACTGGCAAGGGTGCAGGAATCGATAGAGCTGTTACCGATGAAGGACATGCAGGAGAAGGGGAAGCAGGGAGGAAGAAGGGGGCCCAGGATCTGGGCAGGTGTGCTGAGCAGAGGGGCTGTGCCAGTACTCAAGGGATCTGCAAATGCATGTATGCTTGAATACATAGGAAGAGTTATGTCTATGCTTTCACTAGTGACCTCCTATCTCCAGCAGCCAAAGAGGAGGAAGGGGACTTGGCTGTTCATGTGAGTCCTGTATGTAGGTGCTGTTGAAGGCAGTTGCCTTGTCTGTGGCAGTCTGTGTGACCAGCTGTGTCAGTGTCCTCTGGGTGTGTGTGTCTGGGATACATGCACAGCTTTGTTACAGGTTGAATCTGCAACCTGGAAAGTGATAGCCATGTCCCACAGCTTGGGCAGAGAACCCTGGTCCCCAGGCACTGGGCTGGACTCAAGCAGCCAGGCAGGAGAGGTTCTGGGCAAAAGCAGCTGGAGAAAGCAGCTGCACTTCTCGCATCACTTAACAGATTCCAATGTGTTCCATGTGTATTTATATGTCCACCCACGGGGTTTTCAGCATATGCCCCATGAAATGACTAATATGAGTAAGACTAGCAAGAGTTTTAGTCAGCACTTCAGCTCAGGCTTGTATTTATATTACTCTAATGTTTCAGATGTGACTTCTTGATCAGAAGGTAAATAATGAGTTTTCTTGAATTTCTGAATGTGAGATTTTGGCAGATTACTCTGTAAGGTAGAACTATCTCTGTGGCAGCGTGAAAAAAAAACTCCACAAAACCCCTACTTCTGCTGAAAGAGGTATAGTCTCTTTTATTTGGTACATAGAAATTGGTACTTTGCTGGATGATATATTGGTCTGCAGAGCGTGTTGTATCTATCAGTTTTGTGTGGGTGCTGGCAACACAGAGAGAGTTGTATTGAATCAGACCTTAGTCCTCCTTTAAGTCTGGTATTTTGTTTCTGACAAGCAGCAATACCTGACTGATGCTGGAGGGGGGTGGGAGTGTTAGCTCCCTCCCTTCACTTTGAACCTTTCTGGTTATGCAGTACTGAAGAAAGGTGGAGATGCCTGATTTTTTTAATTGATAAAGTCTCAACCCCCATGTATTACTCGGGGTACCAAGTGAACAGCTGATTTGATCTGATAAAGTAATTCCTAGGTTTCTTTCTACTGGGTTAACCAGTACTAGTGATGGGAGCAGCCATAAAGGCAACCTGGTTATAAAGGGAAAAATACTAAACAGAAGATGTCTGCTGAAATACCGACAGATAAAATGCCTTCCAGCCTGGGAAATGCTAGCCTGGGAACTAGGCCTGGGAACCAGAAGCATCTGGTTTTGAGAGGCGCAACTGGCATCTTTGAAGTGCAGCTGGGTGCCTAGAAACTGGAGACATCCTGAGGATACCACCGATAAGCACAAACCCAAGAAACTGTAACAGCAACTTATTGTCTGGAAAGGTGAAAAATAGCCTGGAAAAAGAGGGAAAACATCCTGAAAAAGAAGGAATTGGTAAGTGCCATTAGCTGTTCTAACTGTAAGAACAGGAAAACAGTCTGGAAAAATAAAAATTGGTCTGAGAGATTAGGAAAACATTACTTATTGACTGTCCCAGGTGAAAAACAGAAATTAGAAACATTTATTGGCTGTTCCAAGTGTTGGTGTCCTACGCCCCCTTATGTCTTTGTGATATAAAAATGACTTGCTTTCTACCCAAAATGGAGGCTCTGTCTCTGAGAATTCCCCATGCACGAGATCTCCTAGACAGATTGGACCCTCATGGGGGGACACCTAGCTGACTCCAGACTCCATGATGCAGATCACCTTTGAAGTGAGACGTTGTCTGTTGTTGATTGGCCCTGCTTCTGAGAGTGATTTCAATTGACTCCACTTCTGGGATCATTTTGAGTGCAGTACCAGTAACACTTTGAATATATATATATATATATATATATATAAAAGCATGCATGTAAGTAGTTAATCATATTTGCTGCTTTACTAGTGGTAATTTTATAGTAACTTGTAATATTGAAATATATACTTGCTGCTACTATTGATGCTATTGTTGAGATTTTTTTTCTTATAGTAATTTTGTAGTAACTTGTAATATATACAATTGCTTTACTAATCATAAGTATACTTGCCTTGCTAGTGGTGATCTATAGTCATCTGTAATAAAGAAATTTAGGAAATAAAGCCTCCATGTCCTTGTGTATTATGGTATCCTGCAAATCCACTGTCATGATCTTTATGCACCCGCAAGCCAGGTAACCTGTTAGGTAGTGACATTAATTGATGTCAGAAGTGGGATTCTGTAAAACACACAGGTCATGGATGTTTGGGAGGAGGCAGTAGAAGAACAGCAAAAATGCCAAGAGGATAAGGGATGGATAACACCTAAGTGGGATGGGAATTGGGTCGCTGACAATTGTCTTAATTGGGAAACCCTACAAACAGAAATTCAGAAGAAGCGGGAAAGCTTCTCAAGAAGACAATAGCAGACACAAGCACTTCGGGTAAAAACCATTAGGCAGGAAGTTCAAGATGCTTTACAGTGAGTTAGAGCAGCTGCTTTTGAATCTCATAGCCATGTTAAGAGCCAATTCAACAATTAGAAACTAACCTCAGACCTTTGATTTTATGACAGCTTAGAGAGTGAGATCACTGAAAAATATATATGCTTGTTGTGGTTTAACCCTGGCCAGCAGCTAAGCACCACACAGCCGCTTGCCCGTTCTCCACCATTGGGATAGGGAGAGAATCAGAAGGATAAAAGTAAGAAAACTTGTGGGTTGAGATAAAGACAGTTTAATAGCGAAAACAGAAATTGTACGCACAAGCAAAGCAAAACAAGGAATTCGTACGCTACCTCCCATCTGCAGGCAGATGTTTAGTCATTTTCCAGGAAAGCAGGGCTTCATCATGCATAACAGTTCCTTGGGAAGACAAATGCCATAACCCCAAACATCCCCTCCTTCCTTCCCTCTATGGACTATCCCTTTGGTCAGCTGGAGTCAGCTGTCCCAGCTGTGTCCCTTCCCAACAACTTATCATAGAATCATTTAGGTTGGAAAAGACCCTTAAGATTGTAGAGTCCAACTGTAAACCTAACACTGCCAAGTCCACCTGGCACAACTTGAGGCTGTTCCTTCTCATCCTATCACTTGTTACCTGGGAAAAGAGACTGATATCCACTTTGTACAACCTCCTTTCAGGTAGTTGTAGAGAGTGATAAGGTCTCCCCTGAGCTTCCTTTTCTCCAGACTAAACCCCAGTTCCCTCAGCCACTCCTCATAGGACTTTTAGACCCTTCACCAGCTTCGTTGCTCTTCTTTGGATGTGCTCTAGCACCTCAGTGTCTTTCTTGTAGTGAGGGGCCCAAAACTGAACACAGTATTCGAGGTGTGGCCTCACCAGGGCCGAGTACAGGGGGACAATCATAGAATGGTTTGGGTTGGAAGGCACCTTAAAAATCATCTAGTTCCAACCTCCCGTGCCATGGGCAGGGACACCTTCCACTAGATCAGGTTGTTCAAAGCCCCATCCAACCTGGCCTTGAACACTTCCAGGGAGGGGGCATCCACAACTCTGAGCAGTCTGTTCCAGTGCCTTACAACCCTTATTGTAAAGAATTTCTTCCCAATACCTAATCTAAATCTACCCTTTTTCCGTTTAAAACTGTTACCCCTCATCCTGTCACTACGCTCCCTGATAGAGTTCCTCCCCATCTTTCCTGTAGCCCCCTTTAAGTACTGGAAGGCTGCTATAAGGTCTTCTTGGAGCCTTCTCTTCTCCAGGCTGAACAACTCCAACTCTCTCAGCCTGTCCTTGTAGGGGAGGTGCTCCAGTCCCCTGATCATCTTCGTGGCCCTCCTCTGGACCCACTCGAGCAGGTCTATGTCCTTCTTATGTTGGGAACCCCAGAGCTGGATGCAGAACTCCAGGTGGGGTCTCATGAGAATCCCCTCCCTTGACCTGCTGGCCACACTTCTCTCGATGCAGCCTAGGATGCAATTTGCTTTCTGGGCTGCAAGAGCACATTGCTGGCTCATATTTGATATTCCATCCACTAATACCCCCAATTCCTTCTTCGCAGGGCTGCTCTCAATCCACTCATTGCCCAGCCTGTATTTGTGCATGGGATTGCTTTGACCCCTGGGCAGGACCTTGCACTTGGCCTTGTTGAACTTCACGAGGTTTGCACGGGCCCACCTCTCCAGCCTGTCAAGGTCCCTCTGGATGGCACATCCCTTCCCTCCAGCGTATTGACTGCACCACACAGCTTGGTGTTGTCGTTAAATTTGATGAGGGTGCACTCAATCCCACTGTCCATGTTGCCAACAAAGATGTTAAACAGTACCGGTCCCAGTACTGACCCCTGAGGAATGTCACTCATCACTGCTCTCCACTTGGACATCGAGCTGTTGACCGCAACTCTTTGAGTGTGACCATCCAACCAATTCCTTATCCACCAAGTGGTCCATCCGTCAAATCCATGTCTCTCCAATTTAGAGACAAGGATGTTATGTGGAACAGTGTCAAATGCTTTGCACAAGTCCAGGTAGGTGATATCAGTTGCTCTTCCCTTCTCCACCGGTGCTGTAACCCCATCATAGAAGGCCACCAAATTTGTCAGGCATGATGTGCCCTTAGTGAAGCCATGTTGTCTGTCACCCATCACCTCTTTATTTTCCATAGTCCTTCTGGCCACACTGCTTCTGATGCAAGTGCACCCCCAGCCTATTCGCTGGCGGGACAGTGTGAGAAGCAGAAAAGGCCTTGACACTGTGGAAGCCCTGTTCAGCAATAACTAAATCATCATTGTGTTATCAACACTGGTTTGGTCACAAATCCAAAACATAGCACCATATGAGCTCCTTTGAAGAAAATTAACTCTATCCCAGCCAAATCCAGTACAACACTGAAAACTAATGATGAGAAGAATGATTCTGATTCTGACAAAGGGGCTTCTGCCCCCACCTCATTACCTGAACCTAATCCAGATAAAACAGCTTCCTTGTACTGTAGAAGTCAGTTCTTTGCCAACTGAGGAGGGAGACAAGGATGCTTAGCATAGAATTATGAAGGGAATTTATTCTCTCATATTAGCTATGTGCATAGCAGTGCCCTAGCTGAATGCATGGAGGACCCTGATATAGAGGAAGGCAGGGTTTATATATGTTACAATACAGTTGTGTAGACCTGTGGGGACGGATTCCCGTGCAGGTCACAGGAGACAAGACCACAGACAATCAATATGATTGGAAGTCAAGCTCAAGCTTTTATTAGCAAGCAAGCCCTTATATACTCTTGTGCCTTCTAAAAGTAGCAGCAAGCCCTTATATACTGTTGTGCATTCTAAAAGTAGCTCCCCTCGGTACTTTCCACAAACATTGCTACCTGCACACAGCCAGTAGATAAGTTCCTGCTTTTGCAATTCCAAAAGGTCCCTTCTTTATCAGTTTCTTCCTTAACGAGCACATTCTTTTCTTCTGGCCTTCTGGTAACTATTTCTTGTTTTCAGACGTCATTAATCTTCTGACCCGAGTGCTGGTTGTACTTTTCCATTGTCAGTGTGGGCGGAAAGTTCAGCAAGCCAGCATGTGCACCCACATCTCCCCCCTTTCTTTTTATTAAAGCCTCCCTGCTATTTTGCACACAAGACAGACAACATCTCACTAAAATAGGAAGACAACATATCAATAATCCCACTATTATTATTGGTCCTGCTAACATTCTCAAAAGCTCTGTAATCCACTTTGGCTACCCTAGACTTCCTAAAAACTCATGCAAAGGAGAAGAAACTTGCTGAATCTTATGCATATTATCTTGCAGTTGCTGAAGCTGATTAGATATCGACTGAGAGTGATCAGAAAGGTTCATACAACACATGCCCTCAAATTCTTCACATCCATGTCCTTGTGCCAGTAACAAAAATCTATAGCCGCTCTATTCTGCAAAACAGCATGCCTTACACTATCTACATCCATCAACAAATTACTTATTATAGTAGATGTTAAATTAAATTGTTTTACACTCCAACAAGCCATTTTATTCAAGGTGGATAGGGCTTTTGCAACCCCTACTCCTGGGGCCAAGAGAGAGGCAGCAATAATCTCTCCAGGGCCCCATAATTCCACTTGGTCTCGGCAATCTGGGGTGAGTTCATGATGTGTTATGGCCCGTTTTGATCTTTGATGTTTTTTAAGATTTCTTATACTAGGTGCAAATAAAGTCAGCCTTCCCAGGTAGCACGGACCTCCAACTGCTTTGGCAGGAATCCCTCCCCATGCTCGATCCCCACATATTAAAAAATACCCAGGTGGTAACCTTTTAGCCGAACCATTATTCCATATTCCTCCTTCTTCAAGATGTAGGCCCATTTTAGAAGCGTGCTGACCACCACAAAACCAAGTTTAATTTATGGGTATCGCGACAGGAGTCACATTCTGCCAGCCTTCCCATTTCGATCGATTTTCCCAACCCCAGCGAGCCCACAGTGTATCCCTCCCCCCAAATCGTATACATCCCCAGGGCTGATTCTGTGTGTTATTTCCACTTACTGGGGGAAGAGAGCCTCTCAGCTCTAACTCTTGTAACGGAACAGGGGCTGTCTGATTGAGATAATTCACAATATGTCCCTGCAGCATAGGCAAACCTGCTTGTGGGCAACTCTGTTGTTATACAATGCCCAACACGTCCCATTAACGTCCTCTGTTCCCTTATTTATTCTTGCCATATTTTTAACAAACCCTTTAAAACAGTCTTGAGCGCTAAAATATGGCATACCAATCAAACAGGTCCGAAATGGGTCGGTAGCAGTTGCTAAACCTAGGCAAAATGCCTCCTGTCCTGATTGATTTGCCCAGGTGTGGTGGTTTAGGCCCTGCCGGGACTTGAGACCACGCTGCAGCTGCCCCTCCCCCACCCTCGTACCGGACGGGGCACGGAGTGAAATACAAACCCCAGGGTTGAGATAAGGAAAGTTTTAATACAACAGTGTAACAACAAACCGAACAACAACAACAACAATAACAATAACAACAATGAACAGAACAAGCGATATACTGCACGGATACAGCAGTGAGGGGACCAAAACGCACAAAGGCCGTCTCTGGTCTTTCCCTGCTCTTTCCCTCGCTTGGGTGCCCGGACCTGACGTCAGCATGGTATTGAATAACCCGGCTAGAGCTCCCTCCCCACTGCTGGGGAAACTTAACCCTATCCTAGCTGAACCAGGACACCAGGTTACCCAGAAATTCTTCCACGGGTCAATTGAACTAACTCCCCATATTCCCTGGCCCATTTCGCCATACAGCGACGGTAACTTCTCACAGTTCAGTACTTTTCCACAGTTCAGTGTTGCAGCTGTCCGCTGTTTTTCCCTGCCACCTTGGCAAAACTCAGCAGTTTCTTATCTAACTTCCAAGGCCTGTTCTTCATCAAAACCCAGCTATTTCTCAGATGCTGCGTAAGGCTGAGAGGCTGATGCCTCCCACATCTCCCCTTTCTTTGTTTTGCAGCTGCACCTGCAAGACTAGTTTCAAGGCTTTATCAATTAAGGGTTAGGCAAACTTCAAAAACCACAGCATACTCAAAATAGTTCCACAGAAGGCTAGAAACAATACAGCAGTTACAGTTACTACTTAAAAAGAGTAGGCTAATTTCACTACCCATAATTAAGGGATATGACTAAATACTACAAAAATAAACAGTAAGGAAAATACGGAATAGCACACTTACTTAATGGGGTACTAACATTCAGATCTGCAATTGCTGGGGAACCCTGGATGCAGCGAGAATTTAGAGTGCCCTTCCTCGCAAACCGGAAATCCTACGCGATGCGTCCATCCGTAGGTGAGGCATCCAACATCGCTGCAAGCAGGTCCAGCCTCATATATCTAAATCAGCAGGCCAAAATAACTGGCACTTTTCTTTGAGCGGAAACATCTGATCTCATCCTCCTGTTGGGTTCCACCCAGAGCCTGGCCACCACTCAAGGGGGAAAACCAAGGGAGTTTCTAATAAGGTTAAACACTTGAGTTCTTAATTCTTAATATTGCTAAACAAAGAAAGTTGAATACACACATTCTTACAGCATTTCATCCTTATTAATAACTACATTTTGTCTAAGCTACATCTTTCACTAGTGACTAGTAAGCCTATATATTTCATTAAGGAGTTGCAAGTACTGTTAGCATTTTCTCTTAAAAGAGTTGGCAACCGTAGTGTGATTAAGGACAGAGATAGTGTATTTTGTCCTATTGCAGCAGCAAGCATTACCCATCCATTCTGCTTGAATGATCAGTCGAAGAGACCGCAAACTATCGGCACAGGGGCACCCACAGCACCCACAGCCGGCTCCTGAGTGTCCACCAAAAGCTGCCTCTCACGCCTCAGGTATGGTCGCACACACCTTGCCGGTAACCACCGGGGACCGTGACCTGTGGAGACACAAGCATAACCTCTTCCCCAGGTTATTAAAGGATATGGTCCTTCCCACTTACCACTTTCCAGGTTTTCTGCTAACACTTGAGCCTTGCCCTGGACTTCTTGTTGATCTGGTATCTGTGACGAGAAGTGACGCAATATTGGTGGCACCTGTGAGACAGGGGAAATGTTTAAAAGGTTCATAGCATATAATGCCTTATTTAGCCTTTCGTGAGGTGTAGATAGATACCCTCCATCTCCCCCTTTTTGTTATTGTAATAGACGCTTTAGCGTGCCATGCGTACGCTCCACAACGGCCTGTCCGGTCAGTGAGTGGGGAATGCCGGTCAGATGCTTGACTCCCCACTGTATGGCAGGACGCAAACACTGCTCCAGAAAAGGTATCAACAGACACATGAACATATTTTAACGTTCCAAATGCAGCAAAGTGAGTGACGTCAGATTGCCATAATTCTGAGGAGGTGAGTCCCCGAGGGTTGACACCACTAGCTGTTGAAGAGAGGGAGTCCTTCTGGCATTCAGGGCAAGTCGCAGTGATGTCTTTAGCCTGACGCCTTGATAAAGAAAACTGGTTTTGTATTGCCCTGGCGTTTTGGTGGGAAACATGCATGTGAAAGCCGAGCTTGCTCAAAGACATTTGTATTAGCCACTGTAACATGTGCATAGTAACCGGAACAATGATACACACAGGTTCCTGACCAGCAAGGAATAGTAGGCGCTGCCTACCTTTCATGATCAGTTTGGCAAACATTTCTGGATGAGTAGTGACCATCTTGTGCATTTGGTGTGACAAAAAAATCCATTCAATAATAACAAGAGGGTCACTAAGTGTTTCATCCCACTGAAACAGCAGAGCATAGGGCTGCCCTGGAGGGTTAAATAATACCAGTTGATACGGATGGCCGGGCACACATCGCGATGCTTGTGTTTCTGAGATGGCGTTAGCCACACGGTGGAGATCTTGTTTCGCTTTCTCTGTAAGTACTCTGGGTGATGTCAGTGAAGGATCTCCTCGCAAAATATCAAACAAGCTATGCAGATCATCATTAGTTAGGCCCAGCAACAGCCGTATCCAATTTATGGGTCCTAAGAGTTTCTGTAAATCATTTAATGTCTTAACATCAGTTTTAAGTTTAACCTGTTGCGGGACAATAGTCTGTTCACAAATTCTCCACCCCAGGTACTGCCACGGTGATGATCTCTGTACCTTTTCAGGTGCTATTTGTCACCCCATTTGAGATACTGAGTCTTTGGTTAAAGCAAGAGCCTTTTCCATGATCTCCTGTGTTTCTGCTGCTATGAGGATGTCATCCATATAATGATATATAACAGCCTGGGGGACCTGCATTCTAACAGGGCTCAAAGCCTTTGCAACAAACCACTGACACATCATGGGACTATTTTTTAGGCCTTATGGTAAAACAACCCAGTGGTACCGTCTTGCAGGTTCACTGACATTAATACTGGGAACAGAGAAGGCAAATTTAGGTGCATCATCCGGATGCAAGGGAATGGTTAAAAAAAAATCAATCCTTTAGATCAATTATTACAAGATGCCAGTTTCGGGGAATCATTGTTGGGGAGGGCATTCCTGGCTATAACGTACCCATATCCTCCATGGCATCATTAATGTGTCGGAGATCATGTAAAAGTCACCATTTACCACTTTTCTTTAAAATAACAAACATCAGGGAGTTCCAAGGACTGGTGGTAGGTACGAGATGTCCTGCACTTAATTGTTCCTGAACTAAATCATTCAGGTGGAACAACTTTTCCATTGGCAAGGGCCACTGACCCACCCACACAGGTGATTCTGTTTTCCAGGTTAGTTTCAGGGTGGGTTTAGGGGTGGGTTGTGCTGCAGTGGCCCTTAAGACAAATTTGATCCAATTTGAGTTCCCCATTGAGCCATACAGTCACGACCCCATGATGTAATAGGGGTTTCCAATATAAATGGACGAATATTTTCTCCCCTGTTTTCTGGGCCCCTTACATGAATGAGACCTTTGCTTTGAAATGTTACAGCATGACCACCAACCCCAACAAACGCTTGAGTTACCCGAGCTAACGGCCAATCTGCTTACAGATATTACTGTCACATCCACACCAGTATCTAAAATGCCTGTCAGTTCAACAGATCCTTCTGCTTTAGTGAGGGCACATTTTCTCAGAGGTCGACCTTGAGTCACTGTCTGAGCCCATAATATTCGAGGAGTACCTGTTCATCCAAATCCTGAGTCACCCCGGCTTCTCGGCATAGTATTAGGGGGAGCCGCAGTAAAATAAACAAGCTGAGCAATTGTTGACCCTTTTGTTACTGAACACGGGGGTCCAGGGGTCCAGGCCATAATTCTGATTTCCCCTTCATAATCGGCATCTATGACCTCTGGTAAAACGAACAACCCCTGTAAGGTTGTAGATGATCTTCTGACAATATCCCCCTCAGGCAGATGGTACAAGGGTGCACTCTCCCCACAGAGTACGCACCTAAATTCAAGACAACAATTAACACAGAATTACTGCCTCCCACTAGAGGAGATATCTCACCTGTGACACTTCAAACACTGAGCCCGAACAAACAGGCAGCACCGATGACCCAGCGGGCGGGCACTAGGGCGCTCTGTACTAAGGAATGTTCACTGGTCCTGCACTACCCCCCCACTGGTACAGAGTCTGCCCTGCGCTTCGTTCCTCTCCAGCCACTTCCCTCATGGGATAACGGAACTGTGGGTCAGAGAATTCCGCACTCCGCAGCTGCAGCTGGGCTGCGCCTCACACCCGCAGAACAATCACAGAACCACACAAAGGGGCCCCTTACACTTATTACTCACACAACATAAAATGACAAAGACTACAAACATCAAAACACCATTAAGAATATATAAAGCCATTGCCAGTTGATTATGTGGTGCGTCCAGAGAATTCCCCCTTCTTTGTTTTAAAATCAAGGCTTTTGGTGTACTGACCATCAGAAAGGTTTAAAGTTGGTCCTTTTAGAATGGACAAGGGACGCCGCATCACAGTGTCAGCACCTTCTGTAAAAACTGCCGCTTTTGGTGTTCGGGGGAGGCGGGACGGACGATCGCACGCTGGGGGCACGGTGCCAGACTTGGCCGCAGGCAGTTGCTCTGCGGTGGGAGCGGGGGGGGGCTCGGGGAGGCCCAGGGCCGCTGCTGCCAACTGCGCGCTTGCAGGTGGGGGGGTGCGAATGCTGAGTACAGCCATGAGCGATTGCCTCCAGTATACCTGTTGTAAACGAGTTTTTAAGTCCATCCTCATTAATGCTTTTCTGTAGTTCTTTAATAACAGAAAAATGCAGTCCTTCACAACGTGGCTGACGTCCCGGTTCATAGATTACAGGAGCAACAATCTTTCTGGCCATGTCCATATCCCCTTGTGCCAAGGCTTCTTGCCTCATTTTTACCCACAGATCATCCCCAAGTAAGGGAGGACACAGGCCAGATTCTCTTTTAGGATTTACAGTGTCAGGGTCTAAAGGAGTATCACAGTCAAAAGACCCAGCATATAAAGCTTGCCACAGGGATTCAGAACATGCGTCCTCGCCCTCTGTGTCCTCAGACAAATCTATTAGTAAACGTCTCAACGCTTTGGGGCGTGCTGGCGACTCGGGAGAGTCCCCATCAGAGTCCTCATTGGCAGGTAGTGGACATGTGGAAGGGGCTCGCAGCTTTTCTGGAGGTGTTTCAGCCACAACTGTAGGATCTGTCCAAGAATCGGATCCACTAGGTGACGTGGCATCGGCTGCAGCTGCCACAGCAGTCCAATCACTTTTTAACTGTTTCAAGGAATCATTTACCAGTTGCCATGTAGTTAAGGATGATGCAGCAGGGACCCCATTCCTTTTGCATCAAATAAGCAAAGTACATATCACCTTTTCCTCATATTTGATTCCCACCTTCTCCAGAATTCTTATCAAAATATATAAAATAGACTTTTTCTCTGCAGAAATTTTCGCCCCCATCTTAGTTCCCAGCTGCTCACCTTCTCTCCAGGTGCCTTCAGTTATCGTCCGGACTAGTCAGCTCAACCTCCGCCGATCGTAAAGTTCAGCTGGGCTCCGCTACCACTGCTCGGCTTCCGCGGTCCTCGCTCTGTCCCAAATCGAGTTGGGATTCGCACGTCGGGGTCACCAGTTGTAGCGGCCAAAAAAAAATGAGTCAGAGTGTTCTTTCTTTCTGCAAGGCAGGGGCCATTTTCTTTCTTTATTCTCTTTTTTTCCTCTTCTTACAACAATACATACTTATGCTCTCGCCAAAGCTCTTACTTCATAATTAGCAAATCAGCAATTAGACAGCTCTCAACCTTTTCTCCTATCAGCATAAGACCACTCTAACACGCGCTGTGCAGACCAATCAGCTTCTCGTTCACGCGCTGTTCACGCAGCGGTAACTTCTCACAGTTCAGTACTTTTCCACAGTTCAGTGTTGCAGCTGTCCGTTGTTTTTCCCTGCCACCTTGGCACAACTCAGCAGTTTCTTATCTTTCTCCCAAGGCCTGTTTCTCATCAAAGCCTTGCTGCTTCTCAGGGGCTGTGCAGGGCTGACAGGCCAATGTCAACTTGCCTTTCTCCCACAGTCAGCCATTGTATGAAGCTCAAAAGAACTTTCCCTTTGTATGGGGCCCACATCAGCAACAGGCCTTTAAAAATTTAAAATGAGCTCTGATGTCTGTACCTGCCCTGGAACTTCCAGATTTAACCAAATATTTCCAGTTGTTTGTTTATGAAAGACATCATCTTGCACTAGGTGTGCTGACCCAGAGAATGGGAAGCTGGAAGAGACCAGTTGGATACTTTTCCAAATGGTTGGATACTGTGAGTAAAGGATGGCCTACTTGCTTTCGAGCAGTTGCTGTTACAGTGATGCTTATTCAAGAGGCCCAGAAATTGACTTTAGGAAGAACAATAACAATATATGTCCCACACATGGTGATAACTGTTTTAGAACAAAAGGGGGGACATTGGTTGTCCCCGAGCAGAATGATGAAGTACCAGGTGGTCCTGACTAAACAAGATGATGTGGTTTTAAAAACAACTAACCTAATAAACCCTGCAGTTTTTCTAAGTTTTACACAGGAAGAAGGGCAGCTGGAGCATGACTGCCTGACTACCATTGAACATGTGTACTCCAGTCGAGAGGATTTGAAGGACACACCGTTGGATGATCCCGACTAGGAGTTATATACAGACGGCAGCATCTTTGTGGAACATGGAGTTCGATACTCTGGATATGCGGTAACAACAGACAACTAAATCATAAAGGCAAATGCATTGTCTAGCACCACTTCAGCTCAAAAGGCAGAACTCATTGCTTTAACCCGAGCTCTTGAATTAAGTGGAAAAAAAAAAAGAAAGTAAATATCTAGACTGACTCGAAGTATGCTTTTGAGGTAGTATATCTCCATGAAGTTTTGTGGAAAGAAAGAGAATTATTGTCCTCCCAGAGATCAAATATTAAACATCAGGATGAAATTTTGCAATTATTGCAAGCAGTTCATAAACCAACTCAGGTAACAATCATGCACTGTAAACCACTTCAGGTTAGGAATAGAAAAGAAATTGGAGGAAACAATTTAACAGATAGGGCTACCAGAAGAACAGCGAAAGAAATAACATTACAAATGGCATTGATTCCAACCAAGACAGTAATTCTCCCGAAGGAGAAACCTAAATATTCAGAAGAAGATGATAAATTGGGAAAATTATTGAAAGCAAAGAAAAATCTAGCTGGATGGTGGGTGACATCCAAGGGACAAGTGGTGGTTCCGCCTCTCTTGATGAGAGAGATAATTCAGACAAAACACCAAGAATGTCACTGGGGTATAGAGGCCTTAATAACCCTTTTAAAAAGATAAGTAGTATCAGTCAAAATGCTAGGATTAGCTAAAATGATAACTGCAAAATGTGATGTGTGTTTGAAAAATAATCCAGTAATAAAGAAAAGGGTCCAAATGGGTAAACTCAAATCTGGAACAGAACCAGGAGACTATTAGCAAGTAGACTTTTCAGAGTTACCTAGACAAAATGGGTACATTCTGGTGGGGGTTACTTTTACAGGATGGCCAGAAGCCTTTCCCTGTTGTACCACTCAGTCAAAGAAAGTAGTAAAATGGTTACTACAAGAAATAATCCCAAGATTTGGAGTCCCTATTGGGATCTCTTCAGATAGAGGCCCACACTTTGTTGCTGAAGTAGTACAAAGTGTTTGTAAAATTTTGGGAATTACTAGGGATTTACTTACACCATGGAAGCCACAATCCAGTGGAAAAGTAAAAGAAAGAAAAAATCAGACCCTAAAACAGCAAATTAGCAAAATATGTCAAGAAACTAATTTAAAGTGGCCTCAGACACTTCTACTGGCATTGTTGCAAATCAGAGTACAACCAGAAAATAGCACATCAGTTAGTCCTTATGAATTACTATATAAAAAAACCATATGAATCTCTGGAACCGAATCCAAATGTGCATATAAAAAGAAGCAAGATGTATATAATTATTTCTCTCCTTAGGAAAAACCCTGACTGCAATCCGAAATGCAGTACTGTGGAACTGACCTCTATCCCTGGAAAATCCAATACATGACTTTCAACCAAGAGACTACGTCTACGTGAAGACGTGGACTTCTGAACCCTTACAAGAATGCTAGAAAGGACCATTTCAAATACTGCTGGCTACCTTTACAGCTATCAAAATTGCAGAATCAGATGCATGGATGCACTATACTAGAGTGAAGAAGGCGTCCCCTTCCTAGAAGATCAACAGTAGGAATCCGGGAACTTCAAAATTGACTCTAAAATATGTCTAACTTTATATATTGATTAGAAATTATTTTAAATTTGATTTTAATCTAGAAACTGATGCTGATGGAATTCTGGTTTGAGGTAACAATCGAAAGACAAAATATGACTAAGAAAATGTTAGACCTGAAGGTGAAGAATAGAAGGCAAGTAGAAACAGAACAACTAATATACCTCCCAAAAAAACACCAGAAGAAAATTTGATGTTAGAATTAATTAAGGAATTTGACAATTAGCAGAACATAACACAAATTACTGCTTGTTTACTGATACCAAGAGCAGTAGATGAATCTGTTCCATGTGGAATTTTAACAATGAATTTAACCAGTTTAAGACACAAAAATGAGACTACTCATTGCAAACAAAAAAACCTGTTGTTCAGTAGTATAAACAAGTAAAAATTATCAAGAAACAGTAAAAGTCCCCTGGAAATAAAGCAGATTATGAAAAATTGTTAAATTGTGTTTTCACAAAAATAGAAAAATATTGAACTGTTAGGTGGTGTTCTTATGATGAACAAATTAGAAACAATGTAAGTAGAAACATCACGGAATAGATGTGTGACAAAACCAATTAAACTACACAAGAAGAGGAGGTACAATAAGATTCTATATGGTCCATGACTATATTTTCACAGTTTCAATATGGCTAGAACTCCTTGGTGTTTTACTTAGGATGGGACAACTTTTGCAGCCTTTCCATCAGTAAATAATAAAGGAAGCACACTGAGAAAAGAAAAATTTAGTGTCTTGGTAGAAATATGAGGAAGTATATAACTACAGCAATGTAGACCTAATAATTCAAAGAATTCTTGCTTTGCCTGCTGCCTTAAAATATGGGTGTCTTTGCCAAAGTTTTAAAAATGGTCCTAATTTAACCAAAACATATATTCCCAAAAGAGGAACAATATTTAGCTGTAGAAGATCTGCAATTCAGAGTCCAGGACCTTTGGTTTGGGCAATGAGTAATAGAACCTGAACAACACATCTGCCCTTAGATAGGAAAGTAAAACAGATTACTTCAGGTATGCCAACGTTGTACCCAATTTAGAAGGAATCTCCCCTTTTAAGGGGTCCTTAAAAAATTTAAAATTAAAGCAGGTTAAGAGATCAGAGATAGATGACACATGGAATGAACCCCCAACAGGAATAAAAATTAGTTGGGCTCTAGAATCCCTTTTGAATCCCATAGCATCATATAGAAACAGGGAATGGTTGTATCAACTAACTGGACAGGTAGAAAAACTGGCTAATGTCACAAGGAAAGGATTCAAGGAATTAAATTTTGAGTTGCAGGCAACCTCAAGGATGATTTTGCAAAACAGAATGACACTAGATATACTCCTGCTTAAAGAGCATGGAGTTTGTGGATACCTTAAAAATAGAATAGATCAGTGCTGCATACATATCCCAAGTGTGACACAAGACGTAGAACATGATCTAGAATTACTAGGAAAAAAAAAAAAAAATAAAAAGATACTGAAAAAGTCTGAGAAGATATGTCAGAAGATTGGACAGACAAAATTTTTAGTGAATTAGCTTAGAATTTAAGTTCATAGATAAGGTTATTAATAGGCACATTATTTATCTTGCTGGTTGTTTTCTTGATGATAATGTTGATTTATTCCTGCTTGAAGAAACAAATTACCAGCAAAATTACATTCAATCGCATGATCATAAGAGAAATCCCAAGACTTCCACCAGCATACAGTAAAAAAGAAACATAATAGACTCTGATATGAAAGTATTGAAATGATTTTCAAAACTTTCAAAGGGGGGAAATGTTACTGATTGTTACTGATTTGTTATTAATTTGAGTTGATGATTTTTGGTGATTTTGATAAGGAATGGTTAGGACTAATCAATTAAATGGAATCTCACAGAAATATCGGTTTTTATAAAAGATAGTGGTGTAATGTTTTAAATAGTCATAGAGATGTTGCATTTACTTTAAAGTAACCATACAACCAGTTACGCTGCTAGACGAGGTACCATTGTTAGACTGTTTAGTAAGCATGATTTATAGTCCTGTAGACCAGGTGTTTTAAAAGCTGTATTGTGAAAGGGCCTCGAAGCATGTTAAAATTGCAATGTGAGCCAAAGTCCTTGAGTCAAGGGCATTGGGGGGTCTTTCTTTTGAGTCAGTATTCCGTGGTGGTCGCAAAAGCAGCCCCCCGACTCATTTCAGGACTCAAGTGCACATGACCGGAAAGAGGTGGGAATATGAAAATGAGTTACAGGAATTAGCATGTTTATGTATGAAAACTTGATTAATATGCATTACTGTATCCAATATAATCAGCATGCTACACGACTCAGGTGTGCGTTGTTGGCGAGACGACTCCCCTGTGCACCCGGCCGTTAATAAAGGAGTGTCTGCTTATCTACATCACATTGGTGTCGATAAGTTCTTTTATCCCGTTTTGGTGACGTGATGATGTTGAAAGAGTTTATAATGGATATATGTTCAAACAGTTCTTAAATA
The DNA here is from genome assembly GCF_031877795.1 of Strix aluco. Lineage (NCBI taxonomy): Eukaryota > Metazoa > Chordata > Aves > Strigiformes > Strigidae > Strix > Strix aluco. The sequence continues at coordinate 27,854,153 of NC_133970.1, forward strand.
TGTGTTTCACAGAGATAAAGGGTGGAATGTATTGGGCATAAAGTAAAGGGGTTTGGTAGCAGGGGGCTGCAGGGGTGACCTGTTGTGGTGGTTTAGTCCCTGCCGGGGTCTGAGACCACGCGGCTGCTGCCCCTCCCCCACAAAGGGAGTGACATACAAAGCCCCAGGGCTGAGATAAGGAGAGTTTTAATACAACAGTGCAACAGCAACACAACAAACAATAACAATAACAGTAATAACAATGAACAGAGCAAGGTATGTACCGATACAGCAGTGAGAGGAACTGCTGCACAAACCCACGCGCTCACCGATTCTTCCCATGCTAAATAGCGCCCGGACGTGACGTCAGCATGGTATATGAATAACCCGGCTAGAGCTTCCCCCCCACTGCTGGGGAAACTTAACCCTATCCTAGCTAAACCAGGACATAATCCACCCCTTTATTCTATACCATGTGCGTCACATCCAGCTGCCACTTAGCAATTAGCAATAACAAAGAAAAAAAATTAACAAAAGCACAGTATAACTCACGGTGTGTTTTCACCCACAATCAAGTCCCCTTGTGGTACACATTGGACCTCTCCATCCTTCTGCAGCACCCACCAGGTGCACCCAGGTCCTTGAGCAAAAGCAATCCCGTGGATGGGTTTGCCTTTGCCCGGCGCAGGACTAACCCAGACCATTTTTCCCAGCAGATCCCTCATGCGCACCACAGGGACTTTATCCCCGTCTACAGCACGGAGAAGTTTTGACTGAGCCGGGCCAGCTCGATTGGCAGATCCTCTTGTGTTGACTAACCAAGTGGCCTTTGTCAGATGTGTGTCCCAGTGTTTGAAGGTTCCACCCCCCATTGCTCTCAATGTAGTTTTTAACAGTCCATTGTAGCGCTCGATCTTCCCAGAGGCTGGTGCGTGGTAGGGGATGTGGTAGACCCACTCGATGCCGTGTTCTTCTGCCCAGGCATCTATGAGGTTGTTTCGGAAGTAAGTCCCATTGTCCGACTCAATTCTCTCTGGGGTGCCGTGTCGCCACAGGACTCGCTCTTCAAGGCCCAGGATGGTGTTCCGGGCGGTGGCGTGGGACACTGGATAAGTTTCAAGCCATCCAGTGGTTGCTTCCACCATTGTGAGCACGTGGCGCTTGCCTTGGCGGGTCTGTGGCAGTGTGATGTAGTCGATCTGCCAGGCCTCTCCATATTTATATTTCATCCATCGATCTCCATTCCGCTGGGGCTTCACCCGTTTGGCTTGTTTGATCGCAGCACACGTCTCACATCCATGGATGATCTCTGCGATGGTGTCAATGGTGAGGTCCACCCCTCGATCTCGAGCCCACCTGTATGTTGCATCTCTGCCTTGGTGGCCCGAGGTCTCATGGGCCCACCGGGCTATGAACAGTTCACCTTTACGCTGCCAGTCCAAGTCCACCTGAGCCACTTCGATCTTAGCAGCCTGGTCCGCCTGCTGGTTGTGTTGATGTTCATCAGTGGCCCGACTCTTGGGTATATGGGCGTCCACATGGCGCACCTTCACAACGAGGTTCTCCACCCGGGCTGCAATGTCCTGCCATACTTCAGCGGCCCAGACGGGTTTACCCTTGCGTTGCCAGTTGCTCTGTTTCCATTGCTGCAACCACATCCACAGGGCACTTGCCACCACCCACGAGTCAGTGTAGAGATAGAGCCTCGGCCACTTTTCTCGCTCAGCGATCTCCAAAGCCAATTGGGTGGCTTTCACCTCTGCGTACTGGCTCGATTCACCTTGTCCCTCAACAGCTTCAGTGGTTCGTCGTGTGGGATACCACACCGCAGCCTTCCATCGTCGATGTTTTCCCACAATGCGACAAGACCCATCAGTGAACAGGGCATATCACTTCTCCTCCTCTGGCAGCTCGTTATATGGTGGGGCCTCCTCAGCACGTTTCACCTCTTGTTCTGGTGACATCCCAGCATCTTTGTTCTCTGGCCAGTTTATGATCACTTCCACTAATCCTGGGCGGTCGGGGTTCCCTATTCAAGCCCGTTGTGTTATCAACGCAACCCATTTACTCCACGTGGCATCTGTTGCATGATGTGTGGAGGGAGCCTTTCCTTTGAACATCCATCCCAGCACCGGCAGTCGGGGTGCCAGGAGGAGCTGTGTCTCAGTGCCGACCACTTCTGAGGCAGCTCGAACTCCTTCGTACGCTGCCAGTATCTCCTTCTCAGTCAGGGTATAGTTAGCTTCAGAGCCTTTGTATCCCCGGCTCCAAAAGCCTAGAGGTCGGCCTCGGGTTTCCCCAGGTGCTTTCTGCCAAAGGCTCCAGGTAGGGCCATTCTCCCCGGCTGCGGTGTAGAGCACGTTCTTAATCTCCTGCCCTGCCCGGACTGGCCCGAGGGCCACTGCCTGGGTAATCTCCTGCTTAATTTGTTCAAAGGTTTGTTGTTGCTCTGGGCCCCATTTAAAATCATTCTTCTTGCGGGTTACATGGTAGAGAGGGCTCACAATCAGGCTGTAGTTTGGGATGTGCATCCTCCAGAACCCCACAGCGCCCAGGAAAGACTGAGTCTCCTTTTTAGTGGTTGGTGGGGCCATGGCTGTTATCTTGTTTATCACCTCCATTGGGATGTGGCGACGCCCATCTTGCCATTTTATTCCTAGGAATTGAATCTCCCTTCCAGGCCCCTTAACTTTCTGTCGTTTGATGGCAAAACCAGCCTTCAGGAGGATTTCAATTATCTTCTTTCCTTTTTCAAAGACTTCCTCAGCTGTGTCCCCCCATACAATGATATCATCAATGAACTGCAGGTGTTCTGGAGCCCCACCTTTCTCCAGTGCAGTATGGACCAGTCTATGGCAAATGGTGGAGCTGTGCTTCCACTCCTGGGGCAATCGATTCCAGGTGTACTGGATACCCCTCCAAGTGAACACAAACTGTGGCCTGCACTCTGGTGCTATTGGGATGGAGAAAAACGCGTTAGCGATGTCAATCGTGGCGTACCACTTGGCTGCCTTCGACTCCAGCTCATACTGGAGCTCTAGCATGTCCGGCACTGCAGCACTCATCGCTGGCGTAACTTCATTCAGGCCACGGTAGTCCACGGTCAGTCTCCATTCGCCATTAGGTTTTCTCACTGGCCATATAGGGCTGTTTAAAGGTGAATGAGTCTTGCTGATCACCTTCTGGCTTTCTAGTCGACGGATCAGCTGATGGATGGGGACCAGGGAATCTCGGTTAGTGCGGTACTGCCGCCAGTGCACCGTCTTGGTAGCAATTGGCACTCGCTGCTCTTCAACCTTAAGCGACCCCACCACCGAGGGGTCCTCTGAGAGGCCGGGTAGGGTGGACAATTGCTCAACCTCCTCCAGGGCAGCTATACCAAAGGCCCACCGGTACCCTTTTGGATCTTTAAAGTACCCTCTCCTGAGGTAGTCTATACCTAGGATGCACGGGGCATCTGGGCCAGTCACAATGGGGTGCTTATGCCAGTCCTTCCCACTTAAGCTTACTTCAGCCTCTAATAGGGTCAGCTGTTGGGATCCACCTGTCACTCCGGAGATGCAGATGGGTTCGACCCCCCTGTGGCTTGATGGCATCAGGGTGCGCTGTGCGCCAGTGTCTACCAAGGCCTTACATTCTTGTGGGTCTGATGTGCCAGGCCATCGGATCCACACCATTCAGTAAATCCGATTATCCCTTTCCTCCACCTGGCTGGAGGCAGGGCCCCTCTAATCCTGCTCACCATCACTCACTTGTTCTAAGAGTGACTCCTGCAAGAATGACTTCCTGGTCCCCTCAAGAGGGTCAAGCATACTGTTGGCCATTCTACTCTGTCTGGGGAATTTCCGACTGGACACTGGAGCTGCGTTTCTCTTGGAAGACTCCCTGTTCATGGTGGTCTTCCCTTTCAGCTGCTGTACTTGTTCAGCTAGGGCGGGAGCGGGCTGTCCATGCCACCTCCTCACGTTTTCCCCATGGTCGCGGAGGAAGAACCACAGGGTGCCCCGTGGTGTGTGTCTTGCACTGCCCTTCTCTTGGGTGGGGAAGCGCCTGCTTCTAATAGCTGAGACATCGGCCCGTGCAGATGGAACGTAGGACATGTCCTCTTCCATTTTTTGGACCCTTTGAGACAGTTCCTCTACAGCTGAAACCAAAGCATGTTGGGAGGAAGGGACATTTCCCTCATATTGCTGGAGCTGGATAATCACTTCGTCCACTGTCTGAGTCTGGGTGTCTCGCCACCAGGACGCTACTGCTAATGCTTTGGAATGTGCCTCTGGTGCACTTTGCAGGAACTTCCGCCACATAAACTGTGTGCAAGGGGCCTGATCTGGATCCATTGGTGACTGCTCATCATTCAGATCACCATAAACCATGTCAAACACAGCCATTTCCCTGAGGTTTTGAATGCCTTTCTCCATGTTGGTCCACTTGCCTAACCGACATAGAGCATCATCCTTGTAGGGGTACCTCTCCCTCACAGCGAGCAGGAGTCGCTTCCAAAGGCTGAGGGTTTGAGCCTGTTTCCCTATTGCCTTCTCAATACCAGCCTGCTTGGCTAAAGGTCCCAGCTGCTTGGCCTCTCTCCCCTCCAATTCAAAACCAGCAGCTCCACTATCCCAGCATCGTAGCAGCCAGGTGAAAATCTGCTCGCCTGGAAGGCGGCTGAAATCCTTCCACATATCTCACAACTCACTCAGGGATAGAGATCGGATTGTTACCTCTGGCTCTTCCTCCTGTTCTCGTGATGGGCCTGGCTCATCATCACCCTGTGCACTGCGAGGGGATTTTTTGGTATATTTGGTTTTCCGTATCGGGCAACTGATATTGGTACTGCTTGTCCCTCTGGCCCAGGTGCTGTGCTGGTGGAAGCGACTGGTACTGGCACTGCCTGTCCCTCTGGCCCAGCTGCTGTGCTGGTGGAGGCAACTGGTACTGGCACTGCCTGTCCCCCTGGCCCAGCTGCTGTACCAGTAGGTTCACTTTCAGATCCTGCAGCCCTTTCTCCCCCTTGAGGGCAGTGAACAGCGTTAAAGGTGGCACGGTAGGCATGGGCAAGCCCCCAGCACATCGCAAGGATTTGTGTTTCCTGGGGTTTGTCAGATTTGCAGCACACCTTTTCCAAACACTCCACCAGTTTATCAGGACTCTGCACTTGTTCGGGAGTGAGATCCCAAAGCATTGGGGGTGACTGCTGACCCAGGCACTTGCCCATCTCTTCCCACACACCTTGCCATTTATAACTTTCTGCCCTCGGGGCAGGTTTCCAGGTGGTGCCATTATTGGAGAAGTACCGCATGGCCCAAAACAAGATCTGGCAGACATTTAGAAAGCATAGTGCCGCAAGCACACTGGCCTGGGTGCTCCAGGGATAGCTGAAACTCTCAAAAACCGAGAGAATCTCTTCCCCTGGCTCACCCACAGAGGGGGTGAGACCCCTAACAAAAGCCCAGGCAGCAAACAGGTACCGGTTCACCCCCACAAGCAGTGATGCAAGCACATTATAAGCAGTCTGCAGCCAGTACAGCAAAACAAGACCCTTGACACATTTTCCACCGACAACAAACATCAGCACTGGGAACACACAGTGGATATAAGGATTAATCCAGCCCCACCACGCAAGCAAGTTGGCCAGCATTGCAAATGTTCCTTATCAAACAATACAACTAAAACCAGAAAAATTGCACCTAACAGATTGCTCTAACACACCTTCTCCTTTTGTCCTTATCTCAGCCCTCTCGTAGCACCACGTTGGGCGCCAAAAGTTGTGGTGGTTTAGGCCCTGCCGGGGTCTGAGACCACGCGGCCGCTGCCCCTCCCCCACAAAGGGAGTGAAATACAAAGTCCCGGGGCTGAGATAAGGGGAGATTTAATACAACAGTGCAACAGCAACACAACAAACAACAACAATAACAGTAATAACAATGAACAGAGCAAGGTATGTACCGATACAGCAGTGAGAGGAACAGCTGCACAAAGCCTTGGAAGAAAGATAAGAGGCTGCTGAGCTATGCCAAGGTGGCAGGGAAAAACAACGGACAGCTGCAACACTGAACTGTGGAAAAGTACCGAACTGTGAGAAGTTACTACCGCGTGAACGAGAGAGTGATTGGTCTGCACAGCGCGTGTGAGAGTGGTCTTATGCTGATAGGAGAAAAGGTTGAGAGCTGTCTAATTGCTGATTTGTTAACTATGAAGTAAGAGCTTTACCGACAGCATCCGAGAGCATAAGTATGTACCATTGTAACAATAAACTCTCTTTCTTTCTGGATTTCATGGAGAGTCCGTGCCTCAGTTGCCACAACTTGGTTTAGTCAAACTATTATTCTAAAATGCATTCCAAACCCTGTGTGTGATCAGAGCAATGCAGCAGAGGGCCAAGTAAACAATAGAAGATCTGGCTCAAGGAGCATACAAATAATAGACTCCTGTAAAAACATGTGAAGCAAACATTTATACTGATATTTGAGGTACAGACTCTCCCTTGAAATAGCTCAGCTACAGGGTACATGTTTATGGACAGAGCTGCTATAAAAGCAGCAAGTTTGAAAAGTTTGGTAGAAATTTTGGATTGCAGAGGCTCTGACACCAGGCTTGTTCTAGGAATAGCATTTGGACCTAAGATTCTAAACCAGAAGGCTTTTAAAGATCTTCCTGTTTCTCAGTACTTAAGTTGATAATATCAGAAATCATTCACTTCATAAAAAGAGCTTCAGTTTAGCAGTGTATTAAATACCTGCCAAAACCTGACTTACAGGTGCTTGGCTCTTAACTGTGATCAAGCTTTTTGTTGAAAGCAGAGTCTCATCCCACCCACTATACCTGAAGGTCCCCTTTTGTTCTCTTCATCTAATACAAAGGAGGAGGGCTTTGAGATCGGCTGATGGAGGGATATGCTAAGCAGTGGCCCGATCCCGCAAATGAAATAACCCCATGGAGGGCCTGGGAAGAAGGGAATAATCAATTGAAGTTGCTTGGGCTGCTGGAGTGTATTCACAGGTGAGAAGGGAGGGACCCTGAAAAGGTGGTCATCACTGACACCATGGCCCAAAAGCTCTGATGGCTAGACACAGTTACTAACACCCCTCTGGTATCACCTGATAACCTGGTGGGATGCCTTGCTGATCAAGGAGTGACCTATATGTACCATACTGGAGGGAGCATGCCAGATTAGCAGCATGGCCAAGGATAATACCGAGGATCTGGTAGTATGTTTGTTGGAAGACCCAGTTGTCATTCCCTTGGTAACCCAAGTAATTTGCTGAAAGCAGAAGTAATTTGCTGTATGCAGTGTATGTAGAGTTTATAATGTATGCATATTAAGATTCTGATGATGTTGAAAGAGTTTATAATGGATATATGTTCAAACAGTTCTTAAATATGTGTTTCACAGAGGTAAAGGGTGGAATGTATTGGGCATAAAGTAAAGGGGTTTGGTAGCAGGGGGCTGCAGGGGTGACCTGTGCAGAAAGAGGCCATGTACTCCTATGTGCCAGTCATAGCTGGTTCCAGCCAGCTCTGAAAATTATGTAAACAATCCATTGCACACCAAAACTTGGCACACCTGGTGCCTCTGCTCAAACATATTTAAGAGAGTGGCAGCTGCTGGTGGGAGGAGAAATGGAAGGAGACAATGTAGGTACCAGCTAGAGATGCAATCTTGAAAGGACTTACTCCACACCAGAGCAGCTAAGCCCCAAAAGGACTGCGTCCTGTGGTTAAGCCACGCTGAAGCAGGCACACTCTCAAAGGGCCTACAACCCATGGAGGAACTCACCGCTAGAGCAGAGGAAAATGAGTAAGCAGCAAGGAGGGGTGAAAGAAAATGAGTAAGCAGCAAGGAACTGCAGAAAGAAACCATCATGCAGATGACCCCAACCTCCCTTGTGCCACCTGTCACCAAATCGTAGCCCAGCAAAAACAAGGGAAGTTGAGACTAGGAAGCAGGGAGGCATTTGATTGAAGTTGAACCTGGGGAAGGGGGGAGAAAAGGCGTTTCCCTGTTTGTTTAATTGGGGGGGGGGGGGGGGGGGGTGTGCCTTCAATACCCAAAGCAGTAATTGAGTTTGTATCAGTTGGCAATAAATTAAATGAAATAAAATACCCTGAGTTGAGACTGTTTTGCCTGTGACAGTGGGCTGGTGACAAATTCCAATATTACCTATAGCATTACTACACAAGTCCTTTCTGACATGTCCAAGGATAGCTAAACAGATCCAGGATAAGCATGCACTTATGCATGCCTGTTTACACCCCCACCCAGGAGCAGCTCAGTCTGCTCCACCTAGTCCTCTGCCTTCTGAGCTTGTTGCTATATGCGTATCAGATCTGCTTCACAGTCACAGGTTTGGATGTTGTTACAGAGCAAGAGGTGATCGTTGCATCAGTGTGGGAAATGGTTCTTTATGCTGAATCAGTTTTGTAATATATGGAGGTCAATGTTTAGCTTTTGCTAAAAAGGAGATGTTTCTGTGTTTTCTTTTTCAGAGTTCCATGGAATTTTTCTGTAAAGATGAAGGGCCAGTTAGCAGTCTTTGCTCCCTCCTCACCTTCATCTAGAGACTACTGCAGGAATTAATCAAATGTGTATACATGCACAGGTTTGCTCTATTGTTGTAACATGTGACACCTGATGCAGAGCATTGCAGAGCATTACTTTTTCCCCACTGGTCCCAGTTTTGTTATGTCCATGCCCAAATTTGATATTTCTGATACTGGTCCCTAGGCACTCTTGGCCTTATATTCTATTACTGATACGGTTACCCGGGCACTGTTGGCTTTGAAAGGTTCTGCTCCCCGGAAGATCCCCAATTCTCTGCATCAGGTGTCTGTGAAGTCTGGCTGTTTCTCTTGCCACACCTCCTTAACCACCTGTGCAATCCAGCCATCCCTCATGTCACTGCCTGTAACTTTTGTCAGCTTCTCACGCTGTTAACTGTTATGTCCAGCAATTCCTCATGTCACGTCCAGTTATTTTCCATGTCCCATCCAGCTAGCCTAGGGCCTAGCAGCTTCAGGGCCTAGACAGCATCCTAGTCGTTTGCCTGCAGTTCTAACACCCATACACCTGCTCTTACCACTTGGTGAATGTAAGATTACTGCTCCGGAGAAGTGGGTTAAATTATTTCACTTCAACTTCACAGTCAGAATGTGCATGAGGGTATTTATTGTAGAGGAGCTGAAAAGCTGTAAGATGACAGCTAATTTCACCCCATTCAGTAAAGTCTAAATGAAGATGGCAGTTTGTGGTTTTCACATGTGGTTTTCAACACACAAGGTTTTTTTATGAAAGCAAAATGGAATATTTAAATCCTCTTAGAAGAGGTAGAGAGCCGGTGTTTTAACTGACGCCATCCAGATCTGCAGTACTGATGTCATACCAATTTATTGCTATTAATGGTAAAACCAGATTTAAGAGCTATACCAGCAATATAGCAGGAGCATAACTGTGATCTCCAATATTCATAGAATAAGATACCCATATCTAATAACAATAGCAGATTCCACCAGAAATCTATCACGTATTGTAAACATTGTATTTGTGCAATTTCTTTTTCATACTTTAATTCCCAAAATCACAAAATGCAAATTTAGTAGCATAAAACACATCCAGTTTCACATTTGGCAATGAGAACCCCATTCTTCATAGACAATCAGAAACCTAGTAGCACATTTTCAAACATTATTACAAGTATTTCTGGATTACCCTCCCTCCAAATCCCCCCTCACTCAAAGCACCAAAAATAAAGTGCCATGCCCATAAAAATGTGTCAAGAAAATAGCCACATTCTTTTCTTTGTAATAAAAAAAAAAAAAAAAGTGCTTTGCCTCAGTCTTAACAATGCTATACTGTGTCCATCATTTTGGGTTCTTCATCTTTTTGCAGCATTGAGTTTAAATTGCAGACACTTCTGTTTATGCAACCTTGTAGATCATTTGCATTCTGCAACAAATGAAGAATTGAAAGCTTAATCTCAATACATACATACACTTACAGAGAACTAAGTCAAGCTCTTTATTTCATCTGTCTTAAGATAAGTTTGTAATAGAATATAATTTCTTTAAAAAAAAAATCCCAGACTATTATCATAATGTGAATGTCAAGAAGTTTCTTTAAATTTAGCTAGCATACTATTACCTTATTGTGCATTTACTTAGGGTTCAGCTACCAGATCTTACCAAACAGGTACCTTGACCAAATTTATTTCGAAGTACTTTAAATTGTGTCTCCTTCTCCAACATCCAGCTTTTAAAAGCCTTTAATATTTTCTCTTCAGCCCAAGATGTGATCATCACTAACACTGAAACCAAAGACCCCAGTGTTCCAAGATAAAGATCAAAACAAGGGCAGAATATCGTAACACAGTGTAAATTCTCCTTAGACTTGACTACCTGTAGGTTTCCATTAATGGGATTAGTCATTTTCAGTTGAAAGCTCATTTCACCTCCTGTGATACAAAGTATATTTAATTCTAGTACCTGAACAGATTAATGATGCAGTTTTCCGTTTAGCACAATTATTCAAGGGCACCGAATTAACACGTGTCTTTTGACACTATACATTGTGAGAGCTTTGAGAAACAATCTCTCTTGCATATTGATAATAGCGCATGTTAGAACTGACAGTACTCCGAGTATAAAGAAGCCTATTCCTAGATCTCAAAAAGTACATCTTCTCAGGAGTGTACCAAAAATCTATTCCTAACAGAGTTGTTATATTAATTTCTGGAAATAAAAAGCCTACCTGTGACAAAGACTCCAGTCCTCCTACAATACCAGTATAGACACTGGGAATCTGTACTGACATAGCTTGAAAGCCTTGAGACTGTGAACAGATTCTCACTCTTGATTTGAATGCTTCAAGCTCAGTTTTAAAAGCTTCCAAATAGCCTTCTTCCCCTGCCTGTAAAGAGAAGAGTGAAATATTTTTCATCTCAGCCAGATTTACTTCTAGTTGTAAGCATACATGCTGCTGTGGGAAAACAACATAAGATTGGCAAGGAGGATTGTAAACACGTTCAAGTGACTTGCAGCTGAGGTGTAGAAGAATGCATATATCATATATCATACTAATCATTGTTTAGTCTTGTGTGCTTGACAAGTAGAACATCTGTGTTTAAATAACATAGGCCTGTGATAGACTCAGAGGCACCCTATCGAACACCCTTGAGATTCCTGCCCTGCTGTGGGAAAGATCAAAGCACAGTGGAAAACTATGCCTGCGTGAATCCCAGATATACAGGTGAAAATAGCAGGTTCGGTGATCCTCTAGCAAGGACCGAGATCCGTGGTGCCTGCATTCCCACTTGTGTGCTTCTGCCTGGGTGCTGTTTCGGGGATCCCCTGGTCCGCGAGGTAACGAAAATAAATTTACTCTTTGCATTTCATCCGTGGTTTTGTGGTTGTTCCTGCATCCTGCCTGTGCCGGCTCACACAACTGCTAAAAAGAAGTCCTGCAGTAATGCATATTATATTCATTGAAGGATAATGATTTGGACAAGTCAATAACATTATTAACACCAGTCAGCTTAAAAAGAAGATTCAGGTATGCTTGGTTTTGTTTGTTTGTTTTGTTTTAAAGAGAGACTTTAGCATTTGATGAGTATAGGAACCAAGTTATTCATTCATCTGAGAACATGTAAGAACAAAACAAATATAATTTTAACCCTTCCTTTATTCCATCTCAGAAGCAAATACCCTTAAGAGAAAAGGTACTCATGGCAGTACTCAATTCACAAGCAAAGCATGAATCAAAGTGGGTGTCAACTTAAGTCCTTAAGGCAGCATTAAGATCAGCATGACTTGATTCTTCAGTCTTGTATAACTTAATATATACTTAATATATACTTCAGAGTTTCATGGAATTTTTCTGTAAAGATGAAGGGCCAGTTAGCAGTCTTTGCTCCCTCCTCATCTTCATCTAGAGGCTACTCCAGGAATTAATCAAATGTGTATATATGCACAGGTCTGCTCTAGTGTTGTAACATGTGCGTGCAGGTTCTTTGAAGGTATATGCATGCACCCAAAGGATTGCCTGTGCAGACTATGCTAACTATGACTGACTGAAGAGAAACAGACTCCAAATTGGGCCCTGCCATGAACTGCATAGAGAGGCATTATGATAAGTGAAATAGGACACTTGGTCCTTAGACACATTCATGATTGCCACTGTAATTTAGGTGACACTTCACTATTCCACATTCCTGTAGTTCCCATGATGTTCTGCTTTCTCTCTGGCCTAACAAGGATTCATGGAACTTCCATTCTCAAGATCAGAATTACACAAAACATTCATTCTAGAATGAACTGCCAACAAAACAACACTTCCCCACAAGCTTGATTCAGTCAGTGACATATTTAACCTCCAACTGTCAGGAAGAAAGCTCCTTCAGAACACTGATTCCTTGAAAGGGTATCAAGAATTTCTCTATGTTGTACACGTTCTGACTTACTTTGGCTTTTTGGAAAAACAGACGAAAACAGCCTCTTGGATCCACATTACAACTTCTGGCCATTTCTATAATAAACTGCATCACAACTGCTTGGTGTGCTATTTGTTCCATCAGAGCTCTTTTCTGAAAAGAGAAATTACATAGAATCATAGAATGGTTTGGCTTGGAAGGGACCTTTAAATACCATCTAATTCAGCCCCCCTGCCATGGGCAGGGACACCTTCCACTAGATCAGGTTGCTCAAAGCCCCGTCCAACCTGGCCTTGAACACTTCCAGGGAGGGGGCATCCACAACTTCTCTGGGCAACCTGTGCCAGTGTCTCACCACCCTCACAGTAAAGAATTTCTTCCTTATGTCCAATCTAAATCTACCCTCTTTCAGTTTAAAACTGTTACCCCTCATCCTATCCCTACACTCCCCGATAAAGAGTCCCTCCCCATCTTTCCTGTAGCCCCCTTTAAGTACTGGAAGACCACTATAAGGTATCCTCAGAGCCTTCTCTTCTCCAGGCTGAACAACCCCAACTCTCAGCCTGGACAGGTGTTCCAGCCCCCTGATCATCTTCATAGCCCTCCTCTGGACCCTCTCCAACAGGTCTATGTCCTTCTTATGTTTGGAACCCCAGAGCTAGACGCAGTACTCCAGGTGGGGTCTCACGAGAGCAGAGTAGAGGGGGAGAATCACCTCCCTCAACCTGCTGGCCATGCTTCTCTTGATGCAGCCCAGGATACAGTTGGCTTTCTGGGCTGCGAGCACACATTGCTGGCTCGTAGTCAGAAATTACATAATTACAGAAAATATCTTTAAAAGTATGACTCTATCTAAAATTCAGCAACATCTTTGCATTTGATTCCTACAGAGAAGAGAACTGATGCTGACAGAAGCAAAGGGACTGTTAATTAGCTGAGACTAGATCTAATGCACTAATGTGTTTTGAAGGCTTCCTTCAATAAGATAACATGGACAGGGGAAGACAGGGAGAAGAGTAATTAAATGACTCATTCATTTAGACAGCTTTTCTGTAGTGTAAGTGGGAAACTGCATACTTTTTAGCAGTTTAAAGGTCTTCCTAGTACCTGTTCAGCTTCTAGATGAAAACACCATAAGATGAGATATTTAGCTGTTTCTTCACATACAAGATACGGGTGGTCAGACAAAAATCTTTGACTGTCATCCCATCTGCCCAGCATACCTGATTAAAAACCAAAACCAACAACACAAATTAACACATTCAATATGGAGAAGTAATTTAATGCAGTGAAGACGTTATTCAAATTTACATAGTACTACAATCCTCTTCACACTTCATTGTTACCTCAGAAGAACAACATGCAAATAAAACTGAACTCAATTTTTTTGTTGTTTTTAAAACACCTCCTGATGCTGAAAGAACATTATCAGTAAGGTATGCTCGGACTGTAAAGATACTGAAATATAGTTTGCTGCTACTGTTAAGATCTTATTTTTATTGTATCTCTGGCAGTGTTAAAAACAGGTTAACAGTAAATGGTTTTCACACACTAACAAAGTAGTATCTATACCCATTTGTTAAGAATTTGATAGTATAACTAAGTTGATGGATAGAGATATACATTCAGTGATTTTGACAGAAAAGTTCTTTAAGTGCTTGCAAGTAAGACAAATAGAAGTGAAAACATAATCACAGTCTAAAATGAATATGCTTCTGACATGGTTTGCTAGGTTTTAGGAAATACAAAGCTGTTTTTATAACCAAGTTCAAGCATTAAGGTCAAAACGGGAGAGCCAACTCAGTGGTTGAAAATTAAGCAGAAGACTGAATGTAAGTAGCATGAAACTACCTTCATGGAAAGAGCTGCAGGTTGAAGGTCAGAACTCAAAATTCAAGCAGTGAGATCACCTTCCCCCCCCCTCCCCCATTGTCCTTCATATAAGTTAATTGCCCTAATATACATATTAGTGATATTTTACTGCTTGCCAGTACTAGATACAAAGTTTTACCCTTCTATCACTCATATAAATATATCTTTAAAAATAAAAGATTGGCTCCATCTGTACATAGTCTTAACAGCTGTTTTGCAGATATTTACCTTTTATCATCCATCTCCCTCATGGATTAACAGACAGCAAAACCCCAGCTATTTATAGGAGGCAGGTACAGACACTCCCAGGCACTTTTACATGCAGGAATTGCATCTCCATTAATGCCCCTATCATTTCCCATGGAACAGCAGAAAAAGTTGCTAGAACTTTAAGTTTCATGACTTGAAAAACTCTTTCAGTTCTATGGTGACTCAAGAAGTTCTTATCGATCATAGGAACCAACAGGCTTCTGTGATTTACAGGTTCCTTTACTTTGAAATGGTTATTTGTTACGATGCCACATCCCCTGTCCTGAGAAACAAGAATCTAGATACTCTCCTTGCCAGATGTTTCATTTGTTAGCATCCATTTTGTACGACAATAATTGAAAAAAGAAAGAGACCTACACAAATTCTACAGGAGGTTAAACTGCAAAATGTTGGAAGCAAAATACTTACCAAAGTATCTAATCTTTTGTTCATGCTTCTGTATAAATGATTTAGATATATCTTCATCTTCTACTTCTTTTCTTTTATATTGACTAATAAAACTCTAAAGATGAGAAAAAACTATCATAGAATCTCCACATATACCCTTTTTAAACTATATGATTATTTTAATTCATTACTATTTAAAGTTCTAGTTTTAAGCATCACCCAGCAAACACATATGTACCCAACACTTAATGTACCCAAGGTTATTTACCAAAACACAGCTCGTCTAATTAATAATAGGGTGAAAAATGCCTTATCATATTCTTCTTCTGAGCAGTAATCTATCTCAAAGTTCTATGCACTACTAGGAACTTACTGATCTATAAACAATAAGAAACATCTACACCATCTAGCCCTGATGAAGCTAACTCAGTGGAATTATGAAAAACGATGCATTAATGGTTCATATTCAAGTGCTGAAAACAAAACTAGCATTTACTATGAAGACAGTTTGTGCTAAAATAATCTGTATTAAGAAATTCACGTTATTAGAGGCAAACTGTGCTTGTTTCAAATGTGAGAATTTGGCGTAACAAAGAAGCAAATTTCACATGGAGAACTATTGCTCACCCTTGGTTTTGGCAACAGTTGCTATAAGGGACAAATATAAGTGCTGATTCCCAATTAAAGGAGAAGTGTCATACACATTTGTGATATCAATACAACATGTCCCTTTGATAGGGCAAAATAAGAAAGAAAAACATTCAATGTGTTACAATAAGCACTATACTAGATATAGAAAACACTCAAGATGAGAAATAAATGGAATAAAAAAGGCTTATAATTGTTTTCATATATGTTTATACATGTCATACCTTATTAAATACCTCCTTACTAAAAGAATCTGTATTCCATAGATTCTGTCTTTCCCTCTGTATTAGCACTTCTTCTTTTCTTCTCCACTCTTCCTCTCTCTGTCTCAGTTCTGAAGCTTCAGTCTGTGCCTTGGCATATTCCTGATCTGTGGATTCCGAATTATGCAGTGCTAAACTACCAAGTTTCTGCTGGGCTTCTGCTAGATTCCATTTGGATTCTACAGAGCTCTTCACAAACTCTTTTTGTTTTTGGCAGATTAATTCAATCCCTTCACCATAGGTCTGTGTGGAAAACAAAACATGCTGTTTATGGAAGGAAAACTGATAGAATTTATGAAGCATATAGAAACAGAAGGCTCTGACTCCCAAATAGAACACTGAGATAGAAGGCATCTTAAAAGCAATATTATATTCACAACAGTGACTAAACGTGATACTGTGCAGCTAGATGATTTTTAAGGGAAACTTCTACTTCAAGCTCTCTAAACTTAACTGAAAGATATTTACAGAATCATGGATTCAAGTATTGCCACCAGTAATACAATCTCCAGACTGCATATCATAAAATTCTTTTGTAGATGAAAGGATATTCCTCACTCCCCTCTGGCTATCTTTATTCTGCAAAATTAACAATAGCCAATATAACAAAATACTTGTAAGACATACTTCTGAGTAGAAAGCACCTGCTTTATGATGTCAAATCATAACAATAGAGTTGTTATGTGATCATGTTGATCATGTGGTTGGACCACATGATCTTTCAAGGTCCCTTTCAACCAGGGCTGTTCTGCCCTCCCACCAGAAGTGAGAAATAAAATGCATGTATTAGCTTCTCAGCCTTCCAGTGCAATATTCTGAAGTTAGTGATGGTGATCATCTTCAGTAGAGGGATAGGAAGGACACTGTAAGTTGTAAGAGCTTATCTGGAGGAAACTTTAATGCAGATAAATCAATGCTCTCATGCCAACTTTGTTTCAGAATCACAGCAAATCTCTTTTTAAAGAAGAATTGATTACTTGCAATTTGGAAAAAAATTACAACTTCTTATAAACAATACAGTCTTCCTAATGACCTACTTATGCTACATAGAAAGAGGGACAGCTATAGGCAATGTTCAAATGAGTGCTGGATGGATACTCCCAAGACTGGGGAAAAAAGGAAGATTCTGACGCCTGGCAACGTGAGCAAGGCTCTTTCTCTGCCCACAGATTTGAATTTACAGAATACATACAGTACCCTAGTAAGAGGTGAGAAGGAACAAACTGTGTTAATGAAAGCTTCAGAGACAGCTGAGCCTGAACAAAATGACAGCGCCAAGAGAAAACAGCAGGTGATGGTGGTTGGAGATTCCCTTCTGTAGGGGACAGAGGGACCTATCTGCTGATCAGATATGCTGTCTCAGGAGATTTGTTGCTTGATGGGGGATCAAATACAGGATGATGCAGAGAAGCTGCTGAGGCTTGTCCAGACCTTGGACTATCACCTCTTGCTGCTCATCCACATGGGCAGCAGTGATACTGCAAGGGATGACCTTGAATGTATCAAGAGTGTCTACAGAGCTTTGGGAACAAGGGCAAAAGGCATGGGGCCCAAGTGGTGTTCTTGATCCTTTCAGTGAGGAGAGAAGGCACAGATAGAAGTAGGCGCATCCAGCAGGTCAACACCTGTCTCCAGAGGTCCCTTCCAACCTACAGTATTCTTTGATGTATCATGGAGGAATTATGAGAGACCACGTTCTGGCTTTGGGAAAATGAAGTATACAAACACATAAAAAGAATTTAGGTCATATTATTTTAATCAAAAATCCTTTTTTTTTTTTCCCTAATAAAAAACGGGTACAGTCAGTATAAAAGTTTTCCTACTCCTGTGTATTGGATATCTACAGAGCCACATTTTAGTAAAAACTGTAAAGGGGTCTGACTCATAGGTGAGTTTGTCAAGACGAAAAAGACTGGGGCTCTTGGCCCTTGCCTGCACCACACCTGGAGGTGTGCTTGTAGCAAATGTAGACATATCTAGCTCCAGTTCAACTTGCTTGGCTATCAGTAGTAGTGAAGCTATTGAATGAGAGCTACTTGTGGAAGTATATCTTCTGGTCCCAGGATTCCCTATACATCTACTGGGGAAAGCCACTACTAGCACATTAAAACACCCAAGTTGATTTGAGACCAGTTCAACATTTTGTCACGTGCTGTATTCATACATTTGACTATTGTACAAATATACCCAAAAACTTGTAGCTGTGACAAACATGCAGTGTTTCGCACAGTTGTAGCCAAGACAAACATAGTAAAGGGATAGAGGACTGTTTTCCTCTATATCATAAATTTGGATCTAATCTTAAGAGTAGCAGCAGCAGAAAGTAATTCCTATCTATCAGCTGTTTGGAGAGGACTCTATCAAATTAAAGAGCAACCCTCGTCTGGGCCAATATTAATTTAAAAAGTCTGCCTGGGCCATGGCTAGTTTCCTAACCAACAACTGTAGCCAAGAAGACCAAGAAATTACTAGAGAGAGAATTGTCTCACCTGACTCTACTTGAACTTAACTGAGCCACACTGAGGGGACAGGGTTGTGAGGTTTGCATTCCAGTTATGCAATACACAGAAGTTGCATGGTCTTTCACCAGTTCTAAATTAAATTAAAAATATTTAAACAGTACATAGTGTTGGCAAAAGGTACTGGGGTAAGAAAAAGCTCTAGACACATTACATCTGCAGGTATAGCAATTATACTGAAAGGTTCTCCATATTGTTCAAGTTTGTAAAGTATTACCCTACCTATATGTCAGAATCTATTCTTCATGTTCATTATTCATTGGTCATTCTCCCTGTCCATTAGTTCCACAGTATTCTTCCTATCCATAATTTGTCAGTCACTCTCCATATCCGTTCTTTTAGTGGTCATTCTCCCTGCCCATCATTCATTGGCTATCCTGTGTTCATTTAGACCCTGGCTTTTGTAGCAAGTGACTGCCAGGCTCACAAGGTGGTGATTAGTGGTATAAAGTCCAACCATTGGTTGATTTCCAGTGGCATGCCTCAGGGGTTGATACCATATAACATCTTTAAGATGTTGATGTTGATACCATATAACATCTAGCTAAGAAGCTAGAGAATGGGATGGAGTGCACACAACAAACTTGTGGATTATACCAAATTGGGGGGAGTGGTCAATATGCTGAAGTCAACTATTTATAGGGACCTGGATAGGCTGAAGAAGTGAGCTCAGAAGGGATCCCATGAAGATCAACTAGGGCAAACACCAAGTGCTGCATCTGGAATAACCCCATGCAACAGTACAGGCTGAAGGCTGACTGGCTACGAAGCAGCTTTGCAGAAAAGGACCTGGGGGTCCTGGTGGATAAGTTGAACATGAGGCAGCAATGTGCCCTTACAGCATGGAAGGCCAACTGCATCCTGAGCTGTATTAGCAAGAGTGTAGCCAGCAGTTCCAGGGAAGGGATCCTTCCCCTCTGTTCGGCAGTTGTGAGACCACACATGAAGTGCTGCGTCCACTTCTGGGTTCTCCAGTACTAGACAGACATGGACATACTGGAGCAGGTCCAGCAGAGGGGTACTAAGATGGTCATGGCCTGGAGCATGTGACATATGAGGAGAGGCTGTGAAAGTTGGGTTTGTTCAGCCTTCACAAGAGAAGACTCAAGAGGAATTTTATTCTTGTCAACAACTGCTTAATAGGAGAATATGGAGAAAATGGAGTCAGACTCTTCTCGGAGGTGCACAGGGACAGGATGAGAGGCAATGGACACAAGCTGCAACAAGGGCAATTCCAGTTAGTTTTTTTCCAGGAGTGTGGTTAAACCCTGGAACAGGGGCCCAGAGAAGTTATGAAAACAGTACCTGTGGAGATATTCAGAACTCAACTGAACAAGGCCCTGAGCAACCTGCTTTGAGCAGGGGATTGGTCTTGAGACCTCCAAACATCCCTTCCAACCTAGTTTGTTCTATGACTATAATTTAGTTATTTAGAGAAGACTTCTCAACTACAGAGAAATGCACCGTATCAGTGTGTATTTTTCAATCATAAGAATGTCTGGGTAACTCCTACACTCTAGCTCTTGTAAAACACTCAACTGTTACTGTGGGTGTATTAGGTATAAATTGCAGGGTTTCAGTAGCAGCGGGTTGCAGAGGTGACTTCTATGGGAGAAGGCCATGAACTGCCTTGTGCCAGTCACAGACGGTTCCAGCCAGCTCTGAAACTTACGCAAACAACCCATTGCATGCCAAAACTTCAGCCAGTCAGAGAAGCACATGGCATCTCTGCTCAAGCATATTTAAGAGATGAACAGCAGCTGCTGGAGGAAGAAAAATGGATGGGACACACGGCAAAAGACATTGCTAGGGGACATGGCTGGAGATGCACCTTTGGAAGGAGGTGCTCCATGCCACAGCAGGCACATCCCCAAAGGGAATGCATCCTCTGGAAGAACCCAGAGTAAGAAGCAAGGAACAGTAGAAAGAAACTATTACACAACAACCCCAACCTTCTGTGCCACCTGTCACTGCATCGAAGGAATTGTTAGGGACTGAGGGTAACCTGACAAAAACAAGGGAAGTTGAGACTTGGAAGAAGGGAGGAGAGGTGTTTGACTGAAGTAGAGTCTGGGGAAGGGAGAGGAAAAGTGTTTCCTTAAGTGTTTAATGGTTTATGTTTCTTCCTTCAATACTAAATCAGTAATTAAGTTTGTGTCAATTTGCAATAAAGTATATGAAGTAAAATTCCCTGAATTGAGACTGTTTTGCCTATGAAAGGTTTGGTGGAGAATACAGGCAACACTCAGACCTGGCACAGCCTGAGATTGGAATAACTGGAGTGAGTCTGAAAGTTACAGTGTTTAAGCAGACTTATGGAAATGGGAGCATTGCTCCCCAGAGTGTGAGCACTCAACAGTCCTTTACCCAGAGTGAAATTATAGAAATGCAGGACACCTACAGCTGCTGCCCCAGGGAGACGTCCTGAAGTGGCTATGATGGTGCTGAGAAACCAGAGCTGCTGGGATACAACCAATAGCTCAAGTGAGCAGAGCTCTGGGGAGTTTGGGGCCTATGCCATTTACAAACACTGCCATGTGCAAAGGAGAAGGGCTTTGAGATCGGCTGATGGAGGGATATGCTAAGCAGTGGCCCGATCCCGCAAATGAAATAACCCCATGGAGGGCCTGGGAAGAAGGGAATAATCAATTGAAGTTGCTTGGGCTGCTGGAGTGTATTCACAGGTGAGAAGGGAGGGACCCTGAAAAGGTGGTCATCACTGACACCATGGCCCAAAAGCTCTGATGGCTAGACACAGTTACTAACACCCCTCTGGTATCACCTGATAACCTGGTGGGATGCCTTGCTGATCAAGGAGTGACCTATATGTACCATACTGGAGGGAGCATGCCAGATTAGCAGCATGGCCAAGGATAATACCGAGGATCTGGTAGTATGTTTGTTGGAAGACCCAGTTGTCATTCCCTTGGTAACCCAAGTAATTTGCTGAAAGCAGAAGTAATTTGCTGTATGCAGTGTATGTAGAGTTTATAATGTATGCATATTAAGATTCTGATGATGTTGAAAGAGTTTATAATGGATATATGTTCAAACAGTTCTTAAATATGTGTTTCACAGAGGTAAAGGGTGGAATGTATTGGGCATAAAGTAAAGGGGTTTGGTAGCAGGGGGCTGCAGGGGTGACCTGTGCAGAAAGAGGCCATGTACTCCTATGTGCCAGTCATAGCTGGTTCCAGCCAGCTCTGAAAATTATGTAAACAATCCATTGCACACCAAAACTTGGCACACCTGGTGCCTCTGCTCAAACATATTTAAGAGAGTGGCAGCTGCTGGTGGGAGGAGAAATGGAAGGAGACAATGTAGGTACCAGCTAGAGATGCAATCTTGAAAGGACTTACTCCACACCAGAGCAGCTAAGCCCCAAAAGGACTGCGTCCTGTGGTTAAGCCACGCTGAAGCAGGCACACTCTCAAAGGGCCTACAACCCATGGAGGAACTCACCGCTAGAGCAGAGGAAAATGAGTAAGCAGCAAGGAGGGGTGAAAGAAAATGAGTAAGCAGCAAGGAACTGCAGAAAGAAACCATCATGCAGATGACCCCAACCTCCCTTGTGCCACCTGTCACCAAATCGTAGCCCAGCAAAAACAAGGGAAGTTGAGACTAGGAAGCAGGGAGGCATTTGATTGAAGTTGAACCTGGGGAAGGGGGGAGAAAAGGCGTTTCCCTGTTTGTTTAATTGGGTGGGGGGGGGGGGGGGGGGCGTGTGCCTTCAATACCCAAAGCAGTAATTGAGTTTGTATCAGTTGGCAATAAATTAAATGAAATAAAATACCCTGAGTTGAGACTGTTTTGCCTGTGACAGTGGGCTGGTGACAAATTCCAATATTACCTATAGCATTACTACACAAGTCCTTTCTGACATGTCCAAGGATAGCTAAACAGATCCAGGATAAGCATGCACTTATGCATGCCTGTTTACACCCCCACCCCCAATGCACCAGACTCGGTGATTATTAAGAAAAAAAAAATAATTTTAATCACTTCTCAGACTCGCATCTTTGCGCCTCTTCAGTGGTGTCATTTTATATTTTACACCCACACAGCACAAAGAAAGTACATGTGTATGAGCCCAAAACAGATACAGCTCTGTAAATTGATTCTGTAAACTGAGAGTCCAGATCATAGCCGATCACGTTCCACCCAGCGACAACTTCAGCAAGGCTATTTCCCTAAAAAGCTTTTCAGAGTCACTGATCCAACAAAACAGGCTCAATGATAAACAAACCACGCACACCCCGACCTTCCATGTCACGACTGAATTGAGACTCCCCTAACTCGGAAGAGGCAGGGCCGGCTCTATCCATGTGACCTTGTGTAGTGGTGGGGTAACGTGCAGGACGAGGGAGGGGAAATAAGCCTTACGTCTGCAGTTGGAAGTTGTGTGTATTGTCATTTCCGGCGAAGCTCGTAACGACCTCAAGCAACAGGAATATCCGGTTCAGGGTTGGGAGGCTTAGTCGGTATTGTGTAGTTTGTGGTGAGGATGGCATTGTGGTCTTCCTCCTTTCAGCGTCTTGGTTCGGTTGAGGAGGATGAGGAACGGGAATTGACTCTCACATCTATCCAGCGCCTGTCAGAAACGCAGGTACATATCTCCCCGTACCCGCGTATCATGCCGTTTTCTTGTTCTGCTGAGTTTGTATGCTGCTTGTGTGCTCCTTCCTTTCTCCGGCGGGGGGTGTGGGGGTGTCTTCGGCTGCACAGTGGTGCAGGTTCCGTTGCTGGACCGAACTGATATACTATACTTCACGTTTGCTGGTAGCCATGGTTAATGATTATACTAGTAGCTATAGTTACCATATGGGAACAATTGCTAGGTCAAGCAAGAAGAACAAGCATCGATCTCCAAACCTTAGAAAATAGGTAGAACGTCCTAGACTGTAAAGAGAATGTCTGCGGATTGTTTTGAGGATGGAATTATTTGACAACTTGGCAAAGTGACTATTCGCTTACTTAACTTGGCAATGAATACTAACTTCTGAGCGTCCTTAAAGTGGTCCAAAACCTTTTTAATGGTTGGACTAGATGATCTTCAAGGTCTTTTCCAACCTAGACAATTCTGTGATTCTGTGATTGAAGTGAACTGCCTTTATTATAATACTAAAAACCACACCCACAGGTCAAAAAGGCCCCTGCCAAGTTAAGACCCTTCCTCTGAGCATGTATAGTAGCAGAAGCATTAGGTAAGCTGTATTATAATTGTATGTTAATAACTAACCAATCAGTATCTAATAGGTGTTTTATGGAAAAGTACTAACCTCTGATTTTTGTGTATAAAAGGAGCATGAAAACCTGCTGTTGGTGTGCTTGACTTGTGGAAAAGTCCACAAAGCACCCAGGCCTGAATAAATTCAATACTCTCCTGAGCGTGCTAAGATTGGTTTTATTGTATGCTGGTCACGAATCCGCTTTTCGGGGAACAGAACCTTAGGTGGAAGCATTGCGTAACTCCCACCGCTGGGGCAATCTACCTTGCCAGTGCCTGCACCTTCAGGGCTCGTGCCTGTTTTCAGCTCTCAGGGTTCTCGGGCAAGGGCTTTTGACTCTCAGTTTACAGAATCAATTTACAGAGCTGTATCTGTTTTGGGCTCATACACATGTACTTTCTTTGTGCTGTGTGGTGTAAAATATAAAATGACACCACTGAAGAGGCGCAAAGATGCGAGTCTGAGAAGTGATTAAAATTATTTTTTTTTTCTTAAATAATCACCGAGTCTGGTGCATTGGGGGTGGGGGTGTAAACAGGCATGCATAAGTGCATGCTTATCCTGGATCTGTTTAGCTATCCTTGGACATGTCAGAAAGGACTTGTGTAGTAATGCTATAGGTAATATTGGAATTTGTCACCAGCCCCACTGTCACAGGCAAAACAGTCTCAACTCAGGGTATTTTATTTCATTTAATTTATTGCCAACTGATACAAACTCAATTACTGCTTTGGTATTGAAGGCACACCCCCCCCCACCCCCCCCCCCCCAATTAAACAAACAGGGAAACGCCTTTTCTCCCCCCTTCCCCAGGTTCAACTTCAATCAAATGCCTCCCTGCTTCCTAGTCTCAACTTCCCTTGTTTTTGCTGGGCTACGATTTGGTGACAGGTGGCACAAGGGAGGTTGGGGTCATCTGCATGATGGTTTCTTTCTGCAGTTCCTTGCTGCTTACTCATTTTCTTTCACCCCTCCTTGCTGCTTACTCATTTTCCTCTGCTCTAGCGGTGAGTTCCTCCATGGGTTGTAGGCCCTTTGAGAGTGTGCCTGCTTCAGCGTGGCTTAACCACAGGACGCAGTCCTTTTGGGGCTTAGCTGCTCTGGTGTGGAGTAAGTCCTTTCAAGATTGCATCTCTAGCTGGTACCTACATTGTCTCCTTCCATTTCTCCTCCACCAGCAGCTGCCACTCTCTTAAATATGTTTGGAGCAGAGGCACCAGGTGTGCCAAGTTTTGGTGTGCAATGGATTGTTTACATAATTTTCAGAGCTGGCTGGAACCAGCTATGACTGGCACATAGGAGTACATGGCCTCTTTCTGCACAGGTCACCCCTGCAGCCCCCTGCTACAAACCCCCTTTACTTTATGCCCAATACATTCCACCCTTTACCTCTGTGAAACACATATTTAAGAACTGTTTGAACATATATCCATTATAAACTCTTTTCAACATCATCAGAATCTTAATATGCATACATTATAAACTCTACATACACTGCATACAGCAAATTACTTCTGCTTTCAGCAAATTACTTGGGTTATACCAAGGGAATGACAACTGGGTCTTCCAACAAACATACTACCAGATCCTCGGTATTATCCTTGGCCATGCTGCTAATCTGGCATGCTCCCTCCAGTATGGTACATATAGGTCACTCCTTGATCAGCAAGGCATCCCACCAGGTTATCAGGTGATACCAGAGGGGTGTTAGTAACTGTGTCTAGCCATCAGAGCTTTTGGGCCATGGTGTCAGTGATGACCACCTTCTTTCAGGGTCCCTCCCTTCTCACCTGTGAATACACTCCAGCAGCCCAAGCAACTTCAATTGATTATTCCCTTCTTCCCAGGCCCTCCATGGGGTTATTTCATTTGCGGGATCGGGCCACTGCTTAGCATATCCCTCCATCAGCCGATCTCAAAGCCCTTCTCCTTTGCACATGGCAGTGTTTGTAAATGGCATAGGCCCCAAACTCCCCAGAGCTCTGCTCACTTGAGCTATTGGTTGTATCCCAGCAGCTCTGGTTTCTCAGCACCATCATAGCCACTTCAGGACGTCTCCCTGGGGCAGCAGCTGTAGGTGTCCTGCATTTCTATAATTTCACTCTGGGTAAAGGACTGTTGAGTGCTCACACTCTGGGGAGCAATGCTCCCATTTCCATAAGTCTGCTTAAACACTGTAACTTTCAGACTCACTCCAGTTATTCCAATCTCAGGCTGTGCCAGGTCTGAGTGTTGCCTGTATTCTCCACCAAACCTTTCATAGGCAAAACAGTCTCAATTCAGGGAATTTTACTTCATATACTTTATTGCAAATTGACACAAACTTAATTACTGATTTAGTATTGAAGGAAGAAACATAAACCATTAAACACTTAAGGAAAACACTTTTCCTCTCCCTTCCCCAGACTCTACTTCAGTCAAACACCTCTCCTCCCTTCTTCAAGTCTCAACTTCCCTTGTTTTTGTCAGGTTACCCTCAGTCCCTAACAATTCCTTCGATGCAGTGACAGGTGGCACAGAAGGTTGGGGTTGTTGTGTAATAGTTTCTTTCTACTGTTCCTTGCTTCTTACTCTGGGTTCTTCCAGAGGATGCATTCCCTTTGGGGATGTGCCTGCTGTGGCATGGAGCACCTCCTTCCAAAAGGTGCATCTCCAGCCATGTCCCCTAGCAATGTCTTTTGCCGTGTGTCCCATCCATTTTTCTTCCTCCAGCAGCTGCTGTTCATCTCTTAAATATGCTTGAGCAGAGATGCCATGTGCTTCTCTGACTGGCTGAAGTTTTGGCATGCAATGGGTTGTTTGCGTAAGTTTCAGAGCTGGCTGGAACCGTCTGTGACTGGCACAAGGCAGTTCATGGCCTTCTCCCATAGAAGTCACCTCTGCAACCCGCTGCTACTGAAACCCTGCAATTTATACCTAATACACCCCACAGTAACAGTTGAGTGTTTTACAAGAGCTAGAGTGTAGGAGTTACCCAGACATTCTTATGATTGAAAAATACACACTGATACGGTGCATTTCTCTGTAGTTGAGAAGTCTTCTCTAAATAACTAAATTATAGTCATAGAACAAACTAGGTTGGAAGGGATGTTTGGAAGACCAATCCCCTGCTCAAAGCAGGTTGCTCAGGGCCTTGTTCAGTTGAGTTCTGAATATCTCCACAGGTACTGTTTTCATAACTTCTCTGGGCCCCTGTTCCAGGGTTTAACCACACTCCTGGAAAAAAACTAACTGGAATTGCCCTTGTTGCAGCTTGTGTCCATTGCCTCTCATCCTGTCCCTGTGCACCTCCGAGAAGAGTCTGACTCCATTTTCTCCATATTCTCCTATTAAGCAGTTGTTGACAAGAATAAAATTCCTCTTGAGTCTTCTCTTGTGAAGGCTGAACAAACCCAACTTTCACAGCCTCTCCTCATATGTCACATGCTCCAGGCCATGACCATCTTAGTACCCCTCTGCTGGACCTGCTCCAGTATGTCCATGTCTGTCTAGTACTGGAGAACCCAGAAGTGGACGCAGCACTTCATGTGTGGTCTCACAACTGCCGAACAGAGGGGAAGGATCCCTTCCCTGGAACTGCTGGCTACACTCTTGCTAATACAGCTCAGGATGCAGTTGGCCTTCCATGCTGTAAGGGCACATTGCTGCCTCATGTTCAACTTATCCACCAGGACCCCCAGGTCCTTTTCTGCAAAGCTGCTTCGTAGCCAGTCAGCCTTCAGCCTGTACTGTTGCATGGGGTTATTCCAGATGCAGCACTTGGTGTTTGCCCTAGTTGATCTTCATGGGATCCCTTCTGAGCTCACTTCTTCAGCCTATCCAGGTCCCTATAAATAGTTGACTTCAGCATATTGACCACTCCCCCCAATTTGGTATAATCCACAAGTTTGTTGTGTGCACTCCATCCCATTCTCTAGCTTCTTAGCTAGATGTTATATGGTATCAACATCAACATCTTAAAGATGTTATATGGTATCAACCCCTGAGGCATGCCACTGGAAATCAACCAATGGTTGGACTTTATACCACTAATCACCACCTTGTGAGCCTGGCAGTCACTTGCTACAAAAGCCAGGGTCTAAATGAACACAGGATAGCCAATGAATGATGGGCAGGGAGAATGACCACTAAAAGAACGGATATGGAGAGTGACTGACAAATTATGGATAGGAAGAATACTGTGGAACTAATGGACAGGGAGAATGACCAATGAATAATGAACATGAAGAATAGATTCTGACATATAGGTAGGGTAATACTTTACAAACTTGAACAATATGGAGAACCTTTCAGTATAATTGCTATACCTGCAGATGTAATGTGTCTAGAGCTTTTTCTTACCCCAGTACCTTTTGCCAACACTATGTACTGTTTAAATATTTTTAATTTAATTTAGAACTGGTGAAAGACCATGCAACTTCTGTGTATTGCATAACTGGAATGCAAACCTCACAACCCTGTCCCCTCAGTGTGGCTCAGTTAAGTTCAAGTAGAGTCAGGTGAGACAATTCTCTCTCTAGTAATTTCTTGGTCTTCTTGGCTACAGTTGTTGGTTAGGAAACTAGCCATGGCCCAGGCAGACTTTTTAAATTAATATTGGCCCAGACGAGGGTTGCTCTTTAATTTGATAGAGTCCTCTCCAAACAGCTGATAGATAGGAATTACTTTCTGCTGCTGCTACTCTTAAGATTAGATCCAAATTTATGATATAGAGGGAAAACAGTCCTCTATCCCTTTACTATGTTTGTCTTGGCTACAACTGTGCGAAACACTGCATGTTTGTCACAGCTACAAGTTTTTGGGTATATTTGTACAATAGTCAAATGTATGAATACAGCACGTGACAAAATGTTGAACTGGTCTCAAATCAACTTGGGTGTTTTAATGTGCTAGTAGTGGCTTTCCCCAGTAGATGTATAGGGAATCCTGGGACCAGAAGATATACTTCCACAAGTAGCTCTCATTCAATAGCTTCACTACTACTGATAGCCAAGCAAGTTGAACTGGAGCTAGATATGTCTACATTTGCTACAAGCACACCTCCAGGTGTGGTGCAGGCAAGGGCCAAGAGCCCCAGTCTTTTTCGTCTTGACAAACTCACCTATGAGTCAGACCCCTTTACAGTTTTTACTAAAATGTGGCTCTGTAGATATCCAATACACAGGAGTAGGAAAACTTTTATACTGACTGTACCCGTTTTTTATTAGGGAAAAAAAAAAAGGATTTTTGATTAAAATAATATGACCTAAATTCTTTTATGTGTTTGTATACTTCATTTA